>NC_134483.1:330808983-331115233 GCF_040206685.1 Ascaphus truei
CTGGATCAGCTACCCAGCTAGAGGATGGTCCCTATTATGGCCATAGGCACTGCAGCTGTCCAGATAAGTGAAGATGATCTCCTACAGTAGAACTAATCACCTCTCCCCCCAGTAAGATCACACACTAGGCTGGAGTATAACAACAGGAACGGTTTATTCTCTTGGTCTGACAGTACAGGAATAAGGCAGATCTCTGCCCACTGCAGTCACTGGGATGGTCAACTTGAGGACGGTCCCTGGACTACCGCTACAGGTCAGGGCCCCTGCAGCTGTCCTAGCTCTTCCCTGGCCCTCTAGCAGGACCAGGGGTACAGGGTATCACTCACTCTCCCCAAAAGGGAAGAGGAACAGAGTGGGCCAAGCTCCAGGCAATCCTGTGTGATCCCTGCCTCTCAAGATAAAGCACCTTGTCATGTGAAACGCGTAGGAGGCTCTACACCTCCTTTTTGTAATGTTGTATAGACAATACATTTTTCATTTTTATACCACCTTGCTCCCTGGGCAGTGCGCTGTTTCTTGCATTTTTTGCATATTCTGTTGCTGTTTGGATCCCTATCAGCAGCTGGACAAACCTCCAAAGAATCTTGGTGGCTCTAGGAATGGGTAAGATCTATTGAGGAAATATTACCATTCAAGATTTACTACAAAGATGTGGTGAGTTTTGGACTTTCCTTATACATAATGTCTCTAATGAGGTTATGACGAAGTGAGAATATATTTTTTTCTGTCACCTTCAGGGGAATTGAGAAGTGTTATGCTCTAGTCACTCACCTAGTAGTATACCCACACCATAGTAGAGCTCTACCTTTATGACTCATTTATAGAAAATAATTAATAACAAATTCCAAAACCGTTAGAGCACCCCTTACCTTCATATCTTATATTGTTCAAATCAAACCAGTATAAATATGGTGTTCAGAAGCCTTATTCTTAGCTGACCCCTTGAAATCACTTTGTGTCCGTCAAACTCAACCTCTTCAAAAGAGATATTATTCAGTGAAAGAAATAGTGATGTGGTCATTATTGTTTGCATAAATCTTTACTGTAACCAAGAGTAGAATGTTAATTGAGCCTGTCAATGGCAGTAGAGAGCTGAATGATTAGTGCAATGCCACTGATACCAAAGGATTCATTAAACCAATACTCCTATAGTAGTACAGGACATATGGCAGCCCTCATTTCACAGTCACTTGCATTAGTTCTTTTTACAGTTAGTAGAATTAATGGACCTATTTATTTTCTACAAGGGCTAATGGATTTATTAACCGATTAATCAGTGTTGGTAAAACAGGATGAATAAACCTTTCCTTGACAGTGGAAGCATTAGACCAAGTAGCCCTTTTATTGATACTGACATGGAAACCTGAAGATTTAATATTGTTAGCAGTGGTAAGTGGCTAATGAATTCTTTAATTACCATGACCCCAGCATTCCTACCTCCCTCATCCCAACCCCTAAACGCTACTGATAAAACATCCACATAAAAAGACACCAACAAGTGAGGTGGTTGAAAAGGCCACAGCAGCTTTTTAATTATTTAAATTTACAAACAATATTGTATGCACCATAAATTGAAAAAAAAAATTGTACCTTGCCAAATCAAAATGAACCAAATCTCTTGCCTCTAAAACCAAGAGGAAGTTTCAAATTGAGCAACGATTCCCAAAAAGCCCAGGGTGAAGGTTGACTGCTCTTGGCCAGATCCCCTTCCAAAAAACCCTCCATAAGAAACTAACCCACCCAATAGTGGTTATTGACTAATACCTGACATAGTCCCTTATGCACATTTCAACTTCTGTGACAAAGAAACACGTCAATATTTTATATATACACGAGATGGTCAATGCCCAGCTTTGCACGGGTTGCACTTAACAAAATGATTAATAATAAATTGCGTCTCTCCCACCCTCATCTCTCTCGCCCCTTCCTTCCTCCCTCCCCCTCCATTTCTCTCTCTTCCCCCCTCATTTCTCACCTTTAAAACCTTATTATGTACCCAATTCTTTCCACCTCTCTCCCGATTTCCAGAAATTCTTGCTTTCTCCTCACACATCAACTGACTTCCTCTTTTTCTTTCTTCGTCTCCTTTCTGTGTAAACCGTATAGCTATCCGACTCTCCTTATCTTCCACCAGGCTTTGAGCATTATGATGTCACGTAAAACAGATTCATAGCCTACCAGTTACAACACCCACGGTCTGACTTGCTTGTCAGATAAATTTTAATCATGTATAGAATTAATTTGTTTAAATAAAAATTACAACAACAAAAACAAACAAAACAAAACAAAAAAAAGAACACTGAGGCACACACCCTTAGGACCTCCTTAGTATGCCTGCAAAATATCAGGTGTCATGGTCTTGGGGCTATGGCCCGACTAAGATAGACAACGTAATATATATATATATATATATATATATATATATATATATATATATATATATATATATATAAAACGTTACCATGCAGCAGGGCAGCAGAACAGTAAAGAGAGGTAAGTATACAAATAATTGTATTGTAACAGACACAAAAATCCGACGTTTCAATCCCACAGAGGGATCTCCTGGGGTGTGCAGTACAGGAAGAAGATCCCTCAACCCGATTGAAATGCT
Source organism: Ascaphus truei (assembly GCF_040206685.1). Lineage (NCBI taxonomy): Eukaryota > Metazoa > Chordata > Amphibia > Anura > Ascaphidae > Ascaphus > Ascaphus truei. The sequence goes on from NC_134483.1 coordinate 330,811,595, forward strand.
GTGGCTGGACCTTAAGAGAGCTGTGCATAAACAAATGCCCACAAACCTCAATGAACTGAAACAACGTTGTAAAGAACAATGGGCCAAAATTCCTCCACAACGATGTGAGAGACTGATAAAGTCATATAGAAAACGATTACTTCAAGTTATTGCTGCTAAAGGTGGTTCTGCAAGCTATTGAATCATAAGGTCTACTTAGTTTTTCACACATGGCTTCTCCATTTTGGCTTTATTTTTGTTAAATAAATCATGACAGTGTAATATGTCATGTGTTGTTGTTCATCTGAGGTTGAATTTACCTAATTTTAAGATCTGCTAAGGAACAGATGATTGTTATTATGTCCTGATATGTAAAATCATAGAATTCAAAGAGGGTGTACTTTCTTTTTCACACAAATGTATGTGTTTGTGTGCTTATCTAGGACAAGTTGTAAAGGATACAAGGGGGAGATGTTCTTAACACATTAACTAACAAGAAGCTTATTGGATTCATACACTTAATACCATGGTACCGAATGGGTTAAATTAAGAGATATATTTAGTCCCCTTTTTATGGATAATTGAGCTTGTGGTTTCCCTACTATGCCCTTGAATACCTCTAGTCTAGATAATAAACAACAAAAAACAAGGCAGCGCTAATACTAAAAAAGACCAGCAGCCTGTGATATAACTCTGACACCCTATGTCAGATAGGAAGAAGGAGAAAAGGTTATATCTATGGCGCTTAGCCTAAGGTAGATAATATACAACCAGATAGAAGTTGATGTCCTCTGGGGCTCTCCTCATGAAGACGGTCAGTCATGTAAAAAATATAAAAAGAAACATAGTGTAATACAGTTAACCTAATCACATACAAAAACACTAACACATATAGGACAACGAAAAGCTGAGACAAACAAATGACTGATTAGCATAAAAACATTTAATATAACAACTCAATGCATGATATATGAACACTAAAAAGATAATGTGTGCACACCAACACTGGCTAAGCTAGCCGCTTACCAGACATAGATGATAATAAAGCGGTGGATAAATCAGAGAGTATCCCCTCTCGTAATAGCAGATGTCAGCTACCAAACTTCGCAGCAATCCAACGATTTGGCAGGGGCTTCCGCGTTTCGGAAGACTGCTTTTTTACCCGAGGAAGGAAGCGCAGTCTTCCGAAACGCATAGGGTGGTCTACGTGTGCACTACTGACGTTAGAGTACCCTCCACATACATACCAGCTTCACGGACTAGTTCAGCCATTGTGCTGTTTACAGATTGCCCTGTATTTGGCTGGACATTGATTGCCACGGATGCTTGTTGCTGCCTGCTCGCGTTCAACGTTGCTGCTGCGCACGTGGTGACGCTTGCTCCTGCGACACGCGGTCCGGTCTGCCTGCCCAGCTGAGGTCCGTGCAGTGAAGGGAAAGGAGAAACCCCCTCGGAAGCCCCTGCAAAATCGTTGGATTGCTGCGAAGTTTGGTAGCTGACATCTGCTATTACGAGAGGGGATACTCTCTGATTTATCCACCACTTTATTATCATCTATGTCTGGTAAGCGGCTAGCTTAGCCAGTGTTGGTGTGCACACATTATCTTTTTAGTGTTCATATATCATGCATTGAGTTGTTATATTAAATGTTTTTATGCTAATCAGTCATTTGTTTGTCTCAGCTTTTTGTTGTCCTATATGTGTTAGTGTTTTTGTATGTGATTAGGTTAACTGTATTACACTATGTTTGTTTTTATATTTTTTACATGACTGACCGTCTTCATGAGGAGAGCCCCAGAGGACATCAACTTCTATCTGGTTGTATATTATCTACCTTAGGCTAAGCGCCATAGATATAACCTTTTCTCCTTCTAGTCTAGATAATGTTTTAGATGGGTCTCATGAAACGCGTTGGGAGATTTGCTTGAGCTCATTCATGCTTGGACCCTTTGAGCCACCGTAACCTTGGAACTCACATGGAATCATCTGGGAGAGTTCTTGAATGCTGCAGTCACATAGCAAGCCTGGGGAGAGCTCCTTCAAGTAGCTTCCTGCTCAGAGCTCCAGTGCCAACGGGACCTAAAGTGGAGCATGTGGCCTTGTGTATTTTTATATGCTGTCACATAGTTTGGAAATTGTAAGTAAAGTAAACAGAATTACACTATTGGCGTGTTGCGCTTTCTTCTTCTCTTTTGTCTACGTATAATGCAGCATCTAAGCTTTCTTGCCTATTTGATTGGCATGCCAATGAAAAACAAACTTTGGGTTATATTGGAGAAATCCATATACAAACCAATTGATCGAGACATATTTTACTGCATCCATAGAGATATACGACCCAATGTGTCCAAAGATAACGTACTAGAATTTCTACAGATCTTGGATAAATATTCCTCCAGTCATGCTCTTACCACTATTTCCTCCCCGCTTATTCCGATAGCCAATAATCCAGAATTTAAGGCAGTTTTTGATAAATGGTCTAAAGCAGGGGGGCGCAAACTTTTTTCCCTGCGCCCCCCCTGCCGGCGGTCACTTCACCCACACTTACCTCGGTTCCAGCGTCATGACGTCACGTTGCCATAGCAACATGACATCACATGACCTCGCGGTGTCATTTGACGCCGCGTTGCCATGGCGACGCGTGTAGGAAGCCGCCGGAGCCAAGGTAAGTAAAGGTTTAGAGAGGCCCTACAGCTCCCCCCGGCACTTAATTTAAGTGCCTTCGGGAAGTGCGCGGGGCCTCTGTAAACCCCTCCCCCCCCCCGCCAGCAGTCTCGCGCCCCACCTGGGGGTCGCGCACCCCAGTTTGCACACCGCTGGTCTAAAGCTACAGTAAGGTTTATAGAATATCTGGTGTATTTTTTGTAGACCATCTAAAACTATTTATTGAACTCAATGGAAGGAATAACTGGACAGACAGAGAAATATGGCATTACACCCAGGTCAAACATTATATTTAATGAAAAAAGCAGATATTTCCCTGTTCCAGCACATTTGAGTCAATTTTCTTAACTCAGTGTAAGTGGTCATGGGCTATCTTCAATATATCAAATACTATTAGATGAAAACAATATTATCGAGCCAGGCAATGTAATCTCTTGGAAAGCAAAATTAGGAGAGCACCTACTGATTGAGGAATGTAACATAATGTAGGCGGTCATAAGTAAATCATCAAATTCTATTAGGATATTAGAAAACGCTTATAACATACTACTTAAATGGTGCTTTACCATAACTAAACTGTGTTGCATCTTCCCTGGTCCTTCTGACAGGTGTTGGAGGGGTTGTGGGCAACGTGGGTCTATGTTGCATATCTGGTGGAATAGTCCTCGTGTCAAATCATTCTGAGAGGAGCTAAAATTGAGAGGATTTCCTCTCTTACATTGCCCAAAGACCTCTGGATTCTTCTTCTTAATAGGGATTGCACCCCATGTTACAAGATCAGAAAAGCACTAATCCTGTACCTTGTAAATGCAGCCAGATGTACAATCCCATTACTATGGAAACAACAGTCCACCCTGACGGTTGAAACTTCGCTCTCCAACATATGGAAGACATTTTTCAATGGAAAAGTTGACTTACATCCTACAAGATAAAAGGGAATAATGTGTGGAGTAGTGGTCCCCCTGTATCTCATACTTCTACATTAGTGTATTAGTGGCAAACAAAGTTTACTGGTTTAATATTGATTCCCGTCCTTTTCAGGGACACCATTTCTGTACAACCTCTCTCCTTATGTTTCCTATATGTTATGGCTCTCTTTAATGCAATATACAGGCTCGGGTTTCTCAGTGCAGTGAAAACATGTACAGTACTGATGGGTGATGGCATACTTTGAGACCTATAAGACTTGTCTTTTGTTGTATACTTTGAGACCTGTAAGTTCTCGAGGACACATCATCCGCTTCACTTTGAGTTATGTTGCATTTATTTATACTTTTTTTTCATTCTTTATTCAATATATTTAATTCATTTTCTGATATTATCCATTTATGCTTTTAATGCTATTTTGTTATCTCTTCAAAAGTTCTATTTTTTATTTTATTTTGGGCACTATAGCTTTACTTTCTGAGACAGTATGATGCCTCGAATGTCCTTTCTACAAGCAAGTTGATACTATTTAACATACTAGCCACGATTTGGAAGCACCGATATATGTTTCTTTCAAATGTCTATTTTTTAAAACTACTTGTTACAGATCTAAAAATATGTTATGTTTCTTGACCCTGTTTACTGATAATTATACCTTTTTCTGACTTATTGTAAGATCTCTTCAGTAATAACAAAAATAAGAAAAATGGGATCCAACAGAAAGCTGTACATCAGAGCTATGTGGTTGATCTGGATTCTTATGAAAGCTGACACTTTTTAATTAGTCTGAATGCTGTATATTGTCATTTGCTCACATTTTTAACATTGCAATACTTACAAGCCTTTAGTACAAATAAATAAATAAATCAGTGAGCACGTTAGTGTGCTTAGTTTGTCTCCTAGGTTGGTGTGGATACCAACATGTTGACTCCCCAGATACATTTTCGAACTATGAACAAACATGAATGGTGAATGGTGTGCTGTCCTATCCTTCAACCAGCTTACACTGCACCAGACTCAACTACTACATAGAAGGTGAGCAGACCACATCTGAAGTCTGTACTCTAAGGACCTTTGTACTGTACATTTTGTGCCTATGAGATGACACACAGATACAATATTCCATTCAGGATTAACTCTGTCAGTGACACGTGGCACGAACCACGTATGTTTGGGAGGATCATTAACTACTTAAGAGAACCATTGACTAGGGACAACGTAAATTGCATAGTAAGTATACTTCACTGGTCTAACTTGATTTCGCCTCAGGCCAATGAGAGGTGTGCGGGGGCGGGCGGGCCAAGTGAGCAATCTCATTGGCCTGGCCCAAGGTCCAATCTGATTGCCGCTAGGGACACAGGGAGACACATACAGACAGACAGACAGGCAACGACACATAGGACACTTTGAGAAATATATAGTAGATATTGTATTGTATGTCTTTATTTGTATAGCGCCATTAATGTACATAGCGCTTCACAGTAGTAATACACGTGGTAATCATATAAATAACAAATAATAAACAGATATAAATAACAGGTTATGGGAATAAATGCTTCAGACAAACGTAAAATTTGGGAAGAGGAGTGCCTGCCCTGAGGAGCTTACAATCTAATTGGTATGTAGGAGGAACGTACAGAGACAGTAGGAGAGCATTTTGGTAAGTGCTTCTGCAGGGGGCCAAGCTTTATGTATCGTGTGTAGTAATATCTACGGTGCTACTCATATGCTTCTTTAAGCAAGTGGGTCTTAATGTGGGTCTTAAAGGTGGATACAGTGGGTGCTAGAAAGATATTGAGTGGAAGGGCATTCCATAGGTGTGGGGCAGTCAGTGAGAAAGATTTAAGGTGGGAGAGGGCTTTAGATACAAAGGGGTAGAGAGAAGACATCCTTGAGCAGAACACAAGAATCGGGATGGTGCATAGCGAGAAATTAGGGATGAGATGTAAGTAGGGGCAGAAGAGTGTAAAGCTTTAAAAGTGAGGAGGAGAATTGCATGTGTGATACAGGATTTGATAGTAAGCCAGAAGAGTGATTTGAGCAGGGGAGACACCAAGACACATTTAGGAAAGAGTAGAGTGATTCTGGCAGCAGCGTTTAGGATAGATTGTAGGTGAGACAGGTGTAAGGCAGGAAGGCCGGACAGCAGGAGGTTACAGTAGTCAAGAAGGGAGAGAATGAGGGCCTGAGTCAGAGTTTTAGCAGTCGAGCAACAGAGGAAAGGGTGAATCTTTGTAATGTTACGGAGGAAAAAGCGACAGGTTTTAGAAATGTTTTGAATGTGAGGGGCAAATGTGAGAGAGGAGTCGAGTGTGACTCCTAGGCAGCGTGCTTGGGCTACTGGGTGAATGATGGTACTTTCAACAGTAATTTGGAAGGAGGTAGTAAGGCCAGGTTTGGGAGGAAGTATGAGGAGCTCTGTTTTTGTCATGTTAAGTTTAAGTCGACGGAGGGCCATCCAGGATGATATCGCAGAGAGACATTCTGAGACTTTGGTCTGTACAGCTGGTGTAAGGTCAGGGGTTGAAAAATAAATTTGTGTGTCATCAGCATAGAGGTGATATTTAAACCCAAGGGATGTGATTAGGTCACCTAGAGAAAGTGTGTACAGAGAAAAGAGAAGAGGTCCCAGGACAGAACCCTGCGGCACCCCCACAGAGAGATCTATGGAGGAGGAGATGGTGTTAGCAGAAGAGACACTGAAAGTAAGATGGGAGAGGTAAGAGGAGATCCAGGATAGAGCTTTGTTATGAATACCAAGAGTATGGAGAATGTGAAGGAGAAGAGGGTGGTCCACGATGTCAAATGCTGCAGAGACGTTGAGCAATATGAGCAGAGTTTAATGACCTCTGTCTTTGGCAGCATGGAGGTCATTAGTTATTTTAGTGAGGGCTGTTTCAGTCGAGTAAGCAGTGCGGAAACCAGATTGTAGAGGGTCTAGGAGAGAATGGGCGTTGAGAAAGTGGAGCAAGCGAGAGAAAACAAGACGTTCAAGGAGTTTGGAGGCAAAAGGCAGGAGGGAGACAGGTCGATAGTTAGAAAGACAGGTAGGGTCAAGCTTGCTGTTTTTGAGTAATTGTATAATGGTTGCATGTTTGAAGGAGGAGGGAAAGGTACCAGAATAGAGGGAGGTGTTAAATATGTGTGTGAGCATAGGGGTTATAGTAGGAACAAGATGTTTTAGGAGATGGGAGGGAATGGGGTCAAGAGGGCAAGTGGTAGAGGGAGAAGAGGAGATCAGTAGTGATACATCTTGCTCTGTGACAGCGGAAAAAGAGTCAAGGAAGGCAGGAAGAGAGTTAGGAAGCAGTGTAGGATGGGAGGAGGAAACAGAGGGGATGTTCTGACGAATGGATTCCACCTTTTCCTTGAAGTAGTCAGCAAAGTCCTAAGGTGAAATGGAGGAAGAAGAGGCAGCTGGGGGTGGTTTGAGTAGAGAGTCAAAGACAGAGAAGAGTCGGCGTGGGTTAGACTTGTGTGTGTTGATTAGTGAAGTAAAGTACGTTTGTTTAGCCTGAGAGAGAGCAAAGTTGAAACAGGACAGCATAAATTTGTAGTGAAGGAAGTGATACAGGATTTGATAGGAAGCCAGGAGAGTGATTTGAGCAGGGGAGACACATTTAGGAAAAAGTAGAGTGATTCTGGCAGCATCATTTAGGATAGATTGTAGGGGAGACAGGTGAGAGGCAGGAAGGCCCCCTTCCCACACACACACACACACACACACACACACACACACAAAGAAAAAGATTACAGTGCCACAGCAGATCAAATTAACCAGGTAATTGCTAATCAATTATGGTCTAAATAATGAGGCAGTAAAAATATGGACCTGTAAGAGACAAGGCAAACAATATAAATAATTAAAAGGGTACCTTTAAACTAAAACAAACAACATATAAAATACACAAAGACACATAAAACAAAACAACAAACAAAGGGGAAAGGGAATGGGAAAAACTAAAGGAATATGCCAAAAAAAGTTTCAAAATAAACCAAATAGGAAATAAAACGCTGGAGACTCCAAGCAGCTCTTCTCAGGAAAAAAACACTCCTCCCACCATCTATACAACAAAAATAGAAAGTGCGGGCTCCATAGCATAATACTGTAAAATAAGGTTTATTGGTGAGGCAGTATAAAATGCAACTCCCAATGGTCGCAAGAATTTGCGCAAGAGAATGCTGTAGCAGGGGCTGTAGATGTCCTAGCCACGCGGTATGCTGGAACAGGGTCCTTGTGGACCTGCCGGTGCTGTACTTCCACTTCCGTATGCGCGACAACGTGCGTCGCGTCAAAGGTTTCCCCAGGAATAAGCACTGCTGGTTCAATAGTTCCACGGCTCCACTGTTCCTGGCTTGTAAATGAAATTAGCTCCCTGCAAGCAAATCTCAGGTGCACAGACACCCCACGTGTTTCCTTACTTCACAAGCATTCAGGGACCATTTAACATCTTAAGTCATAAATCGCATACTGCACAGGGGGGAGGGGTATGCTTCACCCACAGATAACATTCCAGTTGCCTTGCTTCCAAGCAAGTTTTTTGGCTTAATCAATTGTAACATGGCCCTAAGAAGAGATCACTGTATTTAGAAAGCTCGCACTAATAAAAGCATTTTGTTAGCCACTGAATGGTATTGACTATTTCTTTCTGATTATTAAGCTCAGCTAACATCTATATATCTATACAGATGCAGCATCCATTATTTTAGCAAATCACGGGGTGTATACCTTGGAATACCCATGTGATGGTGTGCGATTTCTTCCAACCGTACCGCCTTAAGATGCGTGTTGACTCGAATTTGTATAGGGTTCAGAAAATAGCATTTTAACGCGGTCTGCAATACCGTAGAGAAACTCAAGTGGGCGATCGCGAGTTGTCTTAAAAATCTAATAGCAATTCAACCTGTCTTTTATTGCAGTACAGTACTGCAAGTGTGTGTGTGTGTAATCTGTAGATTAACGTTACAAGTTCATAATGTATGGTGTACATGGGAAAGAAGTATTTTGAACGAATTAAGTGTTGTATTTGTACAGAATAATAAAGGGAAAAGGAGTAATACAAAAATACAACGTAGCTTCTTCTTCCGAATGTTAAATCTTTTTTCCGCTCATGCTTGTACAGTATATTTCTGCTAAGAAAACCCAAAAATAAAAATGTATATCTTTTATTGTATATGTATTCTTTATTAATCAATACTTTCAACTTTTGCTAATGTAGGCTTGCTCTTCTTTTCATAGTGTTTTTATTTTATGTGCATGCGTTTATGTCTCATTGGAAACTTGTTGAAACGCATATGCGTGTCATCACATTTATCCGCATGCGTGTATGTCTTTGAACTACATGTGCAGGTATAATCCTGCACACCCGGATCAGTGTGATACTGTAAATCCTTCTGTGGGCTTTGGCGAGAATTACTTCTCATTCAATGTGAATTTCAAGTCTGAAAATAAAATAAAAAACAGACCCATTTTTTTTGTATTGCTTCTCGACATGGGCTTGCATAACAATTTTTGCTATTCTTAGAATCAATCACTAGCTTTTTAATTCTACACTACAGTCATGTATACTGTACTTTATGACGTGGGTGGCATACTGTAATTTTTATTTTGGGGTGGGGGGGTTCAAAACATTCTGATGACCTGTTCAAAAGATTCCTTTGAACTAATAATCCTGCAAACACACCTCCCCCCACCCACAGGCACACACACACACACACACACACACACACACACACACACACACACACACACACACACACACACACACACTGTAAGCCTAACAAACCAAAGTGAATTGAACTGCTTATCGACACCTCCCCCCATTCATTCGAGTTCAAATGAATTAGAGTAGAGGTTCATTTCCAGGCTTTGTTTAACTGTAAACCGGACCCCCCCATCAACCGGAGACCACCCCCCCCCCCCTCTCACACACAGACACGCAAAGTTCAAATGATTCTCATGAATTTAAAGAAGGAACAATTTTATTTGTGCAGGATAATCATGGAATAATGAATAATACAAAAATACAGTAGGTCACCTCTTCTTCCAAATTTACAATCTTGTCTTTATCTTCTTCGTAATGGCTGCATTGCATTCTGTAGTTCTTTTGTCATTGAGAGAGGGGGGTTAGTGTAAATTACTGACTGTTACTACCGTATATACACAGTACAATACTTTTGCCAATGTCGTCATCCCCCCTTCCTGTAATGCTGCAGCTCTGAAAAGAAAAGAAATTGTGCATTAAAGTGCATTAAGGGTATTGAGTATTTCACAATATTGGACAATAACTACTGTCAAACTATATACAGTATAACTACAGTATAACTATAACAAGTTATGGATTGGAGCACTTTGTCTTACCTGCCAGTATTGGGGGTGAGGGGGGGATTTCCTGCACTAACTATATACTGTAAAACTTTAACTTTACTACTGTATATATATATATATTTTTTTTGTGCCATAATTACCTGTATCCTGCTTACTGTACCTGTACTTACCTTACTACATTCCGGTGGTCTGCCCATTACGCTGTAAAAGAATGGGCAACACGCTAGCTATATGATCTATATATTTATTGCATCGTTGTACGGTGAGTATGTTGTTCCAGAAACTCAGTATTCCTTCTGCCAATTCATCCTTTTTGGACGGTTTCACAACTTTTCTGATATGATCCTTCATATGATGCCATACCAATTCGATGGGATTCAAATCTGGTGATCTAGATTTGGAGGGGGGAAAAAGATTAATTAGTTAAAAATATATAAACTGTAAAACAATGAGAAACAGTTACCGTACAGTACACTGGAGAACTTACTCCAGTGGCGTCTTTACCCAGTTGATATCGCCAACAAGAATATGGGCAGAGAGGCCGTGTGTTCCGGGTCGTTGTCCTGGAATAAACAGTGACCAGATGGGAAATCATGCCTAATGTATTCAACAATCTCGGGGACTATGTGCTCTTGGAAAAATACTTTATCCATGATTCCTGGAACAAGAAAAGAAAAATGTACCAAATACTGTACACTACAGTTGTACAGTGCATAAGGCCACAGAATGTGACTTTATGAATTATTCTACCCTCAAAGATGATGATGCATCCTGGTCCACTCTACAAATCGCACCCCACCATGCATCTTCACTGGGTGCTTGGGACGCGGCTTCAGAGATAGGCGTCCTTTTTTGTGGAATGCAAAAGTGGCAAATCTCTCAAGAGCTACAGTTGTCTCGTCAGTAAATATGACATCCTGAAAAGTCTCGCCACTTTCGATCCATGCCCATGCCTGGTCCACTCTTTTGATCTTGTTGGCATTCCTTATCATAGGATACACTCTGTAATGACAAGGAATAATTTTACAGCTACAGTAAAACCACACTTTTACCTACTTTGTCACAGTAAGAACTTACTTTACACGTCCATATTTCCATCCCAATTTGCGTCTCATCTGCCTGATGCTGGTCTCGGATGCTCTTATATTGTGAGTTTTCTATAGAGCAGACTTGACCCTTGCTGCGCACCTCTCATCATTCTCTTAACTTATTTGGTCCACCAGAAGCATTGTTGCCCTACAGTGTAAAGGAAAACAGAACAATTTGTTACAGTAGGCCCCACATTTTCTATAAAATAAATTTAATACTGACTAACCTTAAAACTTGCCCAACAAATCAAGCATCCCAATAGTCTGCACGGATGGTACTGCCCACATGCCAACCACCCAATGTTACCAAGCACTGCCATCTACAGCACTTATTCCCTCGTAACCTCTTAGATTGTAAGCTCTTCGGGGCAGGGATTTCCTTCCCGATTGTCTGATTTTGCTGCACGTATTGCTTATTTGCTGCGCTTATTGTATTATAATTCCCTGTATTGTTTGTGAAGTGCTGAGTACACTTGTGGTGCTATATAAAGACATACAGTACAGTACAATACAATATGCAATGCAGCCTGAAAAAGAATGAGAATGTGTGAATGTCTTGTATCGCTCTGGGGGAGATGACGATAAGCTGTCGAATGTCCTTCTGCTACAGTATGCTTTTTGAGGGGGGAAGGTGAAACTTTGCCAGTCCGAGTGTGGAGAATAATATACTGTACAATAGTTCAAACACATCATTTGAACGGTTTTACAATAATGGTTCACTGCAGTACATGCTGTAAATAACCCCCCCCCCCAAAAAAAATATAAATATTAAAAACATGCATACAAGACGTTATTAGAGTAATAGGACAAAAAAATTCTCTAAAATAATTGCTAGGAAAAAAGTACTGTAAAACACACTAATGCATTTTACCAGTAAAAGTGTAATTACAGTACATACTGTACAGTAAAGAAAAAAAATACTTACTCGGTAGTGATTGTGGGACTCCGCTTTACACTTTTTGCCTTACCTTGGGCATGATAGCAGACTGCGCTTGTTGTTAATCCGAGGCCCGAAGCAACTGTCAGGAATCGGCGTTCTCCTCGCTCCCCACACATAGCACTCCCTCCCCTGGACACACAAAACAATCCTGCCTTACCGGCCTCCACGGCTCCTCGCCCCTGCCGCCGTCGCGGGATCACTCCCTTTGGCGATTCCTCTGCTCAGCGCCGGGCGCGCCCACGCCTTCCTGCACGCACACCTGCACCATCCACAGGCTCGGTTCACACGCGTACACGAGTTACGGAGCACGCTCAGTCTGCACACTCTTATTCCCGTCCCCCGGACCTCAGGCTCCGCCCCCGCACACTGCACGGGCATACTCAGGTTACTAACAAGACTCACCTGGCCTGTTATGCCTGCACCAATCTGCAGTGTCTCCCTGTAGCTCTTCCTGTCCCGCCTCTGTTCCTAATTGGACCTTCCTGCTTTATCTAGCTCCTCTCTGCTCTCGGTCTTTGCTCGACATATCTCTGTATGGAAGTACTTCTGGATTCTCTCAGTGTTTTCACAGGTTCTGACGCAGCTCGTACGACTACCCCCTCTGGCTCTCGATCTTGGCACTCCTTGGACAACGCTCACTCTGGTAACCCCTTGAACACGGCTTTGACTACGACCTATCTCCACTCTCCACTCCCTGACTTCGGCAAGGCATCATTCACTCTATCTCTACAACCGGTACCGGCAAGTATTGTCTACCTTACTACACCTGGCCTGGCAACGCTTCATACCACACTCCGGACACGCTCCCTTTGCTGCGGGTGCGTGTATTAGCACTTCCCCCTTCAGCTCAGGGGACGGGTCTGGTCTGCGGGCAGCACCGGCGTAACACTAACCAGCTTTGGATCTGTAAAATTCTGTGTCCATTCTTGTACATATCCTGTATTCTCATGCTGAGATCCTTTGAAATCTTTTTCTTCGGCATCGCTGCTTTTAAAAAAAAATCAAGCACAGAGGAATGTATATTCAATGCATATTTGATGTGTATTCAATGTGCATTGAATCAACACAATGGATGGGGTATTTATACTTAAATTTAATGGGCCTCAGCCTCGCTCAACAGGTTTAGTACACAGTATGCCCACTTTTAGCACCTGCAGCTCGTGTCCATGCCCGCGAAAAAATTCAAATAGAGACACAGTGCATAAAAGGTGACACAAATTGCATAGCCTCCCACAGGCTGATCTCTATCTGAACTTGCTCTTGTCCAGATACTGCATTGTGAATTATTCCATCTGCATCCATTGATTAACCCCGATTCTATGGACGCAGGAACCTGCTTGCTTCTGCCGTGCCGACCTCGAGAAAGCGAAAAGCGGAAGCTGTTTCTAAGCCAAAGCAAAAGGAGAATAGAGAAAACGTTCTGAAGACTCCAAAGCTAAGAACCATGGGCCTTATTATGTGAAGAAGAAAATGGTTGCCATATACTTAAAGCAAAGTCTTTGGTCGCCCGAAATTGGCCCAGCAACCATCCACGACGCTGCTCTGTTGGGAACCCCCAGCTCACCTGCTCCATCACTGTAACGCTTGCGCTATCCACGAGCAAGAGCGGACCCCGGTACTGAGGTGGGGAAGTATAGAACCACGCACCCACAGCATCAGAAACATGCCTGGCAGAGGCGGATTGTCAATGTAGCTGGGTCTGGGCTGGAGAGAGCGGGTGAGTCCAGATACTTGCCAAGGTATTGGGATGGAGAGGCCAGAATAGTGAAAGTCCGTTACGCCATGGTCTGGGGTTGGAGATATCAGAACCGTAGAAGTCCATATAGCCGTGGTCTGGGTTGGAGAGGTACATGTAGTTGAGGGTAAGCCGGGGGCGATATCCAAAGGGGTTCAGTAGTCAAGCCGGGTCGGTACACGTAGAATCCAAAAACTGCAAGAGAGAGCGAGACAAGAGCAAGGCACAACAGACACAGGAGCAAAAGGCTACAACTAATTATGCTCAGCAACGACTCTGAGCATGAGCAGGGTATAAGTACTAGTGTGGGCCAATAGAACAGGAGGTAGAGTGGAGGCGCAGACCCAGCGGGAGTTGTGATAGGCTGCAGGAGACAAGTGGCATCTGATTAGTTGCCTCGCAGATGGGGAGCGGTGCACAATGTCACGTGAGCGCACCGCGAGCAAAAGAAGTATGGCGCATCCGAGGGGTCGGAGCTAAGCTCCATGGCAGCGTTAGAAGAGCTGCGCATGCGCGCGTGCTCTGTAAGAGCGGGGGTGCGCACACGCGCTGGTGCCAGAGAGGAGGTCTGTGCGGAGACAGATAAGGAGGGAAAACGTCGCAAAGGATTTCAACAGCACTCCTCGCACCAGATCCAGCTTGTCGAAATCCCTGACAACTCAACGGTGCAAAAGATTGATCTTCTTTTGGAGACCATGTTGAATATGGATAGGCGTATGGACAAGATGGAGAGGAACATCGCAGGGATCTATTCTTTGCTTGGAGTCCCTGCCCCTGTAAGTCTGATGCAGAAGCAGGAGAGTGGCCTGGAGGCGCCTTATTCAACCTTCACAGTTCCAACACCAAGCACACAACTGGACTCTCCACGCGCACCCCCTCCGCCTGCAGAATACATGCATGCCCTTCTGATGGAGGAGATGACAACCCCGGTAAGGCCACAACAAGAGATGACAACCCCGATAAGGCCACGACAGGAGGAAAGCATCCTCCCAGACCACCTACCCTCGCCCACTGCCAGAAGCACACCCACTCCAGCACACAGGATTGTTACGCTAGCAGATATCATCTTGGGAGAACTGCCCCAGCGCGTCCGGGAGAAATACAAGATCAGAAGTGCTGGTCTAGCCCATAAATATGCCCTCTCCATCTTTAAACACCACGTCAGTTTTGAGATGTACAGCGAGTGGACCCACAATGTAAATTATGAAGGGAATAAAACCAAGAAGGCTCTGCCGGCAAATTTAAGGAACACAATTTTTGAAAAAGTGCAGCGTTATTTTATTGTTAACACTCATGTTATGAGAACCGTGAGAGACAGCATCAATGGCCTTTTGAGGCATACAAGGGCTGTTCCCTGGAAGGCCACCGAACGACTTTTCTGTTTGATTGTAGTGTACTGTACTGTAGTTCAAATTTTATAGAAAAATGTTTTTAAGGAAAAAGAAAAACCTGTTGATTGTTTTAAATTGTTTAATGTTTTTTAATGCTTGGTATAATCATTTATTTCTATTTCTGTTTTGCATGTGGATGTCTGGAGCTGGGCGAAGATAAAGTGCAGGAAATCCCCCCTCTCCCTCCCCCTCCCCCCAATACTGGCAGGTAAGACACAGTGCTCCAATCCATAACTTGTTATAGTTATACTGTATACAAAGAAAAAAGAGTGGTGTGAATAGCGCTAAAGAATCAATTAAAACAAATAATTGGTGATTTAAAAGACAACAGTGTAAATATTAAATTAATTGATGAACAAGGCTGCCAGGAACATCTAACCCAAACACAGTTAGTGAGACACAAAAAAAACAAATACAGACCGGCGCCTTAGAGTCCAATTGGATGGTAAATAGAGTCCAATAAGGGGCTTGAAATGTCCAATAATGGATGTTCTAGTCCAGTGGACAGCAGATTCCTCAGCAGCAAAAGTATTATGCCATGCAGGGAAGACAAGAGAACAAAATCATAGTGTAACACAGTTGGTTAAAACTTAACATATACAAACATACACAGACAAACACAAACAACACTTAAACAACACTAGACAATAGGCTGACTAATATTAACAGTTTTAATGAACATAATAAAATCCAGCACACTGGTGACGAGCAGGTTCGGGTTCCGGTGTTTTAAAACCGGAATCCTACTTACAGCAAGACCACAGGATATAGGCAGATGGATAGTGGATCGATCGGTAGATGCTTCTGGATGCGTGCCGCATGTGGAGTCCTGCAGGTCACTCCTCGTGCTGATGCCGAAAATGGCGACTCTGCCTTCTCCTCCACAAGGCTCCTTCCGTTTCCTCCCGGAACTACGTCACAGCGGGCGGGATAGGGATGCCGAATCACACTCCAAATGTCAGCTCCTATTGATCGCAACTCCAAAGTCTGCTGCAAGGCTCTGCTCCTCTATCAGTGATGCTGGCAATGAACTCTCAAAGGCCCAACGCGTTTCGTGCGCATGCGCACTTCTTCAGGGGATAATGAGCACAGTTCATGACGGCTTAATATACAGACAGGGCGCTCACCATTGACTCAAACAAATGTCACTCAAAACAAATTGGTGTTAGCCCTAATTGGTGTCACATTCTGTCAATCATGTCCTGTGTAAAAGGCAGCCTTAACACACAAATGAAACTACATAAACACAACAGACATGTATACATAAAAACATACAAACATATATCATTTCAATCATGTTACTAATTGTACCTATTACATCTTATTCCAACATACTGAATTACACATCCTAAGTTAATGATGTAATCTTATTCCACATTGATGTAGCACACTCCGCACACAAATGGCTCCAAAGATTGCAGCAACTATTATAAATTGAATTTATATACCTATTCTATTAAAATATTTTAAAATTTATATTATCAATTATAAAACTATCAATTAATATTCTAAAAATGTATATTCATAATTTATTTATAAAAGGTTTAAAAAAGTCTTTTAAAAATCATTTAAGAAAAACACCTAGATCAAAATCAATGTTGAGACCGTTGGGTGAGAGTGTTTTTAATTCATAGATCCAGTAGGCTTCACGCCTACTGATCTGTTTAAGTAAATTACCTCCTCTCCAATGTTTTTCTACGGTTTCTATGGCTTGACATTTTAAACCCATCGGATTCTTATTATGATGAATTTTAAAATGATGTGAAACACTGTGTGTGTCTAGACCTCTTTTTATGTTATAAATATGTTCATACACTCTTCTCTTATAACATCTTCCTGTTCTGCCTACATATTGTAGGCCACAGGGACACTGTAACAAATAGATGACAGATGAAGTGTCACAATTAATAGATGTTTTTATAGTGTATATTTTTTCTGTTACATTTGATTTAAAGGTATCTGTGCTTCTACCAAATGAACAGGCCATACATTTGGTGCATTTAAAAAAACCCTTTCTTTTGCTGTTTATTTTTAATTTTGTATTTTCCAATGGGCAACTGGGTGCTAGACGCATTTTAATATTTGGAGCTTTTGTAAAAATGATTTTAGGTTTTTCAGGGAGACATTTAGATAAAGTTGTATCACACAAGAGCATATGCCAGTGTTTGTTAAAAATCTGGCGTATTTTTGGCGCCATCTCATTGTACTGGGTTATAAATGAAACTTCAGTATTTTTATTTGATGCATTTTTATCTTTGTACTCCAGTAGTGTATCCCTCTCAATTTCTCCCACCTGAATGGATGCTGCCTCAAGTAAATGTTCTGGGTAACTTCTATCACGGAATTTGTTTTTAAGCTCATTTGCCTGAAGTTCAAACTCCCCAGGGTTTGAGCAGTTGCGCTTCAGGCGTGTGAGCTGACCCTTTGGGATATTCCGGATCCAGCTAGGATTGTGCTGGCTGTCTGCCCTTAAATAGTTATTAGCCTGGACAGACTTGAAGAATGTTTTAGTTTCTATTTTATTGTTACTAATGTACACTTTGAGGTCTAGAAACTCTATATGTTCCTTGTGGTGGTTAAAAGTAAATTTCAAATCCCTATCGTTGGAGTTTAAATATGTAAAAAATGTCTCCAACTGTATCTGGCTGCCAGACCAAACAAATATGACGTCATCTATGAAACGGCGCCAGAGCACCAGGTGTGCCCCGAGAGGACAGTTGTTCCAAATAAAATCTTCTTCCCAACTGTCCATAAAAAGATTGGCATAACTCGGGGCAAACCTCGTGCCCATCGCCGTTCCACAGACCTGTTTGAAAAATTGTGAATTAAACTGAAAATGGTTGTGTGTTAAAATAAATTTAATACTATCTACCAAATTTTTTTTTAGTGCTGTTGGTGTAGTGTTATCCGATTCTAGCTTGCGTGCAATAGCCTGACATCTGTTTGATTGTAGTGTACTGTACTGTAGTTCAAATTTTATAGAAAAATGTTTTTAAGGAAAAAGAAAAACCTGTTGATTGTTTTAAATTGTTTAATGTTATTTAATGCTTGGTATAATCATTTATTTCTATTTCTGTTTTGCATGTGGATATCTGGAGCTGGCCGAAGATAAAGTGCAGGAAATCCCCCCTCTCCCTCCCCCTCCCCCCAATACTGGCAGGTAAGACACAGTGCTCCAATCCATAACTTGTTATAGTTATACTGTATACAGTATAGAGTTACGGTAGTTATACAGTTATACTGTATATAGTTTGACAGTAGTTATAGTCCCATATTGTGAAATACTCAATGCCTTTAATGCACTCATTTTTTATTTTATTTTCAGAGCTGCAGCACTGCAGGAAGGGGGGGGGGGACATGTGCAAAAGTATTGTACTGTGTGTACACGGTAGTAACAGTCAGTAATTTATACTAATCCCCCCTCTCTCAATGACAAAAGAACTACAGACTGCAATGCAACCATTACGATGAAAATAAAGAAAAGATTGTAAATTTGGAAGAAGAGGCGACTGTCACGAGAGCTTGCGACAGGCTGTAATATATATATATATATATATATATATATATATATATATATATATATATATATATATACACCTGGGTTTGAACTGGGACGAGACTTAAGATATGATAAATATAATTTATTCCTTGATAAAGGTGAACACAGCAAATATGTACAACTAACAAGCAAAATATAGACACTTACGTAAAAGGGAAATGATGAAGCAGTCACAGCTGGACTGGCAGTTCATACAGCACTCTTCATAGTCATAAAGACACCCAAAAGCATGAAAAGACCTCGGGCAGGAAGACAGTGCATAGCGTTTCTCTCAGCAATCAGGAAACCATTCAGGTGGTATCAGGTAACCATATCAGCAAACGAAGACAAAAGATATATGGGTGGACAGCAGTTTATAAACCTTTCTCCTTCTATTCTTAACCTTAAGCACAGGGGATTGGTTTACAATTACCTCCAGCCACTCACTAACGTGGGAAAGCATTCTGACCCATGCCCCCCTGCTAGTTGGCACATGCGCAGTAGAACTCTGGGGGTCTCATTTCTGAAGCCCCACATTTACATCAGGAATGCCAGCCAGTCTACCATTTGGAGTTCTGGCAGGAAAACCTTTGTTGAAAGGTGTTAACTGGAACACTTAAGACCTGCCCTGGTTTGGGCTTCGGATAAACAGTGAGGGTGATAAAACTCTTTGAACAGCACTTAAATCCTAGACATAGCGGCGTCCCCAGGGCCATCTGCTACCTTATGGCCCAAAAGAATTTCCTCTTGGTCTTTGTCCATACCTTAAGATACACTATTAAACGTATTAAAATATCCGGTTCCGTTAGGTTTAGCAGGTCCAAACTTCCCAGTTCGCATTGCCAGAACTGGGACACCATATGGTCCAAAAAGCGACTTGCTACGACCTAAGAAACCGGAGTTACACAAATGCACATTAAATCATTTTAATACAAAAATCTCCATTGAAAAAGAAATCTCAGCTTTTCACTAAATCCCTATTGAAAACAACGGGCAGCTCCGCCATAGACTTTCAATGGTAAATCGCCGCCATTGAAGTCAATGGGGTTTTCTGCCATTGAAGTCTATGGGAAAACTCCCGAACTTCAAGGGGGTCCATACTGCGTCTGGTGGGTCTGAGGGGGATGGAAATGGGCATGCATTAAAGCCGGAATCTTGGCTACATGTCACCCAAATCCCATCCCTCTGGACATTCCAGAACCGGAGATATGGACTTACACATTTCAACATTTTACACTTAGTCATTTTTCTGAGCTGTTTCTGCCGCCGCCATTGAAGCCTATGGCGCGACCCGCTCTATCTGGTTCGACCCTTATCGGGGGTCCAGGATTCGGGGACCCGGTGGTGGTCGAGTGGGGGGACGCCTAGGAACTAGGGGCAAAAATAATTCTACCCCTAGGTGCCCTAGAACTGTTTATTCCCCCGCTAATTGACGTTGAACTTGACCCAGTGATTTTAGCTCTTTTGAAGGACATTGTATCCGCTTTGCGGTTTGCGGTCTGGACGGCAGTCAACTAAGTTACCTCGAGGCATCTCCATTGAAGTCAATGAGCCCATTGACTTTCAATGGGAAACCGCCGCTCTCCCTCTCGGACGCCACCTGCTGGTCACTACAGGAAACAGGACTAAAACCGCACAAATTCCTATTGAAATGCATTGAGCCCTAATGGCGTCCAATGGGGACCTGCAAAATGGTGCCTGAAAAGGCGGGAAAATTACACAAAGAGCTATAATCATTAAAGAACTATTAACCCTTGTGCTCCCGGATGGATTCTAGTGTGTGTGTGATGCAAACACTAAGTAACCAGACATTATAATGGAACAGGGGAACATGCATTTACATGTCATAACAAGGGTTACATCTCTGGACCTCAGCCCAGTTAACCCCTTGTCTCCCGGTGCGGTCAGGGGTGGCCAAATGGGGTGCAACCCCTTTAATCCCGGGCCAAATCCCCTCCATCGTCACAGCGACCTACTGTATTTTTGTATTATTTTTCCATGATTATCCTGTACAAATAAAATTGTTCCTTCTTTAAATTCATGTGAATCATTTGAACGGTGTGTGTGGGGGGGGGGGGGGGGGGGGGCGTTTGATGTGCTACTACAGTTTACACAGTTTAGCAAAGCCTGGAAATGAACCTCTACTCCAGGCCTGCACAACTCGTAAATCGAGAAGGGCCGAACTGCTCCAAGGAAAAAAAATTTGGGCCGTACGGGTAAAATCATCATCATCATCTCTCCTCCAGCACCTCTCATCATCATCCTCATATATTTCCCCCAGCACCCCTCATCATCATCCTCATATCTCCCCCAGAACCCCTCACTATCAACCTTTGCAATACTCCCATCTATCTCTCATACCCCCATCTCTCCCCCTCACCCACACACATAATACCCCCCTGAACACCACACACATCCAACCCCCCTGTACCTCACATCCTTCTCCCCCCCCCGCACCTCACATCATTCTCCCTCCTTGCACCTCACATCACTCTCCCCCCCCCCTGCACCTCACATCATTCTCCCTCCTTGCACCTCACATCACTCTCCCCCCCTGCACCTCACATCATTCTCCCCCCCTGCACCTCACATCATTCTCCCCCCCTGCACCTCCAATCACCCCCCACCTCCAATCACCCTCCCCTGCACATCCAATGACCTCCCCTGCACCTCACATCACCTCCCCATCACATCACCCCCCGTTACATCATCACCCTGCACATCACCCCCCCCTTCACATCACCACCCTTCACATCACCCCCCCTTCACATCACCCCCCCCCCCACATCACATCCCCTGCACATCACCACCCCTGCACCTCACCCCCCCTGCACCTCACATCACCCCCTGCACATCACCCCCTGCACCTCACATCACCCCCTGAACCTCCTCACCTCACATCAGCCCCTGCACCTCCCCTACACCTCCCTCACCTCAGATCACGGCAGGACTGCGCACGCTCACAAGCAGCGGGCACCGGAAGTGCCGCACTACAAGAGCGTGCAGTCTTGAGAGCGGGCTGGGGGAAGGAGGGGGAGAGCGGGCTCGGCTCACGGAGGAGGGAGAGGGGGCTCGGCTCGCGAGGGAGAGCGGACTCGGGGGAGGGAGAGCGGACTCGGGGGAGGGAGAGCGGACTCGGGAGGAGGAGGGGGGGAAAGCAACAGCAGCAGCCGCCGCCACGGGCCACACAGTGAGTGCCAGCGGGCCGCGTGTTGTACAGGCTTGCTCTACTCTAATTCATTCAACCTCTAATGAATCGCTCTGGGGGGAGGTGTTGATAAGCAGTTCAATTCACTTTGGTTTGTTAGGCTTACAGTGTGTGTGTGTGTGTGGGGGGGGGGGTATGCAGGATTATTGGTTCAAATATATCTTTTGAACAGGTCATCAGAATGTTTTGAACCCCCCACCCCCCAAATAAAAATTACAGTATGCCACCCATCTCATAAAGTACAGTATAAAGTACATGACTGTAGTGTAGAATAAAAAGCTAGTGATTGATTGTAAGAATAGCAAAAATTGTTATGCATGCCCAGGTCGAGAAAAAAAAAAGATGTCTTTTTTTTCAGACTTGAAATTCATACACACGCATGCGCCTTAATGTGATGACACGCATATGCGTTTCAACAAGGTTCCAATGAGACACACACGCATGCGCCTAAATGTGATGACGCATATGCGTTTTTGAAAGTATTGAATAATAAATAATACATATCGAATAAAAGATATACACTTATTTTTGGGGTTTCTTAGCAGAGTTAATTATACACGCAAGCATGTATAAGGTTTTCTATAAAGCTCACAATTATTCTATCCTAATCAATAAAAATTGCACTGTCACTCTAAATGTTTTGTCTAATTGAATTTTTAAAATCAGATTCACAATGCGCAAGCAACATTTAAAAAAAGCGATATTAGAGGTCCATCGAAATCCATCCTTTTGCCTTTTTCAGCTTGATGTCAAAGTTTCTTTTCTGGGGGAAAAAAATTATGCTATTATTTCCGGTATTGCGCATGCGTAAAGTCGCGTCATTGGGAATTAAAGCAGCAGTTCAAGCAATATCCTACAGTACATGTGCGTCTGTACGATGAGAACAAACTTCTGATAGGTTCTGACTCTTGAGCTCCACCCTCTCCCTAGCTGTCCAACAATTGTATCTACTCTGTCAATCATATTGCAGGACTAAATTTTCAATAATTGTGCAAGAATTTAATTAAATAACGGACCAATCTGCAGCTAATGTAGCTAATCACTTGTCTGTGTGCATATTGTATTGATGCACATGCTGTAATGTATTGTTTTTTTTTTTAAAGAATATGTTTTTTTTAAATGGCAGCTTGAACTGCAGCTTTAAACTTAATACTGTACTGTACATTGTATTTACCTTCATTATAATCTTTGCCAAATGGGTGGAGATGCGCCACTGGCACTCCCGTAGTCTGAATTATAGTTGACAGGTGATAGCTGGCCTGCTACACCTGTAGTTGACAGCTGATGAAGCTGGAAATCTTTTTGGTACATGCAAGCTTGCTGGTACCCGTATGTGAAATCAGGCTCAGGCTGTAAATTACTGTAAAAATTAGGGACCATACCTCAATACCCTCTTGTATCTCCGGCAGGAGGGGCAATTCGAAAAAAGACTGATCGCTACTTAAGGTTTTTCTTATCGAACGCATCCAACCACGAACGTGAGATGAAAAATTGTAAAAATCGTAGTTTGAAATGAAATATTCATATATTTCGGCTACAGTTGCCATGTTATCTGCTGCAGCATAAATTGCAGAAAATATTAAAAATGCTACAGTCAGGTTTTTTTTTTATACATGTACGGTGTACACATGGTGTACAGTCCAGTCAGCAATTGTGCAAGTATACTGTAAGAATGTAGAAAAAAAGCACACAGCTTTGAGATTTATGTTTTTATTATGAAGCGCCTAAATTTGATAATGTCTTCAAGGTCGAATCACAATGGACCACTGTGGTAGACTTGGTTTTTATCTGGTCTTAAACACCTGAAAATTGACACAGTAGCACGGAACTGTAAACATTACAATTCATTCATTTCTGCCACCGGGCGGATACGCGAAGAATTGCACCCAAAGAAATCCGAAACTATTAAATTAAAACAGATTAACAGCGGTAAACCGCGTGTAAACATGGCGGTATGAACGCGGGGATGCAGCATGAATACCGCGTGGAATACAGCAGAGCACACGAAAAAGGATTCGGGATTTGTTAAAATAATGGTCTCTATCTATCTATCTATCTATCTATCTATATATATATATATATATATATATATATATATATATATATATATATATATATCAACTGTAAATATTACTGTATGTTCATTTGCATTTCTTAGACAGGTCTGCAACACCGCCTTTCCCCATTGTCACCCAGCATACAGCACTTCCACTGCAGCAAGGGATTCTGGGAAATGACATGCAAATGAGCACACAGTGCCACTTTTTGCTTCAAAAACAATTTTTAACATGGTTCTCTATAGGCTTAAGCTTGCTGCATGGTCACAGCTTTG
The DNA here is from genome assembly GCF_040206685.1 of Ascaphus truei. Taxonomy (NCBI): domain Eukaryota; kingdom Metazoa; phylum Chordata; class Amphibia; order Anura; family Ascaphidae; genus Ascaphus; species Ascaphus truei. The sequence goes on from NC_134483.1 coordinate 330,835,725, forward strand.
AGCACAGCCAGGGTTAAGGTGCATACCCAGAAAACCCACCCACAGACAGCTGTTTCGACCTTAATGGGTCTCATCAGTGTGGGGTTGGTTAACTGGGTATGCAGAGAAGCTAAAGGAACCATGTTAAAAATGGTTTTTGAAGCAAAAAGTGCCAAGCTTTTGCAGTGCCATGTGCCATGGGATGCAGTGCCATGTACTTATGAATACAGTGTTTTTGTACCTACCTGGCTGTGTGCTGTCTCTGTTTTCCGGACCTACATCTGGTAAAATTTTCTGTTCATGTGTGCATATGGGATAAGCATCAGTGGATCATCAGTTTACAGTGTGCCAACTGCCCTTGTTTTGTGTGTGTGTATATTATATATATATATATATATATATATATATATATATATATATATATATATATTAGAACAAAAGAGAAAGAAAAAGCGCCCGATCCATGTGTAAAATCTGATATAAAAGGTTTAATTTACCATCATCAGGGAATCCCCTGATGAAATCCGCTGAGACAGAAGAAACGCGTAGGGTCACGTGGTATAGGAACTACGGTGGTGGAGCAGCCCAGACGCCTGAGTGCAGACGCCAGTGCAGGAGTTCCCTGTTTCCTCATTGGTGAAGGTTCGTGTATAGCCGTGCAGACCAGGAACCGCAAGAAGCTCATCCGGGTTGTCGGAGAGAGGCTAAAATGATGACACCAATAGCAGCAGTAACACCTTGCAGTGCAAACAACCGCATGAAAACGGAAGAAAGCAGTGGAAGTCTGACGTCTGTCTGGTGCATGGGCTTGTCCCATAAAACGCTTTTAAAACACTGATAAAGTGTGAGTGTGCAATTGTCTGTCTATGGTAAATTAAACCTTTTATATCAGATTTTACACATGGATCGGGCGCTTTTTCTTTCTCTTTTGTTCTAATAGGTATCGTTGGGAGGTTGGTGAGCCCAAGAAGAAAGCATTTTTCTTTTTAAAAGGATTCATATGGACACTTAAGTATTGTTTTATTTTTTTATTTATTTTTGCTATTTTTCACATTTTTTACAGAGACTATTCTTTTCATGTTCTTTTTGGTTCATATGATTAGACTTTTGTGATTTTTTCCACATATGTTATTGGTATTTTTTAATATTTATTTTTTATTTGCTACACACTTTTTTCATTTTTTTAATTTTTTTATTATTTTTTACATCAATTTGTTCCATACCACAATTTTTATATTATTAATTTAATTGTTATTAGGCATCTGTGCAGGGTATGTCGTCTTGCTGGTCAGGACCAGGGTTGCAGCAATTTGGGTATATGCTGATACGGGCGCTGTCTTATATTTCTTTAAAAAAATATATATATATATATATATATATAATCAAAAAATAAACAGATGATACCGTTCTGTGGCTAACGAAATGCTTTTATTTGTGCGAGCTTTCGAGATACACTGATCTCTTCTTCCGGCGATGTTACAATGAATGAAGCAAGGATTACTTAATATATATATACACAGTGGTCAACAAATCACCCAAAAATCTACTCGCCGAACAAAAAAATCTACTCGTCACCTAGTACCACACCTGTGCTGCTTAGGCCAATAGGAGCTCGCCATGATGTTATACACTCGCCCGGGGCGTGCAAATGTATAGGTTTGTCGAACACTGTATATATATATATATATATATATATATATATATATATATATATATATATATATATATATATATATATATACACACACACACACACACACACACACAGTACCGCATGCACGCCTAACAATGAATGTACCTAAATACTGGCCATGATAAAGTAGTAATATGCCAGCGGTGCTCCAGGGAAGGGAGATATATAGAAACAACAAAAATACCTGTGAGTAAGAACAGCTGGGTTTTGGCGCGAATTGAACCCTAATTTATGTCTGTACTGTATATAGAGTTTGCGTTCCCCTGCTATGCCAGCACTCCCAGTTGAAGACCAGCTAGGTCGAAACGAGTGGGAGCTTGGCAGGGGGACTCATTCCTTTTTTCTGTTACTAGGGACCACCCGCAGGATTTATCCTTACTCCTGTTTATTGGTGATGTATTTGGACTTTGCGAAGTTTATAGACTGTATTTCTCATGCACAGCAACCACAGGCTTTAGTAAGAGTCTATGTACTCTCAGAGCCTCTTATGAATTGCTAGTCATATTACCATCTTGCATTTGGCAATTAGCTTTTCCTACATTTTGCTGTTCCTCTGCATGTTGTGATGTGTTGCATGTTCTGTTTATATTGGCATTCAGGCTTTTTGTGGTATTAACTCTTGACTTTACACGTGTACTTATATTCCAACAGTTATCCATTTCCACCATCCCTTTGTCTGCCTACAGCCCATGCACACCTTTGTCATTAGACCCCTGTGTGGTTTTTTATTTTGTGTCTTGATTTGCAGACACTGTTTACAGTCCATCGTTCGCTACTCAGTCCTTTCCCTCCAGATTTCAGGTTAATGTCCCCCTCCATTTTATTTTCTTTCTCCCCTGTTTTTATAGATTATAATAAACTTTGTTATTCACTTGGTACTCCTGTGTGCTCCCTATATGAAGGTCCCTCTGAGTGACCGAAACGTTGGTTGCAGTGCCCTGTGATTCAATACAGTTTTTTGTCTGAAGACAACATGCAGTGTGCTGTCCCCTAATCTGGTAAATATACTTTTTGTTCTATTCATATGGGATAAGCATCTGTTTTGCCTGGTTAGTAGTGTGCCAACTGCCGTCTCAAAACTGCCTATATATATATTATATATATATACACATATATACACACACAGATATATATACACACACACACAGATATATATACACACACACACACAGATATATATACACACACACACACACACAGATATATATATGTATATGTATATGTGTATATATATATATATATATATATATATATATATATATATATATATATATATATATATATATATACATATATACATATATATAATACATATATATACACACACACACACACACACACAAGCTGTACCCGGCATAACATACGCCAATCTCGGAGATCTGAAAGTTTATTAAACATTACTCTTTGTTTTCACCCCTCCCTATAATGCCTTGCTGTCCTCTTGTCCCCTTTTCCCCACCTTACTCTTTTCTCCATCATGCCCTACCTCCTCCTCTCTCTTTGCACTCCCTCCCATGTGCACACTGCTCTCCCTTCCCTCCTCATCACCCCTCTCTTCCTCTCCTTGCTGTCTCTCTGTCTTTCTTTTAACACTCCGGGTAAGGAATTGCTTGCTAAATATTACTGTGCAGTGCAATGATTCCGAAAGCAACACCAGATTCAGAACACTTTGGGAGGTTGATCCCCACCTGTGATGGGTTATAGAGTGGTCACCTGATCCTCATGTATCTCCCTCCCATAGGTTCTATACACATTTTTGCCGGAGAGCCCCAAAACGATCTGGACCTTACTTTTTCTTCAAATTTTTCATCTATACTGCAGAAAGTATATCTGTGCGGACACTGTACTGCAAAAATCATGTGTGCGAACACACTACCGGTACTATGTGTTAAATACTGTGTTTGAATGTGTATGTGTATTTGTTTTGTACCTATATCCCCAAATATACTAACAATTTAAATTACGGAGCATACACTTACACACACACACACACACACACACACACACACACACACACACACACACACACACACACACACACACACACACACACCAAGATACATACAGCGCAACTACGAACAATAATCCAAAACAGTAAATAATATAATCAACTGTACCTGGCCAATCAAAAAATAATAAAACGAGAGTTGTTAACCCTTTATAAACTAACTGACCCTGATAGATCTGCTGCCACTAAGGTCCACGGCTCCACAATCGCCGATAGTAAATGTACGGAAAAGAATGACCTAGGCACAAAGAAACCAGGGAGAGAAAGAAAAAGAACCATCATAGGATAGTATGTCCAATAATCAGAATCACAGTATTGGTGAGATATGCAGTTACAGTGAGTTTGATCAATGTCAGCCTTTTATCCACTCTGGGATGAGGAACTCAGCTTGAAGATTTCTTGTACTATACTATATATCAAATGAATGATTACATGGGGTTTGCAATGTTCCTATGACAGTCCAGTGAATTCATTTGATATATAGTATTTGATTAATTTTGATTTATTGTATCATTCATTCTATATCTTTGACTTTATGTATCTCATCTCTTCTGGGCATTTTGAGTTTATATGATGCACTGTTTATGCATTCCTGCTTTTTCTTTTCATTTCTTTTTAATCCATTTTTTTTACTTTACTTATCTTTCTTTAATTGTTTATTGCAATTATTTTTATATAAGTTATAAATTTCCCTTGCATCATGTGTCCCCTCCTTTTCCACATTGACCTGCATGTATATTAGTATGGGCAGTACTAGTTTCTTTGACTAGTCTTTATGTCTGTTCAGCCTTTGTGAGAATATTTGACATTTTATTATGGGCAGTTTATTCTCTCCTTTTAGATATCTACAGTAGACAATTTTTTGTTTCAATTCTTGGCTTTTTGGCTCTTATGTATATCTTTTCTAGCATGTTAAATTTCTTCATGTTAGAATCAGTTTTATTTGTGTCTCAGATACTCCTTTCCTGTACTACTCATGTTTGCCTTCATTTCAGACCTATTCCGGTTATCCCTCCCATCAACGAGGAGCCATGACGCAACTCTATCAGCTGTGGTGTCTCCGGCTGGCTCACTCATTAGATTATGTCTACGTCACATGAATTTTGACTACATATATGGCTCTAATCAGCTATTACGTCAAGCCCCCGGACAAAGCAGGTGGCGAAACGTGCGCGTCGGGGCTCCTTTGTTTGTCTTGGATCCGGCGGTGCCCCTGGCTGTCCTTTTCTTTCCTGCTGCAGTTTTGAATTTGGCGCCTAAATCGCTCACGGAGCATGCGCATTGCGGCGATCTGACTACACTGAACAGACTCCCTTCACATGCAGACCGATAGCTTCCTGTTTGCCCTTTTCCTGGACCAGAGCTAAGTACATTTTGGCTGTATATTGACCTTTGTCCATAGCTTTGCTGCTACACGGTGTGTGTATTTCTACCTATGTATGATTCCACTAATGTATGCTTCTGCTATGATGTTCACATGCCATTTTGTTGATGAGTTTTCATTTTCACAACTACTTGACCGGCCGGTCCTAGTGTTCAGAGGCTAACTCGTTGCCTCCACACTACAGGTTCTGCATGTGGTTTGATTGTTGGGTTATTTCTGTTTGTTCACACTTAGCTTCCACATGGTTTTTTCAGCTTAGTCAACAATGGCTTTAATTTACTATTTACCAGTGTTGACTTCATATTGCTGATTCCAGTGTGAAGCTTAGTTCTGTTATTAGTGTTTTAGATTAGACAGCCTTGGGGACACTGTGGATCCTTTGTATATGTTTCATGTGTTTAATAAATGTTGATACTTTTGTATGCTAGAGTGCTATTTTGGGATCTTTTCTTTCTTTGTTTCTGTATTTATTTATTTTTATATATATATATATATATATATATATATATATATATATATATATATATATATATATATATATATATATATATTCTTATTGTTCTTTTCATTTTGCGGTTATACATTCACAAGAGTGTTTTTTTAACTGTGCACAGGCTTTTAATCAGTCCCTTTTTGTGATATGGTGAAGACTATTGAAGTTAACAAAAGCTTAAAGATGATGAAGATGATTGGGAAGAAGCAAATCATCACACTCAACCAAGACGCTGGATCAACAATAAAACAATAATAAACAGCAATAAAAGATTGTGCACTTATCATAAAGAGAGTTGAGGACTTCTACATGAAACTATACAAGAATACATAACACAGGGCATAATCCAGCAAAGGAAGAGCCATAAGAAACCCCCAATGGTGTACCATGAGTCCTTCCAGAAGAAATTGCAAAGGCAATCAAATCCATAACGAATGGAAGATGGAATAGATGGAATTACAATGGCTAATATATCACATTATTCGAGGCTCAGCTGTCCAAAAACTGGACGATTCCTTGGTTCTGCTTTAAATCCCTATGGAGCAACAGCGGCCTGAGCGCGCCAACTCTCTACCACATAGGGCAGCTGAGGGCCACTGACTAAGCTACAGATATCTAGAATCAAAACCCATCACCAGTCCTAGGGCCCTCACAACCCTTTGGAGTAGCGTGTCCCAGATGCCATCTCAACCTGATCTGTAAATACTATTCATGAAAATCCTCACATATGATGAAACTATTGTTTAAATTTAACTCAGGATTTCCTACATAGTAAAGAGGGAACAGCATATTGATCAAAAAATCCATAACCATATGAGATGTACAGGACAACAATTTTCAATGGAGTGTCCCTAGCAGTAATGGGGAGCGGGTATAAATGGGGTAAATGTCGGTGCCCCTACATACAAACCCCACACCCACTCGCACTGCTATAGGAGAGAAAGAGAGAGAGATTATTTGTAGGTTTCCTATCTGAGGAAAGTGATCTCCAAGGTTACAATCAAGTTTACAATGCCCTCTAGTACCTTACCCCAGCCTAGTAACAGAAATCAATGAAGCACAAGTAGTTCAAAAAGTCAATGTGGTGTCACGGTATAAAGGAAAACGTCCGTTTAGCCTCATATTGTACTACTGTCCTTTCTCCACCTCTGGGTGAGAGTGCAACATAATCTACAGTTTTCACTTGGTAAAGTAACTGGACCGGGTCATGTCCCTGAAGTAGCGTGCTCCTGAAGTGTCACTTATCTTCAGCATCTTGCATTGCGATGAGAAAATTATTTTCAGGGAGACAGCAGAAAAATTATACATTTCTCAGCTAAAAATCACAGCATCTCCCTCATAACTAAGGAGCGTTCAAAGCATTCAGATGTATTTATGCTCATCGGAAGTAACCAATTTGGGGAAAGAGACCTCTTCCAGGGTCCTATTCATAGTAAAGTGGTTTTCGGTTTATAATGGTCCCCGTTTTGTATAGGCTCAAGATGTTTTTCACCAATTCATAGAAGAAGGGGGCATTGTTTCATTGTCACCTTCCTATATGGTACAGAATAACACTCGTCCCACCTGACATGCTACCAGCGGAGATCAGTGGTAACAAGAAGATTATTGATTGCGGTATCAGTGCACAAACATAAAATGCTGGAGGGCACACACGTTCATATTCGAGTCTCAAGGTTCTATGTGTGGTGCATTGAATATTATAGATCCAAATAAGTGAAATAATAATAATATATTTTACACACATTTTTAGAATTTGGGTAAAGGAAAACGATTGCTGCTGGTTTGGCCCACATTTCTGCAAATTCCAAGTCGAAGGAGGAATTAAATAAAAACAAGGTGATAGACCTGTAAAACGACTCCATACTGTACATGTTTATCTGGAAAAGATTGCATCTTTAGGGTGCAATTTGTTTGTATGCAGATGTAGCCCCGGTAAGAAATGGGGGCTATATATCTTTCTCCTACTGGTGTAAGTCCTGTTAAGGGCAGGCCGCCAGTAGTTATCATGGGTTTTTCCCCCACATCAAGCCCTGCCTTGAGTGATAGAGGCAGGCCCCTGACTCTGTCTGCTGGCCTGAGACCGATGGGGGAGGTCCTGCTGACATCATGAGGGGTGGGGCTGTCTAAATTTAGTGGGCTGTTCCTGTAAGTGACAGTTAGTGTGTGGTTGAGTTCTGTCCTGGGAGCAAAGAGTGCAGGAGCAGAGAGGAGATGGTCTGGGAGTTTGGAGGAGGCAGGAGAGGAGACGCTCAGCACCTTTAGTAGAGCTGATAGCACTATAGTGCTGTGGACCAATGCTCCTCACCCTGCTGAGGGGGTGAGGGGGGAAAAGATCTACCCTCACCCTGAGAGTACATCCTGGAGGTGGGGGTTGGGGTATTGAAGCCCCAAACAGCCCATCCTGCTAGGGTACAGCCTGGAGGAGAGGAGTGGAGGAATAATCCAGTTACATTTGGAAGCACTGCTGTATATGAACTGCGGCGGAGCATATGAACTGCTGCTGTGTGTTGTATCACTGATAAAAAGGACAATAAAGACATTGCTGCTTTTATACAAAAGACTGTGTGTGTGAGATTGGAATCTCTTGCCCTGGAACCAGGGCTTTCTCTGGGAAGATTCCAACCTATCCCCTAGGTTTCGCCAGAGAATGGAGGCGCTGCACCACCACCATTAAAGATGAAGGCATATACCCCAGAAGCCTGGTCCTGTTATCCCCAATACCAACGCGGGAGACTCAGGCCCTCCTGTTCCAAGCAGGTATGCATCACCAACATACACGTAATCCTCCCTCACTACACCCTAGAAGTCCAATCTGCGACCGGGGGGGGGGGGGGGAACATGGGTTACATTTGGAGGCGAGCTGCTGAGATCCAGAACAGGACAGGCTTTCAGCAAGGCAGAGCGGGAAGAGTGAAGTGCAAGTACTGGAGAGAGTAGGGCATGTAATACCAGGGGTAGTCAGGGGAGCGTGGATTCCCGCACAGTACGCCCTGGGTGCCCTAAGAGGGTGTTGTAAGATGGGTGTGAGGCTATAGCTGTCCTAGTCCCTTGAGGCAGATAGTGTGAGGCAACTGGGGGGGTTAGCCTGTTAACTTGTCCAGGGACCATGGCCCAGGGCCCGCACTATGAGTGGGGAGACGCCCGTACCTTAGGGAGATGCCCGGGTACACTAGCCAGCACCCACATAAAACACACCACAGAGTACTTGTAGGAACCGTCAGCGAGTGCGGTGCACAGAGAAGGAGTTCTGCCTAGCCTGGGGTATGCCACATCATATCAGTGGGTAAAGCACAGAGAAAAGTATAGAGAGAGCGTTCAGTGAGCAGTGTGAGAGCAGTCAGTGTCTAGAAACAAGCTATGCACTAGACACTGAGAATAGTGCAATTAAACATTTGGAGGGCTCATCAAAGATGGCGGCGTCACTACATGTGCTCCGCGGAGCATGAAAGAGTTAAAAATGGCAACCGCAGCGCCATCCACGGCCCAGCAGTTAGCAGCCGAACTAAAATGGCGACTCCTGCCAATCCTGGATCGCGCACGTGAATTCGTGCAAAGAGACTGTCCGAGAAATGTAGAGGGAGATGTGCAGGGGTTTGGCGCCAAACCCAGATCCCCTGCAAAAATCTCTTGTTTCCACCAGAGGGAGGGGGCACAAGGAGAGCCAATCAGGAGCGTCCTCCCCAGCGAAGGGAGGGACAGGAAGTGAGAGCGAGGAACTTCACTTTTGCCTGACCGTTGAAGTGCAAGGAACTACTGAACTGAAGTGTTTAACCCCTGCGCGAAATATGTCCGAACTGAGCACCACAATCTTCCAACTCCCAGGAGGCTTCCTCGTGGTGGAGATCGAGGGTCGAGAGTACCTCCGGTGCCTGTGTGTCCACTGCAGGACACCCGGACCGGCCACAAGCACCAAAGCACGATGCCCTCAATGTGGCACGTATTACCTCTGGCTTAACGAACCGTGGCCCATGATAAAGACCCCTCGGGGTGCCTCTCCGGGAACTCTAACGGAGGTGGCGGAGAAAGCGGACGAGGCTGCCCTAGTTCCCTGCACCACTGCTGAGGTGGGAACCAAGGCCCAGCCAACAACCGAGCCGAGAGAAACTCCGGCGGAGAAGAGCGCGACCGCAGTGGAGGTACCGGAGCGGGCCCGTTTCGTACCACTATCCACTGGCGGTGCCGCAAAAGACCTAGGTGACTCCCTAGCGGAGGATCCGACCAAGTTGTCTTCGGAGGAAGAAGATGGCGTTTCATCGGTGGCGATGCGCCTACCGGCGAACCACCCCAGCTGTAAGAAAGATGGCGGTCCACTTACCGGAGAGATGGAGCAGACGAGTCCGGACACCCACTGACGGCGAGCGCTGGTGCGGCCTGAGAAGTCCCACGGCCGTGGTGACTCCCAGTGCGGCGGAGACGGGATCCGAGACGGCTCCGGACGAACCAGATGTCATCCGCCGGCAGCGGTGCGGTAAGGAGACTCCACCACCCCCTTACTCCCGCCAGGCGAAGAAGGATCCTGCAGAGGACAAGAAGGAGAGGCTCGTGGCCTACTTACCTGTCCGCGGTCCGGATGATCCACCACCGCCCCTTCCGGTCTTCGACGCACTTCCGGTGTGTGACCACGGAGCGGATGGAGATTCCGCGGGCGGCAACGATGACGACACTTCAGGTTCCGGCTGGCACGGCGGGCCGGCGGCCATCTTTGCGGCCCGAGGAGCCGCCATGGCGGCTGCACTTGCCAACCTTGACCGCCACTGCGTCCACAAAGGAGCACGAAGCACGCCGGAGAGGGCAAGCAAGAAAGTGCCCAGTGGTCGCGGTATCACCCGCTTGCTGGACATTGAAACGGACATTGCCCCAGCCCCTAGTGCCCTTGCCCCGGCCACTGCCCCTGCCCAGTCACGAGTCAGGACACCGGGACCTAGCGGGGCTTAAGTTAATTAAGAACCCCAAGTACTCCAAGGATTTGAGGGAATGGGAACTAAGTGATGAGGGATCTGATGGGGAAGTACTGTATGATACTGTGATACGTGTGCCTAACCTCATGTCATTTTCTCCTGTGTTTAGAGGGAGGGCCCGAGGGTCCCACACTTCTGTGGAGGCAGGGCCTGTAAGCCAGGTTATTTCCAAAATGAACCCCACCATCCACATCAACGCACGAGGTAGACGCAGTGGCTCGCACTCTACTTAGGCGGTCACGTCCGGTGAATCATCCCAAGATGACACCTGCTGTCAAGGAGATGTCGTTAACCTGATTTCTGCCATGGCCACAGGAAACCGTTCCCAGAGGAGAGGCTGCATTTTTCCAGGACATAAATATCAGGGGGGGGCGGTCGCTGGCTCACTCGGGTTTGAGGGGTATGGCGATCTCTTTGACCCTGTCACGATGTGCTCACCACAAACAAGGCGTGACCGCTGGGCCGAGGTGGGGATGGATATAAACACCAACCACAGCTGCGTCTGGAGTGTAGGTTGGTTAAGGTAGCTGGGTCTGGGTTGGAGAAGTACGGATAGTCTATATACTTGCCGGGGTCTGGTTGGAGAGGTACGGATCATTGCAGGTACTATTAGCCGAGGTCCGAGTTGGAGAGAGGAGAATAGTCGTTGTACGGGTGCCGAGGTCAGGGTTGGAGAAGTGTGGATTGTTGTAGATAGCCGGGGTCAGGAGTACTGAAGAGCGGAGTCCAAATCAAGCAGGGTCAATAACAGAGAGCTGCGAACAAGAGAACAAGACAAGACTGCAAGACTAGGAAGCAATTAACACAGTGGAACATAGGATTATGCTCAGCCAATGAGTCAGTGGGCCGTCTGAGCATAAGAAGGAGTGAGGAACCAATGGGAGTGCCGCAGAGCGGAGGCTGGGTCAGTGCAGGCTATGATTGGATGCAGTGATGCAGGAAATAGGTGTGGACAGTGTAGTTGAGGCAGTCTGATGACGCTGAGGCCGGGCTCGTTGAGCATGTGCGTCGCGGGCCAATGTCGTCCCTGCGCCGACACAACCTGGAGGCGGGACCATGGAGCTCAGTATTTCTCTCCATGCGTGATGTGTGTGCGCGCCCGTAGTTCGGCAGGTGGAGGAAGAAGGGTAAGATGGTGTGCTGCGGGGAACGGAGTACCCGGCCGCGGGTTGCGGTAAGAAGGGAGCGCGCCATGGGCAGCTTGACTCCCGAACCCTTATAGACCCGTAGCGGATGGGAGAAACCCATAGTCTGGCATGGGAGGTCCAATGGGATAGTCTGCAGAGGCCACTGTCAACCCTTCATTTTTCAACGAGACTAACAAGAGGGGGAAGAAGTTTCCCAGGGGACCCCCGCGGAGGGATTTGAAGGGTCCGGATGGGGCTTTCCTCATTCTAGAGAGGAGTTTGGACAAAGGCACTTGAACTACCGAATGATAGACGTGTTAGGGCCGTCAACATTATATACTTTAAAGAGGAATTAAAAGACTGTTTGTTAGATGCCTGCGGGCGCCCTCCCGAGGATTTGAGCATATGATTAATCTTTAAGAGAATTTTGATATTTGGGTCTGTTGCTAGCTATACTTATCTTGCAGGCATGATTGTGATTAGGGGATGTCCTCAGACCGTTTTAATCTTTTGTATCCTAGATATTACTGAATAAATGTATTATGTTTTGATATGCGTGAGTGCTTTTTTGGCTTCTGTTTGTTCTTGTAGTCATATTATTATCTGCCTTTAGCACCGTCAGGGGCTGTTTATTATTAGCCTTTACTTTGACCTGACAACAGCATCATTTCTATTGGTTTAGTCTGCTGCAGGTACCATTCTAGTATTAGAATTACGTTTCATGCATGTCTACATACTGAACTTTGATTTCCCCATCATTAAAATATCCCTTTAACCCAGCTGCGACCTGTGCCAAAAACAGAAATGTTTTTACGATCGATCTTCAAATCTTTAAAAACTCTTATTATATATATATATATATTTTTTTTTTTTATATATATATATATACATATATTATATATATATATATATATATATATATATATATATATATATATATATATATATATATATATATATATATATATATATATATATATATATATATATATATATATACATATACATAATCTTTTATTTCTCAGTTCTGTTCCACATTAGATTCCCTCAGAGTTTTTAAAGTTATAAAATGGAGTTGTGGAAATTGTTTAGTACGACATAGCAGCTACACAACAGTGTCCCCAAGCACAGATTTGAGGTACTGTATGAATCAAATATGATTTGGGCTTTTGGGTCCCACGGGACCTCAATGTTTCCTGCATTGAAAGGGGTTGAAATGTAAACTGTGCCTCGAATAATTAATTAAAGTGTGAGCTTTCCACGATACATTAATAGAAACAGTAGTAAATAAATGCCAGCATTTCTGTGCCGTAACCTCCACACCGTGGACAGCTCACGTAGGCTTGGAGGGCCAGTAAATCGACTGCTTAGGGTATAGACTGCAGAAAGTAAATACTGAATAAATAAAGGCTACGGTGGTGTGGGTGTGGGTACGGAGAACATACGGTGTTACCAGGTGTGGTGCGTATACCTGTCAGGCTCACAGGAGGCCTGAGCCTCCGTTAGTGAGAGCCTGGGGTGAATCCTCTGGAACGTTCTCAGTTTCAGCGTCTCCACCTATGTAGGATTCTATGGGATTGTAGAATGACCCTAACATAGGAACCCACCCAGAAACCACATACACCAGTATTATGGATAACAGGTTTACTGAATGAACAAATTATACTATTACATCATACTTATAACATTATAACATCCCCACACGGTGCCCACAGTCCAACCCCTTTGTCCCGTGGTCAGCGTTGCCACTATGTGTTAAAAGAATGTTATGATCTGTTGGTGCACTTATAGAGTACCTGCCGAGTGCTCCTGCACTCGGCACTGCAAGTGACTTCACAAAGGATCTGTCGCTCTGGGATCCCATCTGATCCGGTCCGGTGAATCCTTGCTTGGGGTCCGCCAGGGGCGATCCCACCCTGACGATAGTCTTTCTCTCTGGGCATAGACTTGAGCCCAAGTCTCCTTTCAGGAAGCGCAGCGTCCGCTGTGTCCCTATCTTATCACTAGCGCTACTGTGACAGGATCCCTAACCTAGGGCCTGTCCCTGTAGCACCACAAACTGGGGAGTGAGGACCTCTCTGGGACCTAAGGGGTTAATGGCCTATCCCGTCCCCCTAGCTCTTCCCGGTCCTGACTCTAACTACCTTGTACCTAGTACTTGCAGTAACGCACTGCCACCTACTCGCTACCTGCAGCTAACGTACTGCACTAACACTGTGCCTGCCTGTCAGACCTCACAGCACTGACAGCCGTGACTCTAACAAGACAGCACTAACTGGGTCCCTAACTGGGGCCGTCCCTTACCAACTACCCACTAACCTGGTGGAGAGTTGGGGCCTACCTGGGGTGTGGGTACCTATCTGGGTGCAGGAGCTGCACTCGCTCCCCGCACCCTTCCTTCCCTCACAGCTCCCCGGCTCCAACTGACTAGCGTGCTGCAACCCCGCGAAAATGTATCTACTTGCCTGCCTGGAGATCCTAAGCCCTATTGGCTCCCTGGCAGCACATGGGGTGCGCAGAGGCTCCTGGGACTCGTAGTCCCTGCCTAGAGCCTTCCCTGGTAGGCTAGGGCTTCGTGGGCGTTCACTCCACTGTCCTGCGCCTGCGCAATCTCTCTGGGCTGCCGCAACCTTTCCTGGGCTGTTCTCCCCCTCGCGCTACTTCTCCCTGGCTCTCGGGGCTTCCTTGCGCATGCGCGATCACTGCACATGCGCGAGTATCCGGGCAATGGCGGCGCCCTCACCGCCCGGCTCCGGAAGCCCGGTGACGCGATCGCAGCTTTGGCAACCGGCCGCACGCGTCCCCGGCATCCCCTGAGCCAGAGCCTGACCGCCCTCACCCCTGCGATCGGCTCGCGGGGCCGCCCTGAGACTCGGCGGTACCCGCAATCGCGCTCGAGGTGAGGGGGATGCTGACACCTAAGGAAGACCTGGCTACATCAGTTTGACAGTTTCTCACAAAAGGTGCCTTATGTGCTGGTCTACTCTTAACCAATAATCCATATCATAAAGTGTAGTTGCTGGCAATCAATTGTTTAAAAGGAACATTCCTTCTTAGTTTCACTTTAAAAAAAAAAATTATTATGAAGTAGGGAGTCCCCAAAGATGCTCCAAGGACCACCTGGTTCCCGAGACATATACATCCATAGGTGGTGCTGGTTAACTCCTGGTTCTGTAATCTCCTGCAGCATGCAGGCCAAAAGAAAGCCCCAGCGGTTGACGTCTCGGCTTCCTATTAGTCTTTTGTTTCTCCTGCAGGAGATGGTTCCAGGGGCACCTTCGGAGGTAAGTATCTCAGGAACCAGGGGGTTTCCGGAGCCAAAATTAATGCGGGTCGGCACCGAAGACTCCCAGCAAATGGTTTTACCTATTGTTTAACTTATGTTGATTAAAGGACTACAAAAGTAATGCATTGAGATTCATTAATTGATTAATATCAAAGTTAAAAGCTCACTAATCACCACAAAAATAAAAAATAAATGAACATTAAAATTGATATTATTAAAGTGCTATAGAATTTGTAGAAATTAATTAACATGGATTAGCATGCGATTAACCCATGAAATCAACACTTGGGGCCCTATTTCAATAAACAATGAAAAAGCTGCTTAGACTTTAAAATTGCTAAGCCCCATCACCAACGCCCAACCCTCCCCCCCTACCCCCTCCCTAACAATGGTTCTTGGCTTATTAGCCAAACATTTCCAATTGCTCTGTGAGCCATAATAGTAACATGTAAAAAGCCAATGTTAAAACATATATTTTTTATTTTCTTTACAAACACACATCTATAGAAATATTTCAAGAAGAAGCTATTAAGACACCAGGAGTTATCACACTCTTATATCTGGACTGGTCTTTACTTCACTTAATGTGTTCATCATTGACAATTAATATTGTATCTATACCCTAAAACCACTGGAGCACAAATCATAAATTGTATCTATTATATATATATATCTATTATTTATATATATATATATATATATATATATATATATATATATATATATATATATATATATATATATATATATATATATATATATATATATATATATATACACCCCCACATTTCTCCATTAAACAAAGGGGTAATCGGCCCTTTCAGTACCAGTAATGCTAAGAAGCCCTTCTGGCAACGATAGAGTGAACAAGAAGGAATCTTTACCCTTCCATGCTGAGGTCCTCAAAATGCTTCAGGGTACAGAGCCCTCTGGAACAAAGACAGCTGGGGGGAAAAACGCATTACCAAGGGAACCTGGCGAACTGCAATTGTCTTATCACAGCTCTTTGACGTTTATTGAATAGCAAGTGAATGAGTAGTGAAAATTAACTTTACATGCTAATTTGCATTTGGAAGAAAACAGCTCCAATTTTTTTTTTTTTTAATTCTTCTTTGCTCTTTATTGAACTGGGCGGAGAGCTTTGGCGTGTGTTTGGCGACAGAACAGCCAAAGCAAACTCTTCAGAGTTTATTGAAGAGGACACTTTAGCATGATAGGACTAAGAATCGCAAGTGTACGTCAGTAAAACCATGCAACCTGCAGCATAGATTCAACATATTGTAAAAGTAAATCAATAGCACTGTCTGATATTCCACCGCAGAGTCCTAAACCTCTCGTTTGCAAGACAACAAAACACGACCTCTACTATGGAATGGCTTCAAAGTTCAATGGAATTATGAGTTTGGCTCAGCACAATTTGCATTCCGTGACCAGTTAATCAACAATCTACATCCGTATTTAAATAAGACTCCTTTAACACCGTAACTTCTGAAGCACTTCCTCCTGTCACATGTACAATCAAAACTCGCGTAGCAAATCAATTCGTGCACTTTGAACACCATCTTTACAATTTATTGCCAATGTAAAGCAAATACTTCGATAGTACCTTTCAGATCATACTGTAGGTAGGGCTAAGGTTCTGAAAGATGCGTGCTTTTTGTGCATTTCAATAGGAGGAATTGCTTCAATATTTGTGTCATCAAGAAGACATAATTTAAGGTAAGGTCATTTGTTTCATTTCCTCTTATTTGTGAAACAAAACCCATTTAGTTTCATTTATTTCTCTTGCCAATATTAGAGCTGCTTAACAATTCTGGGAGATACGGATACCAAACTTTTAATTTGCCTTTGAAATGGTGTTTTTATTTCTGAAAATAAGGATCTGTTTTATAGGTAAATAATAGTATATTTTGTCTCGGTGAAAGACTGGACTAAACCTGTCAGTAATGGAGAGATCTAAGGTGCAGTGCAAAATAACTCACATTTCAATGTAGCCGCATCTGAAAATATTAGTGAGAAACTGTACATAATACCGCGCTCCTCCCTATAGAAGTTTGCTACAGGTAAAAAGAGAGGCCTTACATAAACAAAAAGAACGATTCCTGCGCTCCTACCAATTAGGCTAAAATAAAATAATAATCTCATGAAAAAGGGTATTTTGTTAAACCCTTTGGCCAAAGCATTTTTTTATTTATTTTTTAACAACCCTTTAGCCAAAGCATTTGGCTTTAGTCTGATTTTAATTGCACTACCCACATAAGCTCATGCTTTATTTAACCCCTTCAGGGCTTTTACACTTTTTTCACCAGTCCATGAGACAACATATAAAGTATATATAGTGTAGGTACCTGCATTAACGGGTATGCCTTGACGTGGCATGCAGGCTTACAAATGCTTTGGCCAAAGGGTTTAACAAAATACCCTTTTTCATGAGATTATTATTTTATTTTAGCCTAATTGGTAGGAGAACAGGAATCGTTCCTTTTGTGCATCTGAAAATATGCCAGCAATAGAATGGCATTACTAGAAGAACTGAAACACACACCACGAAATTGTGAGAGTGGCAATCGGGGTATTGAAGTCAATGGACGTTTCCGTGCAATTGTGCCTATCAATTAATAAGCTCACTGCATCTTATTTCTAAATGCAGTAGACTTTTAAAGTGTATCTCTGCACTGGTGAATGAGCTTTTTGAAAGCTCTCGAGTTTTTTTTCTTCCCAATACATCTGAAGGAAGACTTGGGAAGACTCAAAATCTCATTAACAGCAGCGAGAAAAAGCAGGAGGACATCGTTATGTTGCTGTTCAAAAAATATAACAACTCGGCTTTCAACAATAGGACTAGAAGAAAATGTAATATTACAGAAGAGAATCACATGGTAGAATAGGCTATGTTGATGGAAACCTCCCTATCATTTTAATTGATGTCCTTTGACATTAATTGGCACATACATAATACGCTGTATAATACAGACCTGTAATGCTCCAGCATAACAACTTGATCCTTAAGAGAACCAATAGAAAATATTTGCATAGATGTTTGTACTTCTGCAACCATGCATTTATATTTTAAGGGAGAAAAAACATAAATAAAATCTATTAAACACGTTTTTGCCCGTCTTAAATAAGTTATGATTAAGAAATTCTAAAAAAAAATTAGAAACAAGTGATCAGATCGGCCTAGTGGTAAAGGTTTACCAACATTTTTAATTTACTGAAATACGCAATTAACCATGCAAAAACATCAATTTACCTAAATGCAAATTGATTTATTATTAATTAAGCTCTTAACTATATTGAGTAGTGCTAATGGCTTTTAATTTAGTGAATCTGGCTTCCCGTCACATTGGGAAGGTCACTTTATTTCCCCGGGAACCAAATATCGCATCTTTTCAACAGGGATTCATTGTACCTATCAAAATAGTTTTACTACATACCAGGTATACTTTTGTAATATGTTAGTCAAATAAGACAAAGGAATTACTTTTTAGTAAACTTTACATTTTACTGAACCTTAGAGTGATAGCCCTAAAAAAACAAACTAGATTTAATAAAACACAGAGGACAACCTATGACATTCTCACGCTGCATGTTATGGTTTTATTAGACTGCATTTAATGACCTTACTATCAGTTCATTGTGCATAACAGGTCACAAATAAGACAATGCTCCTTTGGTTAGTGCGTTATGTAACATTGCATTTTATATACACACACGTAACATTTCTGAAACTGTGGCTTAGCAAAACTTCTCAAACAATAAAGTCTTGCACAAGTCGTTCCAACGCTCCATTTACTTCATATTTTCATAACAACATGTACAAAACATTTGGCGTTATGATCCAAAAGTAATGTATATGAAGCCCGTACATCACAAATCTATTTGTAATCTTTATTATGTCTGCACGGATGAGTAGACAGTTATTTGTCTGTCACCTCTGCTAACCCATTCAGGGACCTTAATTGCCCTGCTATTTGTTTTCAACAGCCTGGTTATGAACCATATCACACTGTACAATGTGCTGATGTTTAGAATAATGGTGGTGTTAAATCTAAATAGAACATTCCCACAAAATGACTGCTCTGCACAAGTCTAATAAAATAAACTTTATCAGAACACAGATCGCCACACAGGCTTTTAAAGTTTTTAGGTGTAGTCTTTCCAATTTTAGAAAGGCACACCAAGGCCTTGGATATATGTAGTACAGGCAGGCACGCGACGGAGCGCATGACGTCACGCGCTCCTCTACTAGAAGCGATCCGTGGCCTGTAGGATTGCGCAACGGGGGGCGTGCTGAAAGCATGCCCGTGATGTCACGTGAATGGCTAATTGGCTGAACCGTGCACAAATTTGTCTCACAAAATATCGGTCTTCCTGTTGCACTCGTGCACGCTCGCTCTATGGCCGTGCGCATTGCCTTCCGGCATTTTGGCTCGCGCAGTCGCTGTTACTATGGACGCGGCCTAATGCAAAATACTTTGTGTCATGGTGTTATATTTTTGTCTTAGAACATACATTTTATGCACTGAAATCAATGCTGGTATTGTGGAAATAGGGAATGTCAAAACAATTTTCCACAAAAATAATAATTAAAAAGAAAAAATAAACAAACCACAAAATGCATTTTGATACTTGAAAACCTGTTTTGCAATCATTAAGGGAATAGCCCACGGGTAGTATGAGTAACCTGATTGCAACAAATAGTGGCCAAATTCTTGGAAAAATCAATGTTAAAGTCAGTGCTGATCATGCATGCAATTACATTTAGATTTTAGAAATAACCAGTGGAACGAGGTAACTATCACTCACATTGGAGACCACCACAGAATATGCAGAGCGCATTAAGCAGTAAATATACAGGCACACAATGTACTAAATGTGATACTAATTTATTTATGTAGTATTGGACGTTTCTAAATACTGAAGAGATCTGAGACAGAACCCATTTTTCCTTTTAAAAAACGGAAGCAAAAATGTACCTTTGGATAACATTGTGTAGCCAGGTCCCCCGGTCTACCCTTACCTCCGCTGCAGTTGGGAGCGTCAGGCAGGTTGCCAGCATGCGCAGGGAGCGCTCCGGTACTTCGGAGGCTCCGCGGCGGCTCGAACGTTCAGGGCGCCGTCATTCGAGGTTCACGCATGCGCAGCAAGTACGGTATGCGACTGTGCCTTCTGACAGCTTGCGCATGCGCAGGAAGTTAGCGCGCGAAGCCCGGACTATCAGAGAGGGCTAGAACAGGGGACTACAAGTCCCATGAGTGTTAGGACCGACCACCTGATGCCAGGGAGCCAATGATGCACTAGGATCCTCTTAGGAAGGGAAGTTGGAGGTTGCGCTGGGGCGCACGTTGGGCAGTCGAGTCCAGGAAGGGAAGGGGGAAGGGAGCTGCATGTGTAGAGAGGCAAGTAGCCTCTACACTAGGCCAGAGAATTCCCCTTAGGTCCCAGTAAGGCCCTGAGTCACACACAGATTGTGGTTGCTGTAGGGCCAGACCCTAGAATAGGGAACCTGTCCCATTAGTGTTTATAGTTCAGGGACACAGCGGACGCTGCATTCCCCTAGCCCAGGTTTGGGACCAGGCCCCTCCAAAGATAGAGATAATATTTGGGTGAGATCGCCCCGGAAGGACGAGGCGGAAGGTATCGCGTGTCTGCGGATCCTTTTTGAAGTTGACTGCTGGCCGTAACCACACACACCAAGTGCACCAACTATATCACTCTCTTCATAGTGGCTGCGCGGTCACCACACACTGGGGTTTGGGTGTGGGACATTGGACACGGTGTGGGGAACACGGTGGAGGGTTGCGTCCTGCGAGACGCTTTGGGTAGTTGTATCTCTAGAGGGAAAGAGTATGTGATGTTCTTGCATATCAAGTGATTGCGGTCTGTGAGTAAAGGTGCTTGTTATTTTACATCAAGTGTGTATGTTATTGTATTGGCGTCCTGTGAGGGGCAACTCCCACTCCGTTGGGATCCCTCCCAGGTGGAGGCGCTGCATCAAGTAGTGGTAATATATATCGCCCCAGGCTCTCCGTGGCAGAGGCTCAGGCCCTGCGAGGCAGCAGGTTAACAACAGCACTAGTAGCCTTCCTGTATTCAAGGGGAAACAGGGCTACAATCGTAACAGTCGCACTCAAGGTAACAGCTTCAATATATATGGTAGTACCGTACCTACATATTTGCAACATTTTGCTAAACAAGTACCTCTCAATGTACTGTGCAACATAGAACTTTGACATGTATGTTACAAGAATGACATTTCTCTCATTCAGAAAATGCTGTTTCCCTATGTATTTAAAAGAAAAGATGAGGGGCGCAGCATGGCATAAAATCTTTTATATGGTCAGCAAAAATGAAAACAAAATGAAAATCTACTCACATGATCTGGAACTTAGGATAAGTGTCTTTAAAATGCAGGTGCAGCCCTAGTGGGGAGGACTCGGTTTGTTCTCCCTTCATGGTTCTGCATACACAGAGCAGTCTAGGAGCCGATGTGAATGCAAGGTATAAGGCTAAGGCCCCGCTCCCTCAGTCAGCGCGCCCGCACTGCATGCAGGCAGCGCGCTGACAGGCACAGACCGCTATCTGCGGTCTGTAGGGAGCGGGAGCCGGAGCGGGGGGGCGTGGTTTGAACGGAGGGTCCGTCCGTTCGTACCCCCCTCCCCTCCTCCGGTGTGCAGGAGCCCGGAGGCCAGGCTCCCTCCTCCTGAATGAAACTGAGCCGGCAAAAAAAAAAAAAAAAAACAGGTCACCTCCCTACGAGCTCCTTCCCTGCTCCCCTGCTTACCTCCTCATTGGCTCACACGCACACCACGTGACGCGTCAACGCTCCAGAACACCATCTTCTGGTAGCGCTGGCCAGCTGACGCGTCACAGCACGTAGGCCACGGAGGGAGGAGGCAGCGGGGACCAACAGAGTGCAGGTAAAGGGCTGGTGGCGCACGCGGCCGCACGCGCCACCGGACGCAGCGGGACCAAAGCCTAACCCGTTTTTTCCGACGTATTCCTTCTCTGGAGTTTCTCTCAGAGGTGTCTAAGGCTGCGCTTATAGTGCCGGCGACGGCGACGTCAGGCTGCGGTTGCTGGAAAGATCAAATTGAGATGACTTTCAGCGATCATGACCAAGCCGTCGCACCATTGCGTCGCGCTTACTATAAGCGCACGCGACGGAAACAATTCATTTGTTTTGACATCGCATCGCTGTCGCCGGCACTATAAGCGCAGCTTTAGGCCGCACTTATAGTGCCGGCGACATCGCCCGAAAACAAATGCATTGCCGCCGCCGCCGCGTGCGCTTATAGTAAGCGCGACGGAGCGAAAACTGGTAGCCGGCAAAATATGATTTGTCAAGGGCTGTCGCCTCATGTGACGGCCCTTGAAGCAATCAAATGGCCGGAAACCCGCGACGAAATATAACTTGTCGACGGCACTATAGGCGCGGCCTTACAGAGGATCTCTGAGGAAGCCACATCACATGGTGAAACACGTTGGATTGGATTAAGCTAATCAACCCCTCTTCTTTTCTTTGAGGTATTATTGCTGGAGATGTGGTTATCCTGTTACCTGGGGCTGTATCCACAGACTTTTCTTTCATCTCATCAATTAATCTTTCTTGCATTTGCACCATCCTTTGACCCTAAATATTGTGTGTCTGGTTGTTTGGTGGACAGAGATATTTCATATGAAAAGTTCAGTCCGCGCTCTGGCTCTTTAAACTTGGAGTGTTGGTCCCTCTCAGTTCTCTTGCTGCTTCTGTGTTTATGAGGTGTCTCCCCCACCTCCAAATGTGGTCTCCACCGGAACCCCGATGGTGATACCAATATCAGCAAAACAAGAAAAAACATAAAAACCGCGCACCAAGATGAGAGATAGATATTGTATTAGCAACAAATAATAAAATTAGTAACTTACATATAAAATTTCTTTAATAATCCCCGATTCTGGTGTCTATCACAGGAGTAGGGCATCACATAGGAAGTATGAAGGGTAATCTCAGTTCTGAGAGATCAGACCCGCGCGCTGGGGCTGTCTCTGTTCACTCTCCTGTCCTCCACGTGTGGTAGCGTGGTGCGGAGTGTAGCGCGCATGTGCAGGAACCGGGGCCTTCAATAGGTGTCCTTAGGATGCCTGTCCGTTTTTGATAGCATAGAAACGCGACTGTTGTGGCTGGCGGTTTTACTACCCACCACCAGTACACACTCAAGTGTACCGTTCCTGCTTATTTCCGATCGTTTCTATGCTATCAAAAACGGACAGGCATCCTAAGGACACCTATTGAAGGCCCCGGTTCCTGCACATGCGCGCTACACTCCGCACCACGCTACCACACGTGGAGGACAGGAGAGTGAACAGAGACAGCCCCAGCGCGCGGGTCTGATCTCTCAGAACTGAGATTACCCTTCATACTTCCTATGTGATGCCCTACTCCTGTGATAGACACCAGAATCGGGGATTATTAAAGAAATTTTATATGTAAGTTACTAATTTTATTATTTGTTGCTAATACAATATCTATCTCTCATCTTGGTGCGCTTTTGTGTTTTTTCTTGTTTTAGAGATATTTCATAGCCACCAAACAGGACTGGTTTTCAGCAGCTCAGTTCATGTCAAACTGTTTTAACATTCACCTTTTTTTGTATCAAATACACGCAACTCCTACCCTCCTGTAAGGAATCCGCTCCTCGGTTTAATGTTTGCCTTACCCTGCAGACCTGTGCAGTCCTGGAACACTTCCCCTGATATTTACTGCAGCCTGGATTCACTCACCAAAGCAATACTGCCACACGCCCCTTCTGCCATTGGTTCTCTGACCTTTAAGTACTACTTTCCCACAATGCTCCCTGCCGAGCATAGTCCTTCCTGGATGTCTCTGTGTTCTGCCATAAGCCTTGTCTTGTCTGTCTCCTTGGTTCCTGAGACCGGCTGCTAGTGTCACGCAGCGGTCTGTTCCTGTGCTGAAGCGGAGTACTCTCCTTGTTGTCTTCAGCTCCCTGGTTCCTGTGACCGGCTGCTAGTCTCATGCAGCGGTCAGTTCCTGTTTCCTGTGCTGAAGCTGAGTACTCTCCTTGTTACTTCAGCTCCTTGTTTCCTGTGACCGGCTGCTATATTCATGCAGCGGTCTGTTCCTGGTTTCCTGCACTGAAGCGGAGGTTTCCCTGTGTATCTTCAGCTTCCTGGTTCCTGGGGCCTACTCTTTCCCTAATCTAGAGAGGCCGTGTCCTGGTTCCTGCGCTGAAACGGAGTATTCCCCAGCCCGCTCCAGCCCGCTCAGGACTCTTGCGCTGAAGCACTGGTTTACCAGTGCAGCTAGGCGGTGTGCTACTCTGGTCTGTCTACCACCTCCTGAGACCAGTACCATGGGCCATGGTCGCCGCACGCGCAGAGGCCACTCCCGCGCTCTTAAGCTGAAGCGGGGCTCTCCTGACTACCTGTTGCCGAACTCCTGCTTGAACAACGTTTACCCTGATGTCTCCAGTCCTGACCCTGGCGTGTCCACCGACGATGCTGTCTTCTCCTATCCTGATCCTGCTACGTACGACTACGAACTGCGCAATCCGGATCAGCCTGCGCGGTCTAAGGTCGGTGCTTTTACAACCCCACCTCAGCCACGCGGTCTGACCCAGGTTTGTGGCGAGCACAGTCGTGTCAGTATGCTCGGCCCCACAAACTCGGACCACCCTGTGGTGAGGGTTGGTATGTTTCTGTCTGAAATCCTGTCCCGGCCTGTAGACCAGTCCCAGTTTGAAAACCAGTATCTGTGCGAAATACTACCCCTGATTGAAGATCAGATTATGTATGAAGGTTTAACCCCGTTGCAAAGACAATGCCGTAACGATCTCATTAGTAAGGCTTATTGCCTCAAGGACTTAAAACAGTCTCTGGCCGCTTGTGTTTGCTCCTCTGGTTCCCCTTTAACCTGGGATAATGTGCATCCTATCAAACTTGCCAACGCCCGAAATGCACTCCTTGCCTTGGCCTTATCATTGGACATTCACCTAGTACAACAGGACCCTCTCTTCATGGTGGTTCATGCTCAAGACACACTCCGTGTACTTTCCCTGACTTTGGACATTTGCATAAAGGAACAGGACCCTCTCCTCGCCAGCTTGGCAGTCCACCTGTGCTGCCAGACCTGTCGCTAAACCTGGGGACGTATCTCCCTCTCCAGGAAATGACCAAACTGACCCACTATCACTGCCCCCTAACATAGAAGCTGCCACGGTCCCTAGCCCTGATGGTACACCCGGGTACTCTGACACCAATGATACGTCTACGTTAACCCCTGCTGATCAGTCCTGTGAGGTTCCCCTGGAGTATACGTATATTTCTCTAGCCAACACTAAGGCTCTAGTATCCGAGAACAAGTCCCTTTTTCCCTCTATTCCTAACTCTGAATCTCCCTTTTCAGCCCTCGAAGTTTTTCCTGCTTTAACCCCTGCTAGGCAGTTCTGCATGCCTTCCCTGTCAGGGAACAAATCCCTCCTACCTCCACGTACTCAGTTTGAATTTCTAAGTTCTGTTCCCAGGGTCATTCATGTATTAAATCCTGTGGGGCAGCTCTCTGAGTCCCCTTTGGTAACCCCCTGTTCTTCGCCAGCCATGGTCACGTCCCTAGCTCCAGAGGAAAAATCCCTTGTCTCACCTATTACAGAGGAAAAACTCTCTATGTTCTACTCTCAGGTATTATCTGCTTTAACTCCTGTAAATTCTTGCTGCCTCCAAGCTAATGCCTTCGTTCTAGCCTCAGAGAATGTGTCCCCAAGTCCTACAGCAGAGGTTGCATTAAATGACTTCCCCAAGGTTGCTGAATCCTTAGTTAGTTTTTGCTATAAAACCCCTGCTTCAGCTCAAGTTTCAGCTGCTGTGCCCCCTGAAACTTTGGCTAAAGTTCTGATTCCAGTTAAATGTATTCAGTTACCAAGTTTTTCCCTAAGCTTGGTCGCAGAGTTCCCATTTCCAGGTACTTCGCTGAACCAGTCTGTCACCCAGAGAGCGATGATCCCTGCTTCAGCACATAGTCCCCACGTCGTGGAATCTGCAGTCATTTCTGGTTTCCCAGACACTCCTTACCAAATACCCACTTCAGAGACCAGTACAGTTATGATTACCCCCTGTGTACTGTCTGTGTTCTCCCCTTCTCAAAGCTTAGGGTTAAAACCGTACAGTGGTCAGTATGCCCCTCCTGGGGTTCATGTTGTGTTCCCAGGAATGTTTGCTGACACACTGTTTTCACTCAAAAGCGACGCTTTTTCATATGTGCTAGCTAGAAGCCTGCACACAGTTTCCCCCCTCTCTCTGAAATTTGCCTTGTCGGCCCTGATACTCGGAGAGGTAAAAACCTCCCTTCAGATTCAGAATCTCTTTCTATAGAGGTCGTCCTTGCTGTTACTTCCCCTGATTTCTCTGCCCATGCAAACCCTCCAGGGATCAGCATATCGGTTGTTACCCCCTTAGTACAGTCTGAGACCACTCTGCCTATTTTACAAGTCCTGGTGTTTAAATCTGAGCTATTTAGTTTTACTGCTCTTGCAAAACCTCAGTCCCTCAGCACTGCAGCTAAACGTGCTCCAGCAACCGTTGGGTTACTCGGGGTAAAAATTAAAATTCCTGTCTTAAAGGGCACTTTCTCACACATGTCCAGCAAACCTAGAACCTCAGTGATTGATTCTAAGTCACTTATCACTATATCTGATGTTCTCACTAGTCAAACCCTGACACCCTCACCACTGGCTAGGAGTCCCGTTATCAGAATTTTTGCACTAGTAAACACGCCTAAATCTGTTTTTGTCATGACAAGCACCCCTGTTGTTAGGGCCCTTGCAGTTTTGGATAAGACTCCTTTTACTTCAAAGGTTTCTGCACGGTTCCAACTTACCGCTTATTGTCTCTTTAACTCCCATCATTACTCTCCCATTACCAATCACTGATTCCCAGGCACCAGCTCCTGACGCTAGTTCTCCTATCGGTACCCCTGCTTTGCGAGATGTTTCTGTTATGGATTCCGAGCCTCCAGCTCCGGAGTCAATTCCTTTACTCGCTGCTGTTTTTGTAGTCTCTTAGGTCCCTGTCACTGAAGTACAGACTTCAGCTTCTGAGGTTAGCTCCCCTCCCTCCGCTACCCTTGCTCTGCCTGATTCTCAAGTTTCTGATATTAAAGCCCCAAAGCCTATTCCTACTCCCCAGACAATACTATCTCCCACTGAGGGTTCCCCAGTATTTGAGAGCTCCACTGCTGAGTGCTTCTCTGCCTCTGTGAAACGATGTTTTCCCCCCTCGGAAACTTCTGTTGCCCCTGTTATTTCCTTTGAGTTGGAAATACTCTGTACGTATCCCAAGATTTCGGTCTCTATGTCTGGTTTACTGCTTGCCTTGTCACCTTCCATACCAATACCGGGAAATGCTCCCACCCACCCTATACCCTCGCTGACCACTACCTGGGAGACCTCTGGAGGAGAAGTCCCTCTCAAATGCCTACATGCAGAGGTCAGCCAAGACTTTGTCTGTCCCGAAGGTCGCCCGGGTATATTCGATCAACTATCAAGGCCGCTTATCCTAAATTCTGGTCCCATTACTAAAGACTGGGCTCCCAGTGGGGGTTCTTCTGCCGTTTCTGCTCCGGAACCCTCTGGTTCTTCACAGCCTTGGATTCCCAAGCCATTTCGCGGGGCGAGCCAGGTACCAATGATATCTCTACCATCACTCTCATATCCTAGAACAGTACTCACCAAGGAACTGCTCGTTTACGGATCCCCTTTCCGCCTAAAAAACTTTAGGAACAACTCGATGTCCCCGAGACCCATGGATGGCCCTATCTGGCCACAGTTCTCTCCGGGGGGTGGGGGTACACAAAGGAGTGACCACGAGTCTCTGAACCATGACTCTAACACCAATCCTAGACGGTTCAGGAACAACTCCTGGTCCCCCAACTCTATGAGTGGTCTTGTTCGCCCGGAGGTCTCACGTGAAGGGGGGGGTACTGTAAGGAATCCGCTCCTCGGTTTAATGTTTGCCTTACCTTGCAGACCTGTGCAGTCCTGGAACACTTCCCCTGATATTTACTGCAGCCTGGATTCACTCACCAAAGCAATACTGCCACACGCCCCTTCTGCCATTGGTTCTCTGACCTTTAAGTACTGCTTTCCCCCAATGCTCCCTGCCGAGCACAGTCCTTCCTGGATGTCTCTGTGTTCTGCCATAAGCCTTGTCTTGTCTGTCTCCTTGGTTCCTGAGACCGGCTGCTAGTGTAACGCAGCGGTCTGTTCCTGTGCTGAAGCGGAGTACTCTCCTTGTTGTCTTCAGCTCCCTGGTTCCTGTGACCGGCTGCTAGTCTCATGCAGCGGTCAGTTCCTGTTTCCTGTGCTGAAGCTGAGTACTCTCCTTGTTACTTCAGCTCCTTGTTTCCTGTGACCGGCTGCTATATTCATGCAGCGGTCTGTTCCTGGTTTCCTGCACTGAAGCGGAGGTTTCCCTGTGTATCTTCAGCTTCCAGGTTCCTGGGGCCTACTCTTTCCCTAATCTAGAGAGGCCGTGTCCTGGTTCCTGTGCTGAAACGGAGGATTCCCCAGCCCGCTCAGGACTCTTGCGCTGAAGTACTGGTTTACCAGTGCAGCTAGGCGGTTTGCTACTCTGGTCTGTCTACCACCTCCTGAGACCAGTACCATGGGCCATGGTCGCCGCACGCGCAGAGGCCACTCCCGCGCTCCTAAACTGAAGCGGGGCTCTACTGTCTACCTGTTGCCGAACTCCTGCATGAAAAACGTTTACCCTGATGTCTCCAGTCCTGACCCTGGCGTGTCCACCGACGATGCTGTCTTCTCCTATCCTGATCCTGCTACGTACGACTATGAACTGCGCAATCCGGATCAGCCTGCGCGGTCTAGGGTCAGTGATTTTACAACCCCACCTCAGCCACGCGGTCCGACCCAGGTTTGTGGCGAGCACAGTCGTGACACCTCCATCCCACGTAGGGTACACATTACATTAGGAGTATTCACTTGGATCATCCACAGAACTCTTGGGCTTTATCCCACACATACACCTTCCCCCCCCCCCCCTTCATACTCATAGGGTCTCTAGGAAGGTGGCTCCGATACTGAATGACAACCTAGCACATTTATACTCTCTTTTTCATCCCTATGTACTTAACCCTTTTAATTCCAGAAGACACGAGGCACCCAAGTGCCACAGCTCTTTTGGATCATGTGTTCAAGGGCAGGCCCCTCAGGACATGAACAGATTCTGGAGTACATTCCACTTCCATTCCGATCACATTGTGAACGTGATATCCCGCTAGAACACAAACATTCAATGCATGATGTACTCTGTACGTCTTAGGGCCCTAGAGTGCAGCAGGCCCTTATGCTGTACAGGGTACGTCTTGGGGCACTGTGCAGTGATCAGTTTGCCCAGCCAGTCATGGACAATGTTTGTTGTTTAGTGAAACCGCACAAATAAATATGTATTTAAAAGACAGAATATAAATTACATCAATTTTGGTTCCACCACATACAATGATGTGTAGCAATATGGAAATGGTAGAATGGAAATGCTTTAAGGTCTCTTCATGGTCTACCTGCTGCACGGACACTTCACTATAAAGATAGCTACAGCTACCCTAATGCTCTCTCCCAGACATCCAGACTTTACAGTGTAATCATTATGGAAAGTCAATATTCATATCTTTTTTTCAGCTGAAAATGAAAGTACTTGGCCAAGGTCATGATATTTAGAAATTGGTATAGCTACACTTTCTCCCTTTCTAAATGAAGACTCAACATATTTAAATTTCTCTTCCACTATCCCACTTCACAGTCAACTCACCAAAGCTGTTCAACTGTCTGTATCTAACTGCATGCTCTGTTTAATGTCTTGTCTAAAATAATTGCATTATTTTAATTCCCTGTTACTGGCATCTGTTCAATAAAGTGTGATAGCTATTATCAGTCACAAACAGCCATTCAAATGTTATGGACTGGATATTGCCATTAAATGGATAGACTCTACGGTATCCTTCGTGATACAGGCAGACACTGGTGGATATTAGGCTCAAATGACAGATAAAGACCTCTCTCACCAAGGAAAACCTGACTGATCATGACATTATACAGAGGGGGGTTGGATACAAAGAGAGTAACCCAACAAGAACCTATTTGCACTCGCTTATCTCACATAAATGGTTAGGAACAATTTAATCCTTGGGTGAAGCCCATACACCATTTAATGATACGTATAAAATCATTTATTAACATTTATGCAAAGACACTTAACAACTAATGGTTAAAAATGATCAGGGGGTAAGTGGGGATAGAGGGTAGCGTATAAGGTGCCTCCTGTGTTAGTATCACACAGGTATTTCTCTAGCACCAATGGATCGGTCTGATGTGCGCAATGCTATATCTATTCCCTAAGTGGGCTGTATATAGCAGCTTATTGCTCATATGTAAGCAATGGGGAGGATATGCAACATTTGCCACCCCTCATACAAGTACTGCACAGAAAAACACTCGACCTGCTTCACAACACATCAACCAGTGTACTATTTCATGTGTATATGGAGATATCATTAAGTGCACTCAGTCGCTGACACACGTGATCAATTCCAACGGGTATAAGCAGCCCGCTGCGTCAACCCATGTATATGGTGAACAACCCTATTTAAGTGAGGGCTCACAGTGGGCTTGATCGCACACAGTCACAGCTTAACACAATATCCCACCTGGTCAAAATATAGTCTGTTGCGACATATATATAGAGAGTGCAAAACAGTGTACAGTACTGTCCCTTAATGTAATAAGGGGACCGGAATAGCGGACCGACTTCAGTAAGTGTAGGCAGCTAGCTGCGACATCCAGGATATGTAGTATACACCCCAGTCTCAAAAAAAGCCTATATTAAGCTCGATCGCCAACTTGCGATCCTGCTGGGGAGAAGGCATACAACCTGGTCATTTCGTCTCTCTGCTACCGCTCCGATCCCGCGCCACCTGATGACGTCATAGTGCTGACATCTAAAAACGAAACCGACGTACGTTTCGCGCCGCCTGGCGCTTTCTCAAGGTAATGCAGGCACTGCATGAGCGTCATTTACCCGGTGTTTTATCTAGGTTGGCTGGGGGTGCGTCTTTCTTAACAGCCAATCATTATCGGCGGGGAAGCATGACGCGGGCATATAGAGACCTGCACAATCTTAGTTTGGCAAATGTGATGTCCATGATGCCCTATTAAGAGGATATATGTCGCAACAGACTATATTTTGACCAGGTGGGATATTGTGTTAAGCTGTGACTGTGTGCGATCAAGCCCACTGTGAGCCCTCACTTAAATAGGGTTGTTCACCATATACATGGGTTGACGCAGCGGGCTGCTTATACCCGTTGGAATTGATCACGTGTGTCAGCGACTGAGTGCACTTAATGATATCTCCATATACACATGAAATAGTACACTGGTTGATGTGTTGTGAAGCAGGTCGAGTGTTTTTCTGTGCAGTACTTGTATGAGGGGTGGCAAATGTTGCATATCCTCCCCATTGCTTACATATGAGCAATAAGCTGCTATATACAGCCCACTTAGGGAATAGATATAGCATTGCGCACATCAGACCGATCCATTGGTGCTAGAGAAATACCTGTGTGATACTAACACAGGAGGCACCTTATACGCTACCCTCTATCCCCACTTACCCCCTGATCATTTTTAACCATTAGTTGTTAAGTGTCTTTGCATAAATGTTAATAAATGATTTTATACGTATCATTAAATGGTGTATGGGCTTCACCCAAGGATTAAATTGTTCCTAACCATTTATGTGAGATAAGCGAGTGCAAATAGGTTCTTGTTGGGTTACTCTCTTTGTATCCAACCCCCCTCTGTATATGTATGCTCATATCCTGTATGCACCCTATCTCCCATAATATCTTAAAATCACAGGTGGAGAGCGGCATTATATTTTGTTATATGATCATGACATTACTATTTATTTTATCATCATCATCATCATCCAAGTCCATTTTCAAATTAAAAGCTTCAGCTACTTAAGAGAATAATGAAACAGAAAAAGAAGCTTAAGTCATTTCGAAGGTAAAGGTAACCAAACTGGCAAAAACTAGATACTTCCTAAATGTTAATCTTAGGGCAGGTCCATACTGCCTTCGCCCTGGTGCCGAGGCGTGAGCGTCCGTGACGTCACCCGCGTGAAGCGGGTGCATTTTCCGGACATGATAGACGCGCCTCCGGGGGGGGGGTGTCTAGGGGCGTGTCAGTGACGTCACGGAGCTGGTCCGTCCTCATTGGGTGAATCGCTCACGTGACCTGCCCGTCGTGGCGAGAAATAAGTTTCAACTAATTCCTCGCACAACGCGTGCCCTATCCTGATGTCGTGCGCGCCCGTGTGGTCTATGGTGAAAAGCAAGGTTGCAGACCAGTCTGAGACGTGAATGGGCTCACAAGTGATATTTCTACTATTTACTGCTAACATTAGACAGCTTGTCAACGCCTTCTGTGCTTAGAAAAGGACAGCCCACTAATATGCTCATAATAAAACACACCTTCTCCCCGTGTTTGGGATATTGTTTGACACTACTTGCTGAAAAACAACAGAAAGAGGAAATACCTCTGTGAGGACTGATAAAAGGCTAGGTAAGAAAATATATTACATTGATACCTAGTCAGTCAATGGCACGTGTTTATTACCTTCAGTTTACTATAAATGTATACTTTTCTATTTTTAACAGGTCCATTTTTAAAAAATCTGAGGCGAGTACATTTCTACAACAATTGGTACTAAAGAAAACGATGTTCTTACTTTATAGAATGTGGCCTTACAGTAAATACCCATTTTATTTACCTGCAGGTCATTTTTTTTCTACAGATTACTAATTTGTCAGTCATCTTTGGCATTTTTAATGGCTCAATATTTACAGTAAAAATATACTTCACTATGGTATGGTATGGTACTTCACTATGGTATGCTCCTCTGTTTGTTTTTGCTACTTTTAAAGTGCTAGCAGTTGTTTTCTCTTTTCCAGTACCGCTTGAGAGGTCTTGTCTGAAAACTTTCCAGTTTTGTGCAAATCAAAGCGAAATTGTTAGCGTCTAGGTTACAGCTCCTAAATTGCAAACACTCTGATCAGAGCTTTGTGTATAGCCTCCAAAGTTTGCCTTGATACAGTACATATGCCCCAATGTGTGGAATGTATCATAGTAGTCTTTAATTCGACACACTACCGTGGTGGTCAGTTTCGAAGCATTGAATTCCATAATCCATGTTTTCCTTGCTTTTACGCATGCCCCAAACCTCTTTCCATGATCATTCCCTTGCTTGAAGAGATACATCTCTGCAAAGCTCCGTGTATATAGATTAAATGAAAACAACATGTTTATGTTGGGAACAGATGCAACAAACAAGATGTAGGCTCTGGCTCTTGGTAGCTTCTCAAAATCTTGAAGATGGAAAAACAGAGCAAGTGGAATATAAATGGGAAAAATAGTTCTTGCATAGCACTATTGTTGTAAATGGTAATAGGGATGGGACCACTATGTTTTTTCTATGTGTGTACTCCACACGTAACAACATGGTATACAGTACCACCCAACACGGTAACTCTCACAGATTTTCTGAAAGTGTAATATACAAAAAAAAGGGAAAGGTCCCAAAGATATCTCCTGTAATGCGTGCACACAAAATAGTAGTATTAATGTTTCGTTTGTGATGATGTATAAGTGACTAAATGAAAGCATAACATTTATTATTCAATATACTAAAATATACTCAAACTGTGATTATTTACAATGATTTAAAGGAGGATAGCTAGGGAAACTGGTATACAGCCTGAAGATGTATTCCAATGAATCAATATATGAAAGCCAAGCAATTGTCTACAACAGCGTTTCCCAAATGGTGGGTCACGACCCGGCACCGGGCCACGGCACCAAAATTGCCGGGTCGCAGCATGGCTGGCCGCGCGGTGTCTCCCCCCCCCCCCCCCCCACCCCGCTCAAGTTAAAAATAAATGGCGGCGATTCCCCCCCGCGGTCCCACGTTACATGGGGGAGGGTGGAAGTACAAGCTCCTACTGCGGCCCGCTTCCCCCCGCAGCCAGCTTCCCGAGCTCACCTCCCGTGGCACCCCCTCCTGAGCTCACCTCCCGTGCCCCCAAGCCCACCTCCTGTCCCGGGCAGCAGGGGATATCGGGGACAGCAGGGGAAAGCGTCCGGCGGCAAGGTAAGTCACCCCACCCAGTCACTGCCACCCACCCAAGTGTCCCTGGCCCCCTCCCACCCACCCAAGTGTCCCTGCCCCCCCTCCCACCCACCCAAGTGTCCCTGCCCCCCCTCCCACCCACCCAAGTGTCCCTGGCCCCCTCCCTCCCACCCACCCAAGTGTCCCTGGCCCCCTCCCTCCCACCCAAGTGTCCCTGGCCCCCTCCCAAAGTGTCCCTGGCCCCCTCCCTCCCACCCAAGTGTCCCTGGCCCCCTCCCTCCCTCCCACCCAAGTGTCCCTGGCCCCCTCCCTCCCACCCACCCAAGTGTCCCTGGCCCCCTCCCACCCACCCAAGTGTCCCTGGCCCCCTCCCTCCCACCCACCCAAGTGTCCCTGGCCCCCTCCCTTCCACCCACCCAAGTGTCCCTGGCCCCCTCCCTCCCTGGCCCCCAAAGTGTCCCTGGCCCCCTCCCTAAAAGTCACCCACCCAAGTGTCCCTGGCCCCCTCCCTCACACCCACCCAAGTGTCCCTGGCCCCCACCCACCCAAGTGTCCCTGGAAACCCAAGTGTCCCTGGCCCCCAAAAGTGTCCCTGGCCCCCTCCCTCCCACCCACCCAAGTGGCCCTGGCCCCCTCCCTCCCTGGCCCCCAAAGTGTCCCTGGCCCCCAAAAGTGTCCCTGGCCCCCTCCCACCCACCCACCCAAGTGTCCCTGGCCCCCTCCCACCCATGTGTCCCTGATCCCCTCCCACCCACCCAAGTGTCCCTGGCCCCCTAAAGTGTCCCTGGCCCCCAAGTGTCCCTGGCCACCTCCCACCCACCCACGTGTCCCTGGCCCCCTCCCACCCACCCAAGTGTCCCTGGCCCCCTCCCACCCACCCAAGTGTCCCTGGCCCCCTCCCACCCACCCAAGTGTCCCTGGAAACCCAAGTGTCCCTGGCCCCCAAAAGTGTCCCTGGCCCCCTCCCACCCACCCAAGTGGCCCTGGCCCCCTCCCTCCCTGGCCCCCAAAGTGTCCCTGGCCCCCAAAAGTGTCCCTGGCCCCCACAGTGTCTGTGTGTGTGTATCAGTGTGTGTATCAGTGTGTGTATCAGTGTGTGTGTGTGTGTGTATCAGTGTGTGTGTGTGTGTGTGTGTGCGTGTGCGTGTGTAGCAGTGTCTCTGTGTGTGTAGCAGTGTGTGTGTGTGTGTGTGTGTGTGTAGCAGTGTGTGTGTGTGTGTGTGTGTGTGTGTGTGTGTGTGTGTGTGTGTGTGTGTGTGTGTAGCAGTGTCTGAGTGGCTGGGTGTGTGTGTATCAGTGGTTCTGTGTGTGTGTCAGTGGCTGCGTGTGTCAGTGGCTCTGTGTGTGTCTGTGTGTGTATCAGTGGCTGTGTGTGTGTGTGTAGCAGTGTCTCTGTATGTGTAGCAGTGTCTCTGTGTGTGTATCAGTGTGTGTGTGTGTGTGTGTGTGTGTAGCAGTGTCTGTGTGGCAGCGTGTGTGTCAGTGGCTGGGTGTGTGTGTCAGTGGCTCTGTGTGTGTATCAGTGTGTGTGTCAGTGGCTGTGTATGTGTGTGTATCAGTGGCTGTGTGTGTGTGTGTGTATCAGTGGCTGTGTGTGTGTGTGTGTGTCTGTATATATCAGTGGCTGTGTGTGTGTCTGTGCAGGCCCTATAGGCCAGTATAGGCGATAAAAATTTTAGTGGGTCACGAAAAAGAAGTTAAAAAATAACCGGGTCACGGAAAAAAAAGTTTGAGAAACCCTGGTCTACAACATAGAATCTAAAGGCAAGCAACTATTACTCTGTATTGTCTGAAGGTAGACAATTCAAATTGGAGTATAGTGATGAAGCGCGCTTCCCCTTATTCCCCTCCCCCCCTCCCCCACCGCCACCACCACCCCCTGGGAGATATAGCGGCTAGTGTGTGTGCTGCTTTTACCTACGGCTCACAGGAGGCCTGAGCCTTCACTGCTGGGAGCCTGGGATGTACCTGAATCAATAAAATCAGTAGCGCCTCCACCTGTACGGGATTCTACTATGTGGAATTACCGCGTTACAGGAACCCCATGCAACAAAACACACCTTTGTAAGTATAACAGTTTTACTGCACTGATATATTATATACACAGCCACACGGTCACGCACGACCGTACCCTCACACACACTGTATGTCCCACACTTGATACACAGTCCCCAAAGTACCTAGGGGCCCTTGGGCACCCAACCACCCAGGTGTTCACAAGAAGTCACCCGCCCAAGTGTGTGAGACAGCGCTGCCCCACTAGAGTTTAAAGTTGGTGCACATGGTGAGGTGAGGTACCTGTCAGGTGCCCCAGCACCCAGGCGCGCCGATGGAGTAAGATGAGATACACAGATTCGGTGACGTCACCCGCAAAGCCTCCGCCTCTACAATGGGTGGTGTCCCTCGTGGACAGTGCCACCATGCAGAGTCTCTATCATTAGAAGGGGTGATCTGGTCCCAGACCACCGTAGGCCAGGATGCAGCCGCATCCTGGCTGTGTCCTCTTTCTATGGTACTTCATGGGCTGTGTCCCTATCTCATGGGCCTGTCCCTGCAGCAACCACAAACTGAGGGGAGTCGGGGCCTAGCTGAGGCCTAACAGAGGGTCTTTGGCCTAGTGCAGATGCCACAGACAGAAAAGGTTAGTGATATGCGCTCCTTGATAAAGTACCAGCAGGTACGAAATGCGTAGGAGGGTACTTACCTCTGTTTTTTTACATGGACCAATAAAGATTATTTTTTACTAGCATTTTTCGTTTGGGACCAACTCTATTTCTGGCTGTGCGTTGGAGTGTTTTTCCTTTGGATTTCAGATGCCACAGACACCTGAACATACAACCTACCCTGACCTTGTCCCAGCTCTGACGGGTGTGGCTGCCAACGCGCAAAATGTATCCTTCCTTCTTGCAGGGAATCCTGGCAGCCTCATTAGTTGTTGTGTGCCAGCTGACTACAGCCCCTAGGGCTGCTGGGGTTTGTAGTCCTCTTGAAGCCCTCTGCTGCAATGCCCCTGCTCTCGCACTATCACTGCGCCTGCGCAAATCTACTGCGCATGCGCGGCATTACAATATAGCGGCACCCTGTAAAGGGAGCCACCGGTCGAGCCGGTCGCCCTGCTGCCCAACGCAGCGCTCACCCGCAGTCATCGGATGCTCGCACAATCCACCACCAGCACCCGCGCGCCCCATGGAGGTAAGGGGACCCGGGGGGAGGCGGGGGGCTGCTATAGTGATAAAAAAAATCAGATCTACCTCTGAAGTGCAGATCAATTATATAGGTAGTAATTGTTAATCTGAGGTACTGTGTGCTAGATAAAATCAGACTATAGGTACCAATGGGATGTACCTCTAAAATGCTGATCCAATATATAGTTGAGCCAAACAAATGCATGCAACATTTATACACAGGCAAATGCTACTGATCTAGGGGGTTATTCATTGATTGGGGCAGCATCGCATGGAAGCACTCATTGACTCATGGAGTTTCCATGTGATACTGCCTCTATCGGCACTCTCACAATTGAATGACTAACCCCCCTGAAAACAGCACGCCAGGATCATTTCTAGGGAGTCCCCAGAACAAAGTCCAGGGTCATTGTGTCAGAAGAAATATATTCAACAATAATGGGTTCACAGATGGGCTGGCTGTTAAATCCAAGCAGATATAACTGCATAAATAAAAATGAAATGCCAGAGACTTGTGGTATTGTCAAGTAAATAACCTACAATGTAGATAACTCCTACTAGGGTAGAAAACACAGGTCCCACGATGTTGCCTTAGGGGGCTGTCGATGTAATCACGGCCGTGACACAAGGGCAGACACCCATCAGACTAGGGGCTGGTGTCACCTTGAGTACACTGCATTTAAAGTTATGTGAAAAAAGGAAAGTCCTCCAGCGCGCGTACTCAGTCCATCAACCCAACCAGGTGTATATGGGGAGAAAATAGACACACAAAAATTGGTATTGGTAGACTGGCAATAAGGTACTAGTAACCACTCAAGGAGGTGGCACAGGCTCAGATGTACTCAGTACATCAATCTTCAGAATTTTTTTTTACATGCACTTACATATGTTGATCGCACTGGGGTTGGTGTGTACACTTTAGCAGCACCCAGTGGAAGTGATATGATGATCACACTGGAGATGGGGTGTACACTATTGCAGCAACCAGTACAAATGCTACACACCAACCCAAGTGTGATCAACATATGTAAGTGCATGTAAAAATTTTCATGAAGATTGATGTGAGCATCTGCTAACAACTTTAGTAAATAGGCACAATTAAAAGGTAGAGTGTCCTCTACTGTTCCCTGAGGATGATGTCTTAATTGTGCTGTTATGGTGGAAGAAAACTTTTTTTCATGTGATCCAGCCTCCATCCTTTTTTGCGGCTGTGCACCGCTTTACTTTTCCCCCGTAGGAATATATCCAGGATCACTTCTGCCATGAAGCGCTTGCAATCTTGGCAGATATGTCTTGGTTTCCAAACTTGAAACCACATACACTAAAACAACTGTATGCGTTTCTTTATCTCTTTCTAGAGACAAATTAAACAGATCAAAAAAAAGATGAAACGGGAAACTGATGAAAACCAAATGGCCGAGCCCATATCCCATGTCCAAATACTACTGGAAAGAAAAGCCAACAACAGAGTGAACCTGTGGAAATCTGTCAAAACAAAGCTGAAAAAGAAATGCACCTGCACAAGCAAGAAAGCCAAAAAGACTTTCACTGGGTTTTTTCCTGTGATACGATGGCTTCCAAAATATAACTTCAAAGAAAACGTATGGGGCGACGTGATGTCTGGTCTGATCATCGGCATTATACTGGTGCCCCAGGCTATAGCCTACTCTCTCCTCGCCGGCCTGAAACCCATTTACAGCCTGTACACATCATTCTTTGCCAATTTCATTTATTTTATAATGGGGACCTCCCGGCACGTGTCAGTGGGCATTTTCAGTTTAATAAGTTTGATGGTTGGCCAGGTCGTGGATCGAGAAGTGCAGTTGGCAGGTTTTGACCTAGACGACGATGTTGCCCATGCACTGAAAAGCTTAAACATCAGTGTTATGAATGTAACAACCGTTAACATTAGTTTGGGCCTGGTTGACATTGAATGTGGAAAAGAATGCTATGCAATCAGTGTTGCTGCGGCTCTGACATTCATGGCTGGGGTTTATCAGGTAAGATTTCGCATCATGCTCATTTATACTTGTTTCCTACGACACTGCAGCTTTGTAGTATGGCTGCCACATGCGCTTTCCAGACCCGTTAACCAAAAGCATCTATGTTACATACAGTAGTACTGCAACCCCCATTCCTAAGCACACAATATGACAATATGACCCAAAAGTTACTTTTAACAACTCTTATAACATTGCTCTTGGAAACGTGATTAAACTCCATTGCAAAGTTGCAATTAAGCTCTAACTCCGTATGTAAATGTAATGAGGGTTGCCAGGTGGCTTGTCCAAAAATACTGGACACAATGGTAAAAGATGAGACCCCCCCCCCCCAACCAATACATATAAAAAATATATATATCCCCCCCCGAATACATAAAAAATACCCCCACGCCCCCCGAATACAAATAAAAAATACCCCCACCACCCCGAATACAAATAAAAAATACCCCCACCACCCCAATACATATAAAATATGTCCCACCTCCCCAATACATATAAAATATACTCCCACCTTCCCAATACATATATAAATTACCCCCACCTCCCCAATACATATATAAATTACCCCCATCTCCCCAATGCATATATAAATTACCCCCATCTCCCCAATACATATATAAATTACCCCCATCTCCCCAATACATATATAAATTACCCCCACCTCCCCAATACATATATAAATTACCCCCCCCCCAATCAAATTCAGACTTACCGTCTGCTCCATGTGACTTTGGGTAAATCACTTTATCTCCTTGTGCAGCAAAATTAGACTGTAAGCTCCATGGGGCAGGGACTCATTGTGCCTTAAAAATATTCTACGTACAGTGCTGCTTACACTGTCAGTGCCATCTATGTATAGCTTTATTTATATAGCGCCATCCATGTACATAGCGCTTTACAGCAGTAACACACGTGAAATAATAACATAATTCATTATAACAGAACATATAATGGGAATACAAAAACATAGACATGAGGAAAAGGTGACCCTGCTCCAAAGAGCTTACAATCTACGTAACACAAAAAAAAATATTATACTGTAATATGGTTTCGTCCGGATGGCATCATTTTCTTTTAAAATACTCTAACATTCATAACCACAATAGGGGAGTCGTATTTTTGTAGGCTACTGGGGCCACCGACAGCTTTCCCGGGGCACAGGACTAGAGTTTCCATCGGGACTCCTCCCCACCATGTCAGCAGCCTTGCAAGACCCCCCTCTCTTACTCTTCCCCCTTTCTACACACCTCCTCGCTCTCACGCCCTCTATTTCTCTCCCATCTCACACACCCCCTTGTCATCCTCTTCCTTACCCGTCTCTCTCTATCTGCCTCACTTTTACACCCCACCTCTCCCACTCTTGCGTAACCACTCCCTCCTCGTTCACTCTTCTCCCTTACTCCCCCTCTCTCGCTCACTCGAAGCCCCCCTCCTCACTCAATCCCACTCCCTCTCAAATCCCACTTCCTTCTCACACTCCATTTCCCCCTCCCCACCCAATAACTCCCCTTCTCCTCAATCACACATAATAATCCCTTTACTGGGCCTCTGTTGGCTACTGGGCCCAACTTCCAGCGCCGGCCATGCCCCATGCAGCTGCCGAGCCCAGGACAGCTGTCCCGGACATCCCCCTGTCGGCGGCCCTGAGGCTACTTAGTGGTCAGGCATGACGTCAAACCCAACCATAATCAATATAAGCACTGTAAAAGGTGTTAAACATTAAATGTATGTTAACCAGAGGAGTAAAT
The DNA here is from genome assembly GCF_040206685.1 of Ascaphus truei. Lineage (NCBI taxonomy): Eukaryota > Metazoa > Chordata > Amphibia > Anura > Ascaphidae > Ascaphus > Ascaphus truei. The sequence goes on from NC_134483.1 coordinate 330,876,789, forward strand.
CTAAAGTGCCAACTGACTGTGAAATGGGACAAAAGTACAAGAAGCTAACTGCTTTTAAACTTAAACCCACACAGCAATGTGGGATTTTATTCAGTTTTTATGGTACTGTATTTAGTAAAGATGTAGGCATGGCTGTACACCCACAGGGATTTCTATAGGTAACCCCAGCTTCTATATAGCTTTTAATTTTATTTTTACACTGGCAACTTCATGGCAATCTCAGGAACCAATTTAGGTAATATGACAAACAAAATTGGTGGGGTTTTACTGCTCTAGGCATTGAAAACCAGATTTAAAAAAAATAAATTAAATTAAAAAAGAAGTTAAATAGTTTCTATTAAAAAAATTAAGCACTGTGGTGTATTTTCCCTAGTAAATTGGACAACATGCACTTATTACAGGAGTTAGGCGAGTTTAGTTTGTGATGGTTGGTGGCTTTACATACTTGCAGAATGAGTGGGTTATTAATTAAAACAAGTCCAATCCTAAAAAAAACAAAGCCTTTTTAGTACGTAACCTGTTTATAAATGTTTAGAATCAAGGAGTGAGGAGACATGTGTAGGACAATGGTGGGCCTCATCAAGATCCAGGGCTTTTTAATGGTGTTTACTTCCATAATGCTTAAAATTATCCTTTTTAGAGATAACCGATTTTCAATTTCATTTCAATTCAATTAGTATTGCCTAAAATATTGATTTTCATTATGATACAGGGAATTAGGAAATATGGAATCTAGTTCCTAGATCCTTCTGGTTCCCGAGATGATTACGTTTGTTTGCCATTATCTTGATCTCATTTTGGGTTAGCAATATGGCTACTGGGTTGCCTTTACTCCAGCGAGGCAATAGAAACCTACAATCACAGTGGAAGCATAACACTGATCTTGGGTAAAATATCCATCCGAATTGCCAAAATGTCGATGTATATACATACAGATGGGAAGTTTGTGGTAACGGAGTTTAAGTGAATCCTATCAATGCTATAAAAGCAACATTTTAATAAATACTCTGTACATTTTCACCGTCAACTGCATTCAACAGAGTGCTATACAAAACACAAATCAATGTAATTGAGGATATTCAGCTATTTAAATGATGTGAATCATCAGTCAGAAAAGTTATTTTAATGCAGAAAACAATTAATAGGTGTTTTCTCTCTTTTTTTTGTTGCAGGTTCTTATGGGCGTTTTTCGTTTGGGCTTTCTGTCTATATATCTGTCAGAGCCCATGCTGGACGGATTCGCCACTGGGGCTTCACTGACAATATTAACAGCTCAAGTAAAGTACCTTATTGGAATAAAAATCCCACGTAGTCCAGGTACTGGAATGCTGATAACAACATGGGTTAACATATTTAAAAATATTCACGCTACCAACTTTTGTGATGTGATCACAAGTGCCATCTGTATCGCTGTACTAGTGGCTGCCAAAGAACTTGGAGATCGATACAAAGACAAAATTAAGATTCCTCTTCCGACAGAGCTAGTGGTAATTGTGGTGGCTACTCTGATATCGCATTACTGTAATCTGAATGAGGTTTTTGACTCCAGCATCTCTGGTGCAATCCCAACTGGATTTATACCCCCCAAAGTTCCAGATTTCGGGTTGATTGGTAAAATCGCGGTGGATGCCGTGCCTCTTGCAGTAGTCAGTTTTGCATTTACAATCTCCTTGTCAGAAATGTTTGCCAAGAAATATGCATATACAGTGGAAGCCAACCAGGAGATGTTCGCCATTGGATTCTGTAATATAATCCCATCTTTTTTTCACTGTTTTGCCACCAGTGCAGCTCTCGCAAAAACGCTTGTGAAAACATCCACAGGGTGTAAGACACAGGTATCTGGCATTATTAGTGCTATAGTGGTCTTACTGGTTCTACTTTTCTTTGCACCTTTATTCTACTCGCTACAGAAATGTGTCTTAGCCTGCATAATAATAGTCAGTCTACGAGGAGCTTTAAGAAAATTTAAAGATTTGCCGGCTCAATGGCACCTGAACAAAGTAGATGCAATCATTTGGAGTGTCACTGTATGCGCTTCTGCACTGGTCAGTACAGAAATAGGCCTCTTGGTAGGACTGGTCTTTTCAATGATATGCCTTGTTGCACGCACTCAACTACCTCGCGCAGTCTTGCTTAGCCAGATCCCCAATACAGTCTTTTATGAGGATGACGAGAAATACGAAAACCTCTTCCCTGTTTCCAAGGTCAAGATATTCCGCTTCGAATCACCGCTTTATTACGCAAACAAGGGATGCTTTCTGCAGTCGCTCTACAAAATAACGGGCCTGGATCCAGGCTTGGAAATAATCAGGCGGAAAAAAATGGAGAAGAAAGAGAAAAATCAGATGAAGAGAAAACAAGCATCTACCATCAAAGACGTGGATCACTGTGATACGCGCATACAGCTTGTCCATAAGCGGACTGAATTTCACACAATTATTCTTGATTGCTCTTCCATTCCTTTCTTAGACACGTCTGGCATCAATGCGTTAAAGGGAATATTGAAAGATTACAGGGAAGTACAAGTCAGCCTTCTCCTGGCTTGCTGCAATCCTTCTGTCATTGATTCCCTTAGTAGGGGAGTTTTTTTCGGAAAAGACAATAAGGATATCCACCAGTTACTCTTTCATAATGTACATAGCGCTGTCCAATTTTCGAGAGAGAAAGAGGTTTCTGTTGCAGACTCAACTATTTAGAGTATTAGACAAAGGTGCTGCAAAATAGGATACCTGTGGCAGAATTGATGAACTTTGAATGGGTGTGTTTATATAGGATCAAATAAAGATAATTATATTCACCATTTGTGTTTTGCAGTCTTCCTGTTAAGTTCGAACCTACTATTTAAACTTTAACAAGAAAAATTGTGTGTAATGTATATTGTTTCAATTGCACCAGAAATGTTTATTTTAAGGCAGCCGTCCCATAGAATTTCAATATGTTTTTTTTTTTGTTTTGTTTTTTTTTGTTTTTTTTTTTTACAGAATTTGAACTGGAGTTAAACCATAATATTTTTAATCGCACACCGGTTCCCGAGATACTTACACATTTAGTTTGCAGTGTTATTTCCTGGACATTGAAAGGGTTATCCAATAAGAAGCTGGAACATTATCCCCCAGGTGACATTGTGGTTTCCCATTGGCCCGCAGAACCCACACAATTTGGCAACTATTTTGATTTGCCTAAAGGGGCTAAAAGCACCAGCAACCAAAACTGTAATCATTCAACTTGTATAGAGTAAAGGTACAGAGGAGTCGCTATTTCAGCAGACATAAAAGTAGGCAAGCAATATAACAATGCAACGGCAAAAACCATCAGGCTGTCAGTTTGTATAGGGAGAGGTATTAACCTCTGAAAGAGAGCGGTAGTGATGCCCATGTTTAGTAAGCGATGCTATGACATAAAGCACCTTCCATTGCTAAAAGACACCTTGCAGCTCATTCAAGTGAATGGGTAGGAAGGTATCTTCCGGCGAGTGTCATAGCATAGGACTGCTTTGTAAATATGGGCCATTATCAGGGGCGTAGCTACAGTATAGCCCGGGCGCCTGTGCTCATGTGGGGCCCGCTCTTCCCTCCCCTGTAGAGACAGGTGCTCATCACTTGAGCAGGACTTCAGGGGAGGAGCGCGCTCTAGCAGTCTGACACGCAAGTCTTTCTTACTTCCAGTGTCTCCTGCTAGAGCGCGCTCCTCACCTCGTGCTGTCCTGCTCAAGTGATGATTCTTCTACCGGCTTATTCTTTAACGCATGGGGTTCGCCACCGCTACATACCATCTCCCCGTGCCTGTCTCCATAACCACAGGTAGGCATGGAGGAGGATTTACCAATAGGCCCGGGTCTAGGGCGGCAACATTTTGGGGTGGCAAAAATGTCCGCCCCCATATAGATAAGTAGTCTATATTTTATATTTAATCTATATTTTTATGTGTGCGGTATATTTAATTTTGAATCTACAGAATACATTGATTTTAATGGGGCCCAGAAATAAAATGTTTGCCCAGAGGCCCACTCATTTCTAGCTACGCCACTGGCCGTTATGCTATGCCACTGTCCCAAAAGTACTACAAAATGTCTCAGAGTTTACAAACTTACTTTCAAGACAGCGGTGTTACTTTATGTTGGCAGGCTTTCCATAAATTACAGAGTAAGCAGCTTTCATCAAGACCGTTAGAATCATCCCATTTTGTATTGTGCAATATACAAATGTGCCCACAACCAGTTCCCACATCCCTGCTCTGCCTACTACCAACCAGTAATTACACATAAACACGGAATAACCTTTAATATTATTATATTCAAATAAAATAGCCACCATTATCCCATTTATTACCTGGGTTACATATAAGAAAAAGTTGAACATCACTGCACAAAACACACCATTTAAACACAATGTGCTGTATGAATAAATATTCCAAAGACAAATGTAGCCATGCCATCTAAGGCTACTAGTCTGTCCTCCTTCACTGGCAGTATGCCCTGGTAAGAGCAGGCTGCCAGTAGTAACCATGGGTTACGGTGTCAGCTAGGCCCGAGTATATCCAATCCTGGATCAGACCTGGTGCCCTCCTCCTGGCTGTAATTAAGGGTGATTGCCGCCCAAATTGAGTAGTGCCTCTCCCCACTTGAGAGAGGCAGATCACACAGCAGAGAGCATGAGCATTGGGCTTTCTCTGTTCCTCTTCCCCTCAGGGGAGAGTAAAAGTGTGAACTTAACCTCTGCCTCTGCTAGAGGGGTAGGGAAGAGCTAGGACTGCTGCGCGTGCCCTTGGCCTGTAGTGGAGGTCCAGGTACCACCGTTCAGCTGGGTAGCAGATCCAGACACTGCATTGGGAAGGCAACTGCCGCGTTACTTTGCTGGTACGGAGAGAACAAACTGTTCCTGTTCAATATACCTCCGGTCTGGTGTGGGATCTTACTAGGAGGGAGAGGTAACCATTTCTACCGTAGGAGATCGCCTCCATTCATCTGGAGCCTACGACAGATGGAGGCGCTGCACTGCTAGAGAACCACGTGGCTAACGTACCCCAGAAAACTGATCCTGTGTCCCCATATCCATCGGCGGACAGCTCAGCCCTCCTGTTACCAACAGGTATTATGCACCACATGACCAGTAATGGCAGAATCTCCCTTAGGGTGGGGGAAACACCGTTACACAAAGATTTCCGTCCATATTTACTAAGTAGCGCTATACTGTAAGGCAGGGGTGCGCGAACTTTTTTCTTTGCGTCCCCCTGCTCGCGCCCCCCCACCTTACCTTCTCTCCGGCGTCCTTTATGGCAACATTTGACGCCTCGATGTCATGGCGACATGTCGCTAGAAGCCGGCTGAGAGCAGGTAAGAGGGAGTTACAGAGGCCTCGCACGCTCAACCAGCATTTAATTTAAATGTTGTGGGGAAGAGCGCTGGGCCTCTGTAAGTGATGCACTCCGCCCCCCCAGAAAATTTCTCCCAGATTGCGCAGCCCTGTTGTAAGGTGACTGACTCATTTACATTGCCTTGTGCTGTTGCCCCATCTCCACATAAATGTTCTGTGCCTCCCAACATTTCAGAAGGCCGAAGAGAGACACTCGGCCAGATGATTCACTGAAACACAGGTGCACTTGTTGGCGTCAACAACCATTCACTTCAACTGCAGTAGCGAGATCAAACCTGTTTGCATTTTTGAGACAAACTTCCAGGATTTTAAAGCAGCAGTCAAAATTGACGTTTTTTGTTTTTTTCCCCCCTTTAATATGTGCATCAATACAATCCACACAATAAGTAATTTGCTAAGTTTCCGATCGATCCGTTCTCCTGTGAACAATTAGCTCGGGGGTTCACTAAATTACTCATTATCTGTGACTTTGTAAATGGTTACTATAGAAACGAAAAAGTCTTGTTACATTATAATGCTAAAAAAAAAGGTGTAAAAAAGGCGCTCCTAAAAGTGATAGTGAAACAGTGGTAATAACTGGTAATCAGTAGCTAAATAATTAACATATGAACAATTTAAAAGAATCTTAGTGCTTAACCACATAAAAAATGTGCCAATATTGAAAAAATTAAATAGAAATGTGCGCAGGTGCAAATATAAATAATATTAATACAGTAATTATTAATAAGAAGAAGAACCATTCTGACGGTTCTTCAGTTGCAGTGGAGTCTTCAGTGAAGGGGAGTGCAGGTCCTCATTAAAAATAGAAAAAAAACACAAATAGTGCAATATATAGAGACTTGGATGATGATATGTCGTTTAGACAAGGGAAATAGGTACTCAAATATCCCAAATAATGTTTATATTGTTTATAAATTTATACCAAACAAACTACACCATAGGTTGTTTGTTTCCTTCTCCTGAGGATCATTACATCTGTTTTGGTGCTACCTGATCCACCCATTGACTATCCATCTTTTAAAAAAAATCCCCAGACGACCTCCTAGCTCCAATCAGAGAGAGTGGGTGTCTCTGATGTGCTTGAAATTCACCAAAGACTCCATTGCTACATTATAATACATTCAAAATGTAATTCAGGTTTAAAAAAAAAAAATGCTACAACTATTTTCTCATAGTACAGAACTGATTTATTTTTAAAAAAAACCACAGGATATTGTTTGGTCTGCATCTTCAAACACACACACCTCTGTTAAATCACTTAATGTGATGTTAACCTAACTTTAAGACATGTCGCCTATAAAGGCTATGGGGCCTATGCACTAAGCGTTCATAAAAAACAAAAAACGCCGGGCCATTTAAATTGATGTTTTCGTGAGCGGTATTCAGAAAGCCTCGATCACCTGTGATAGCAAAATTCACAAAATGGACAAATAGCCGGCGACGTGATGATCGCCTCTCTGAAATGGGCGCCGGCGATTTCTTTCAGCTGCAGAGAGAGCTGCTCAGAGAGAGTCGCCTCTCCCTGCGCATATGTCGCCTGAAATTTATGTTTTTTAATATACATTTTATCACTAGTATAGATGAGCAGGGGGTCTCCGGAGCAGAAACGCATTGATTTGAGGTCCGGGGACCACCTGCTTCCCGAGATACAGGTCCCGTTATGGGGTACCAGTATCACCTATGCATTTACCAGCACCCCATAACGGGGCCTGTATCTCGGGAAACAGGGGGTCCCCGGACCTCACATCAACGCGGTTCTGCTCCGGAGGCCCCCTGCTCATCTACACTAATATTAACATTTATATTAAAACAGCTGCTACCCACAATAAACATTAAAAACACAACACTAATACCCACCTCCTCTACCCCCACGTTTGATATCAGAGGCCGCGGGTGTCCAGGGGTCCTCAGCTGATCCCTGCGGGTGTCTGTGGGCCCCCGCTGCCCTGCAGTACCAATTGTGTGGCTAACATTTAAATAAATACACCCACCCTCTCCCCCAACACATACAGTACAGTAATGGTCAAAATAATTTTTAACCAGATAATAGCTCATTTGCCCATTATTAAATCAAACATTAGCCAGCCAGCATAAATAAAGTAATTCTTTCTAGCAACGGAGGACATGGCCCTGCAGTATGCTGATGAGGATGCCTTTCATGATGGCAGGGGTAAGTAGAAACGTTTATTGACTTTATTTATGCTGGTTGGCTAATGTTTGATTTAATAATGGGCAAATGAGCTATTTTGACCATTACTGTCCTGTTTGTGTTGGGGGGAGGGAGGGGAAGGGGGGTGTATTTATTTAAATGTTAGTCCCCAAAACAATTCCCACACAATAGGTACTGCAGGGACCACCCGAGGGCCCATCGACACCCGTGGAGACCTCCTGAGGACCCCCAAACACCCGCTGCCTCTGGTATCAATCATGTGGGGGTAGAGGAGGTGGGTATTAGAGTTTGTTGTGGGTAGCGGGGTGGGTGAAGGGGGTATTTGGCCCTTGGCAGGTAGCGGGAGTGGTTAACCCCTTCATTGCCTTAGCGATTAGCCACTATGGTAACGAAGTTGACTGTAAATGCATTTTTATTGCATGGGATTCATGCTGGGTGTCCCCAGTGCTGATATTAGTGGGGATCAGCTCCAGAGACTCGCGGCTTCAATCCGATTTTTTTTTCTAAGTCCAGTCTCGCCGCTTCTCAGCAGGTTCTCAACACCTCCTGGCCTGAGGATTTTGGGAGAAACTCGCCATTCTAGAACCGCGGTAAGCCTCGATAACCTAATCGCAGCTACTAGAATTGCACGAGTTTCAAAATCTGGCGATAAGTGGCTTATCGCTGCTCACTTGGTGATTTTTTTTTTTTGGAATGCTCAAAATTTTGGCAATTCAGTTTTTTATCGTCCACTTATCAACGCTTACAGAATCATAGTTGGCATTTTGGCCGATAAGTGCTCGATAAGTTGGCTTATGAACGCTTATAGCATATGCCCCTATATCTTCAACACAGATGGCTCAATCTTCGACTGAGCCTTTGGTTGAGACACCTGTGCTGAAGCTGGGATATCCTGAAAACCTTACCTGTTGCGGGGGCTTGGGGACTGGAGTTGAGCACCCCTGATTTAGGCTGAATCCCTGGTGGTCACAGTGGTGCACGCTACGACGTGTGCACACACCAAAGCACAGCCCTTTATTGGGCAGGCCCTAGTGGCTGTGTGTGTGGGCGCGCAAAGCGCTGGGATGCGTACGCTAGCAGTCAAGACAAGAAAGTTGTCTTCCCGTGCTGCGGTCACATGGGCGGCGTGCAGCCAATGGCACAGCAGATATGCCCCGTCATGGCCGCGCTCCCACGCTCCCCTACAGACCCCCGGATCGCGGCTGTAGTCTCTGCACGCTCCGCCATGCGCGGGTGAAGCAGGGAGGACGTTGAATGTTAAGTAACATTTCTTGCTATTTTTGTTTCAATGTCAATATCACACTGTGATCTCAACTACCATGAACGAAGCAGCAATTATCCAAACTACAAAGCCATCAAAGGGTCATTGCTATACTGCCACCAATTAATCAGGCACAGTGTCCTTTATAACTGGGCAGATGTTTAAAACAGATAACTATTTATAGTAATTTGCCTATGAACCATATGCAGGTCACTAGTGTGGAAAAGTTACTCTGAAACAATCACTTAGCGTGTTTGCACAATGATACTGCCACACTTTGTAACCAGAGGTATAAACAGCTACCACTATCCAGTCTGGATATAATTCATTAGAAATCACCAAATGGGTAGTTACATTACCCTCACTACCTGGGACTCCAGAAAGAAAGGCATTTATTTATAATTGTCTAATAGAAAATACTTTTCCTTGAAACAGTGAACACCAACAAACATTGCACAGGTGTCACTTGTGAATACAAAGGTATCTGGATTAACACCCTACAGTCCAGTAGTGGTCTAATCAACATCAGGGAACTATTTACTCATAATTTATTGTATGCAATTAGCCTTATTTTGTCATTCAGTGTAGCATTATTTGCTTTGAATTTTACAAATAACGGTCTGTACAATAGCAAGCCCATATACACAGACCAGCACACAAATACACATCCACACAGACATCAGGACACAAATACACACCCACACAGACATCAGCAGACATAAACACACCCACACAGGCACACACCCACACAGACCTCAGCACACAAATACACACCCACACAGACCTCAGGACACAAATACACACCCACACAGACATCAGGACACAAATACACACCCACACAGACATCAGGACACAAATACACACCCACACAGACCTCAGCAGACATATACACACCCACACAGGCACACACCCACACAGACCTCAGCACACAAATACACACCCACACAGATCTCAGCAGACATATACACACCCACACAGGCACACACCCACACAGACCTCAGCACACAAATACACACCCACACAGACCTCAGGACACAAATACACACCCACACAGACATCAGGACACAAATACACACCCACACAGACCTCAGCAGACATATACACACCCACACAGACCTCAGCACACAAATACACACCCATACCTCAGCACACATATACGCACACCCACACATGCACACTCACAGACCTCAGCACACAAAGATACACACACATACAAAGACCTCAGAAAACAAATAGATGCATACACAGACCTCAGCATTAAAATGCACACTCATGCACATACACAAAACATTCAGAATCCAAATACACACAGAGACCTCAGCACACAAATACACACATACTCAGCACACAAATACACTTACTCACACACATACGATCCCCTCAGCACAAAAACACACTCATACTTAAATACACAAACACACATATGAGGTATGTAAAGAGTATTTACTTCTGAAATAGTGTACTGTACATAATTTCATTCCAATCTTTGAACCAAGAACCAGAGATACTTCTAAATTACAAAGAAACTGTTGCATTGAACTATAAAGCCGCAATCGACCTACTCAGCCACTTTTGTTAGACATTTGAAACACTGAGATTGCAATCCTGGTACTATCAAGAATGATTAAAAATAGAGACGTGAGAGCAGAAACTGCAGCTTGCAATTACTCCAGTGCCTCATCTATCATCCGTCCAATTATAGCAGCCATGCACACTCAAATAAAATAGAATTCTGCTTAGATACACAATACACAACTGTTTATTTACGCACAAATGTAGCAAACCTTATGGCTTCTGTTGCCATAATCGTGGTGGTTGCGGCCCCTAAAAAATGAACGCTGCGGGGGTTACTATTGAGAAGCATGGAAACCCCCCTCCCCCCCACCCCATAGCGCGACCGCGGCAGACACTGTCCCCAGCGACGCAGACTTTTGCTTTTTTTGTCCGTGGTCCTGGGGACAGTAAATCTTATTACATCTGTACAAGTCTCTGCCTCATAGAGCTTACAATCCAAAATTTGGTGCCAGTCACTAAACAGATTGTCAATATCAAAAGAAGCCGGTACGGATATTCAAACCAGATTCACCAGCTTCTAAGGCCGGGGCGAGCAAGTTTTTTTTGCTGCGCCCCCACTGTGTGCCGGCTCCAGAGCTTGCGCCCCCCCTACCCAGTGACCTGGCGTCAAATGACGCCGAGGGTCACTTGATGTGACGTGACACTACAGCATCATTTGACATGCGTTTCCATGACGACGCATCACATGACCCTGCGTTCTCATGGCGACATGACCAGAAGCCGGCTGAATCCTGGTAAGTTGAAGTTGCAGAGACCTCGCGCGGTCCAGCATTTAATTTAAATGCCTGCGGGACCTTTGCAACTGCCCACGCTCCCCCCCCAGAAAAATCCCCGGTATTTCTACTACTCCCTTTTTTACTTTATGACTGAAATAAATGCTGCTGAGAAAATGGAATTGCTGCACTCATTACATTTTGCAGATTTTGACCCAACAGAAAGTTGATCTATGAACACCAGTCCCCGGGCTCCCACGTAGACAGAAAAAAATACCAGCAAATAAATACAGACCCAAAAGTTTCCTTCCTGACAACGATACTTTGGGGGCTTTGATACCTTTTAATGGGCCAACATATCAATGGTACAATGGTATCTTGTGCATACTGTAGGCTTTTGAAATTGCAGTGGTCTCTTCCTCATGTCACTTTCTGACTACCAAAAATGGATGATCAGCATCTAAGAAAAAGGAACGGTTCTCATTGTACTACTCCTTGGTAAAATATGCAGCATACACCTGTTTAACACTGTACAGGCATGCCCCGCTTTAAGGACACTCACTTTAAGTACACTCGCGAGTAAGTACATATCGCCCAATAGGCAAACGGCAGCTCACGCATGCGCCTGTCAGCACGTCCTGAACAGCAATACCGGCTCCCTACCTGTACCGAAGCTGTGCGCAAGCGGGGAGACTATAGAGCCTGTTACACATGCGTTATTTACATCAGTTATGCACGTATATGACGATTGCAATACAGTACATGCATCGATAAGTGGGAAAGGGTAGTGCTTCACTTTAAGTACATTTTCGCTTTACATACATGCTCCGGTCCCATTGCGTACGTTAATGCGGGGTATGCCGTACTTTGAAATAAGGAGTTGTACACAGAAATCAAATCAGAGCCTCAAAAATGTTTTCAGGGCATTTAACGTCATGCACACTACAGCAAACATCTACTCACAGCATAATATACACTGAGAGGCCAGCAACTGCTTTCAGGAGAATAAAAGGAAGGAAGAAAGAACATTGTGTGTCAGACAAAGCAGCCTGTAAGCAGGATGGCCCATTTACGCCTTCGCCACATCTGATCGACATTGCAAGTAGAAAATCTAAAGTACTCCTGTAAATCATACTCAAACCCCGTATGGAAGCCCGTTCCCGCTTCCGCATTAAAAGCAATGCATCTTATTTTTCATCACACTGGTAGGATATGTAACTTACTACACACTATATTTTGACAGGAACCATCAAATTGCTAACCAAGGAATTGGTGCAAAGACACAAGAAGCTTAATGCCAATAGGTCTTAGATTAGGGTGTTCAACGTGAAATATAGCATATTACTGCCAGGACACATTTACCCATGTCTGAGGCTTCTTGACTTTATACTTGAAACATTTGTTAAACAAGATCGGTACAAATATATTCCTCAGCCCCGGAAAAAAACAAGGACACTGGTAACGCAAAGGCAATTATTGATGGTGATGTAATTGGTCATGTGTGTATTCCAAATACTGTACTCGCACAGTGTTATTTTAACCTCTGTCACATAATGCTGGGATGTTTGAATGTTGGTGTTATCACTGCCATTGAATCATATAGAATATTCTGCGATATCGTTACATTATAATTCATCAGTAAGATAAAGCTGGCTACATCTGTATCTCCAGAACTAACATGCTTCTGGAGTAAAGAGCGGGAGACGCAGAGTCTCCGCTTCCGAAAAACATAAAGTGTCATCTATGTTTGGCTCTAAATGATTAACTGGTATTTCTGCAACTTATCACAGAAGCACAGAGACTCTATACTGTAGCAATAACTGTTTACCAAGTCCTTAAATTGTAGAATTTAGAAACATAAGGAGCACAGAACACCTTATAACTTATTGTGTCAGGACATGAGAAGGTGGGTGTGCTTATGCTGTAACTCACGACTGGGTTCTGCCACATAAGGCTGAAATTAGGGAGATCAAGTCTAATTTGTATTTTTAATACCTAAATGAACCGGAGGGTTTTTGCTGAGCTGAACCGTGGGACTCAAGGCTCCAGAGATCCCCCGATTACCAAGATATTACATTCTCTATCTTTGCCAGTACTTGCACGGACAAACAAAGACAGCTTAGGGGTCACACAATCAGAAGCTGCACTGTCATATCGCAATGTGGTCACGGCTTTCTATTGGCTGCCAGAGTCAAACTGACCTCATGACCTCAGTGGCCATATTGTTTTTCGCGGACAAGAATACTAGAAAGGGAATTCCAAAATTAAATCTTTCAGGGACCTTGGAATCACTATAGCTTGAAGTGCTGAGATTTGAATAGGAGGGGCCTCTAGTATACACATACTGTATATATACTGTATGTATATATATATATACACACACACACAAACGTATTCTGTAAAATAAACCCACCAGCATGTATTCCAGCTTTAACTAATGATAGTGATATGTTTATGGGGTGAAATCTGATGCCATTTTACCCATATCTGCCACCTAGAAGCATTTTAAATAATTGTGTCAGGTTTGTAACCATGATGAGCGGAGGCTTGGGAGGGGGTTTGTTTCTCTGGCTGCTCCATTCTGCCTGGTGTGACAGTGTGTCTAATAAGAGTCTGCACAGCCAGAGCCCTCCTTCCTTTATCTTTATTGGCTCTCTCACAAGGACTGGGTGGACTAAGAGAAAAGAAAACACCTGATTGACTGACACTCTCCCATTCAAAGGTCCCCCGATACTGTACATGCAATGTGTAATGCATTGCCAGGGAAACAAAAGAAGCCACATCTTTGCTTTTAGCACAATTAGATTAGTTTGAAGAAGACAATGACATCGTTTACAAAAGGCTGCTCTGTGTCTGGCTCAGGGGATTGTACTTTAAACGACAAGTGCACAGTGCCCCAATCCGAACGAACACTGTTTCATGGTTTAATGAACCCCTCTCCCCCCCCCCCCCCAGTCACTCCTTCCTAATAATTATTTAACAGATTCTAAGATTGTAGCATAATTAAATGTCTCCACTCAAACTAGATTTGGGGGGACAAAATAAAGCTCAAGGATTCATTTATTTTTCAAAGTGATACTTACGACACAGTAACAAGATCCAGTAACCAATGAGTTCTTATTTGCTCAATGCCTTGCTGGGGTACAGAAGAAATATATGCCAGGTTCAATCTCTGATCCTTGCCAAGAAAATAGGCCTCCGACTTGTCATGTGGTAAAGGAGGGCTGCAAAACAACACATTTTTTGGTTAAATATGGACTACAATGTTAGAACATTCAAAGCATTCTAATTGGGTCTCAATTGTGGGCATTAATGGCCTATGAAACTCCGCTGCTACCCATACCAAACTGCTCACATCCTCCCTTAGCAGCACTGACTTGCTTTCTCCTTTCCTGGCCAGCACCTAGTGCCACAACATAATAGGGGAAAAGATGAGCTCGTCCCCATCATTTTTTTTTACTTCTATTTTTGTAATTTTGTCATTTTAAAACTCGGAGGCAGAAGACATCAACATGAGGAAAAGAAACAATACACCATTAAACTAAAAACGCCAAAATTAAAAATTAGATTTATACAAATGCAGTTTATTATCTCAGAACAGGGAATTAAGTGACCTCATGTATGCCTCTGGATAACAGGATACATTAAAAAAATGCAACAAAGACAAAGTGGTAGAAAACCAAGAAAGTTGTGATGTTTTTGGCACGGCTAGATCCCATCATTTTACAAAACATTATGCTTCTGTTGCTTTTGTTTGTTTATTTATTTTTGGCCATGTTTACTATTGATAGTACTATTGTGTAGGTGTGTCTTACTTTATTTTGTAAGCAATGCCCCACCCCCCAAAAAAGCATAAATGAAATAATATAATAAACTGTTAGTTTATGCTGTAATTATCCATGACTTAAAGGAGCAATCCAAGCAATATCCCACGGCAGCTTAGGCCAGGTGGTCACAAACTTTTTTCCCCGCGCCCCCCCCCCCCCCTAACGCACACTTACCTCGGCTCCAGCGTCATGACGCCACGTTGGACGTCACATGCCTTGCGGCGTCATTTGACGCCGCGTTGCCATGGTGACACGTGTGGAGCCAAGGTAAGTAAAGGTTTACAGAGGCCCTGCAGCTCCCCCGGCACTTCATTGAAGTGCCTTTGGGAAGCGCACGGGGCCTCTGTAAACCGCGCGCCCCCCCCGCAGGCAGTCTCGCGTCCCCCTCCTGGGAGGCGCCCCAGTTTGCGCACTGCTGGCTTAGGCAACTAGTTTTCAATAAAAGGTAATGAAAGGCTGATATAGATATATATATATATATATATATATATATACACACACACACATATATACATACACTCACATTTTTTGTGCATGCTGACTGCCTCTTTAAAGCAGCACTGCAAGTTGCAGTTTGTTGTGAGAAGGAGCAGCTCAGTGAGTAAAGACACTGACTGACACTGAGTTTGAAGCAGGGGAGCCTGGTTAAATTCCCAGTGTCAGCTCCTTGTGACCTTGGCCAAGTCACTTTATCTCCCCGTGCCTCAAGCACCCAAAATCATAGATTGTAAGCTCCACGGGGCAGGGAACTGTGTCTGCAAAATGTCTCTGTAAAGCGCTACGTAAAACTAGCAGCGCTATACAAAAACATGCTATTATTATTATTATAAAAGAAAGACAAATTGATATAGGTTTAAAGCAGGGGGTCTACGAAGCTGAACTATGTTCATTTCAGCTCAGGGAACTCCTTGCTTCCAGAGATACTTACCTCATTAGGGGTGTGCCAGAATCTGCTTCACATTTAAATGTCCCCATCACACGGGCCAATAGGAAGCCGCAAGGGATGACTTCACAGCTTTCTATTGGCCCACAAGACACAGGACATTTAAAGCCGCCACTACGCTAGCTCCAACAAGCCGTGTCACAGTTGCTACCTGCAAAGATGCCGGCGCCCCCTACAGAGGTAAGTATCTCAGGACCCAGGGAGTCCATGGAGTTGAAAATAACACAGTTCAACTCCAGAGACCCCCTGCTTCAATCCTATAACTAAACAATAAAAAAGGAAAAAAGAAACAAACTACAACTTGTAGTGCAGCTTCAAGGATTGTTCGAAAGGGTCTAATATTTACTCGAAAACCCTATGCTGACATTCCCCTAATAGCCCCGTATCATAAAATAATTAGATGACAAACGTTAAATTGGAGGAAAAAATGCCACGGCTTTTATTATTAATACATATTATTTATTAACACAAATATAACAAGAAGTTACGAAGTGTAATACATCAAGTTAAAAAAATGTCTGCAGTCTAGGTGAAAAGGGGAGTCTCTAGCCCCTATAAATGTGCAAAGGACAAAAAACCCTGGCGCATGAAAATTGGATCTGATAAATATAGTTTTGAAGCAATATTGGTATAACCTAGGTTTCTAAAGAAAGGTTTGTGCAGTTTAATTTGAACTGCACAAACCTTGGGTGTTTTTTCCTTCGCGTGCACAAGTGTCTCTCCACATACTGTATACAGTAAATGTGTGTGTGTGTGTGTGGTGTGGTAAGGATCTATACAAATAAGATGAACTTTATTCTTCTGTTCTTTTAAATGGTGTCCCAGCCAGGAGAAGAATAAGCAAGTGCATGGAGCTGAAAATAGTTATGCTTGGCTCAGGATGACCCCCGATTCCCACCCTGTAAAAAATGGGGCCTAAAAAAGTAAATCGGAGTAAGAGGAATTGCTCCTTTCAAGCAGCAGTCTCCTTTACAATTTTGTTAACCCATTTATTTTTATTATGTTATAAGAATGGGAAGCAGGGGGTCCCAGGAGCTGAAAACCGATGTTTTTTTTTTCCAGCTCTGGGGACACCCTGCTTCCTGAGATACTCACAGCTGAAGGTAGCGTGTTCCTCGCAGTCCTGTCCCCTCCAGAGAAAACAAAATGTAAATATCCCACGCGCGCCAATAGTTGTGACGTCATCTGTTGCAGCTTCCTTTTGGCCTGTATGATGCAGGGGACTTAAATACCAGACAGTACCGACGCTACCTTCACCGGAAAGTATCATCTTGGAGAACAGGGGGTCTTGGGAGCCGAACCGAAAATGTGAGCCCCATGCTTCCAATCCTGGTTTAAACAGGGAGGAACTGCTGATTTAACCCTTTGAGTGCCCCAGGACATAGTCACTGTGTAGTGACTACGTCATGCTCCAAGGGGCCATTATTTCCTAGTTAGATCATGTCCTGCGTTCCCATGGAGTGTAAGAAGCGATCTGCCCTGTTGGGAAAATGAGGACAGTGGTCATCCTCCTCCTTTTCCCTACAGGACAGATCGCATTCTGCGATATCTTCCGTTGTCCTAAAAATGACCGCTATTGAAAACAGTCAAGTGACCGCTTGTGCCAGAGAGAGGCCGTGGCACTCAGGCACCATGACCCGTCCAGCACTCAAAGGGTAAAATATGCCCCTTTAGCTTTTCACCTGGTCTTATCCTATGCCTTACACCAGCGGTGCGCAAACTGGGGGGGGCGTGAGACTGTCGGCGGGGGGGCGGGGTTTACAGAGGCCCGGCGCGCTTCCCTAAGACACTTAATTTAAGTGCCGGGGGGGGCTGCAGGGCCTCTGTAAACCTTTACTTACCTAGGCTCTGGCGGCTTCCTTCGTCGCCATGGCACCGCGGCGTCAAAATGACGCCGGAGCGCAGGTAAGTGGGGGTACGGGAGTGAGGGGACCGCCGGCAGGGGGGCGCAGGGAAAAAAGTTAGCGCCCACCTGCCTTACAGGGTCATCACACACAGCCTAGTATTTTTATAAAATGCCTTTTTTTTTTTTTTTTTTTTAAAGGAAAAAGTTACAGTAACTATTTCCAAAGAGAGGTGGCTGCATGCGTCGTTACACAAAGCTGAATGTGTTATTATTCATACAGCATGCCATGTTAAAAAAATAAAAAACATTGACACTAAAGAAGTGTGACTCCTATGCACTACTGTCAGCTTCCTCAATTGGAAATATTGTGTATCCTACATGAGTCACGTTGGTGTCAAATCTACTGTAAGAAAGAGTCCTGTGAATTGAAGCAGCAGTTCAAGCAATATCCTACATGTGTGTTTCTTTTTTAAAATAAATCAGTTCTGTACCATGAGAAAATACTTGTAGCATTTAAATAAAAAAATGTTTTAAAGACATTTTTAATGTTTGTAATGTAGGAAGCATTTCCAGAGTGACAGCCCTCTCTCTAGTAAAATAATTGTTTCTAGTAACTGCCCAGTCACATAATATTGCTGGACTACATTGACCACAATGCTGTGCAAGAACTGAATGAAATAACCTGGAGCAAGCGATTGATTACAGGAGAACGGATCAATCTGCAGCTTAGCTAATCACTTGTCAGTGTGCAGGTTGTATTGATGCACATATTGAATGGGAATGGGTATTTTCTTTTAAACGTCAGCTTGAACTGCAGCTTTAAAGTGAAATGTTCAAACAACATCACACAAAATTGTCACTCAAAGCTAATCGCCTGTAAACTCCCAATCTACAGATAAAAGTTAACAATTGTCACGCTGCCAGTGCAGATTCAAAATATTTATCAACTTCCCTATTAATTTGGCACAAATTGTCCGATTTTGGCATTAAAATGATATTGCACTGGGGAACGGATCGATTGGCAGTTTAGATAATTGTTCCACTGCTATGAATGTAAGGAACTGCAGCATTTATTAAACAAAAATGACCCAGAGGAAATGCTGCTTTAGTCATGTTTTGGCTTCCAAAAATTGCAATATATTCCTATGAGTCTAAGACGTTTAACCCTTTGAGTGCCGGAGGGGCTGTGGGACCAGAGTGAGATGCCCCTCTGGCACTCGTGATCACGCGATCGTTGTGTCACAGATTCGTTCCCTACATGGGCACGTCACGTAGGACGCGTTCTCCTGTACGGCTGCGGTCCCAGCGCTGTGCGTATAAGCACCGCCCCTCAATGGGGAAGGGCCCAGTACTCACCTTCACGCTGAAGGTGCAGCCGCGGCGTGCTGTGCAAGGTTGAAATTGAGTTTAAACCTTGCGACGGATGTGTGGGCACGCCCCCATCGGCAGGTCACCCAATGAGGGAGAACCAGCCGCATGACGTGATGGCCACGCCACCGCAAATCCCCATCCACGCCCCCTCCTGTCGCAAGCTCCCTCTCTCCCCTCAGACCGCGGTTAGCGCTGTGCACGCCCGCGCCCCCCCCCCCCCGGCACGCGTGTCACAGTCATGACTGGGACCGCAGCCTAAGAAAACAAGCATTTTCCTTTTTGTTTACATAACTACTATGGGCACTCTGATTGGCAGAACTCATGACGCAGTAGTTACGTCTCTCAGGGCACTCAAAGGGTTAATGTTTATTAGCTGCAGTTGCCGACTTTAACTTACCAAAATCCCGAGCTTCTCCAGAAATGTTTCAATTGCTTTCTGCCTTCTGCTGGATCTACATTAATAACATAACTTCCAAACACTGTGCTGTGAAATATGCCCAACACTAAAACAGGGTTCAGCATTCCCATAATCGTGATGCAGAGATGTGTGTATAGACATGCAACAAGTTAGAACCTCTGTCACCAACTTCAACACTGCCTGTGTTCTGTGTAATTGGATCTATTTCCTACTTTATTCAGAGGGGGGAGATCCAGTGCAGCCTGGAGAATTCGGCCAATCAGGACACTGAGAGGGAAAAGTTCTGCCCCCTTTGATAAAAGCAAAGTGGTTTTTCCCAAGTCTGCAAGTTGTTAGAAAGACACATTGCCCTTTGAGTGACATAGTTGTAACAAGCTATGGCAAGATACAGTCGCAGAGCTTGCGATTAGAAATCAGTTACTAGTGGTCGAAATGTGATACCACTGCTTTTTCTGTTTACGATCTTACAATCTCACTTTATATTGAAGGAAAATCTTATTTAATTTAGAAAGTCACTTCTCTTTTTATGGTTACAGCATATATATATATATATATATATATATATATATATATTGCTTAAACCTCTAAAACAATTAAAGGAGTAATTCTCCTGTGTCCTTCTTTTGCTTGTGTACAGGCGGGTCCCGCTAATACGGCGGGTTCTTTTCTATGGGCCCCGCCACAAAGCGAAAGTCGCAGGAAAGCGGAACCGGTGATTTTTGGCAACTACTGCTGGTCTGCGCATGCGCAGACCTGCAATCCCCCCTTCTGCGCATACGCGACCCATTCTGCGCATGTGCGACCTCCGTTCTGCGTATGCGCAACCTCAGTACCCCCCGTTCTGCGCATGCATGAGTTTGGCAGCCCCCATTCTTTGCATGCGTAGACATGGCGGCCGCCTTCTTGGTACCGCCGTATGAGTGGAACGCCGAAAAGCGGGGCCCTACTGTATATTTATATATATATATATCTCTATCATGCATCACTGAGATTCATGGATTTCCTCAGACTGTTTTAATTGTCTTGTCTTAGATATTGCTTAATAAATTGATATATTTTTTTATATGCTTGAGTGTTCTTTAGGTTACTGTTTTTTCTTGTATGATAAGAATGATAAGTGCGGATTTGGGGTTTCTAACACACTATCACAATTGTTTGTAATTATCCTGCCTGCCTCTCTACCAATGTTTTTATCAATAACTTCCCCTCCCCTTCCCCCTCCATGCTGTTCCTTGTCACCGTTTTATTACCCTTCCACTGTCATCAGACCCCTTTCTCACCCCACCTTATCTAAATCTCAATTTTTTTCTGCTCTCCTAACCTCTATTTTAGCCATAGATTCCTTTGTAAACCAGTATTGCTGACCTGAGGAAGAGAGAAGAACTCTCGAAAGCTTGTCCTATGGCGTAACTTGTTAGTCCAAATAAAAACGCTATCACCTAATACTGAAGCATATATATATATATAAATATATATATATATATATTGTATATTTACCAGATTGGGGTCCAGCAAAAAAAGAGACAGCACACTGCATGTAGTCTTCAGACA
This sequence comes from Ascaphus truei, assembly GCF_040206685.1. NCBI lineage: Eukaryota > Metazoa > Chordata > Amphibia > Anura > Ascaphidae > Ascaphus > Ascaphus truei. The sequence goes on from NC_134483.1 coordinate 330,897,836, forward strand.
AAAAACTGTATTGAATCACAGAGCACTGCAACCAACGTTTCGGTTACCCAGAGGGACCTTCATCAGGGTGAAACATGGGGTCTCCATAGCTGAATTGCATTTATTTCAGCTCTGGGGAGCCCCTGATTCCCGAGATACCTACCTGGATATCCTGGTTGTTTAATACCGAGATGCTACCGGCTGCGCCTTCCCTGGTAAGTATCTCGGGAACCAGAGACCCCTATCTATTTAAAATTGGGGCGGAAAAAAACCAACAACAAAAACAAGATCCTTTCAAAAAGCCTGGCCACAAAGTTCAAATATAGATCTTTTCTGGTTGTGTGTCCTGATGACATCATAAGGGCAAGCACTGAGGGGCCCTTGTGACATTTATTTTATCAATATTTTCCAGTTGAGATCGCAGTCACTGTTCCATAGGAGCGTCAAACACAGTGTCAGCAGAAGAGGAGGATCCTTCCCTTGTATGTATGTATGTATGTATGTCTTTATTTGTATAGCGCCATAAAATGTACATAGCGCTTCACAGTAGTAATACATGTCATATAAATAACAAATATAAATAACACATCATGGGAATAAGTGCTTCAGACATACTGTAAAAGTAACATTAAGGAAGGAGTCCCTGCTCCGAGGAGCTTACAATCTAATTGGTAGGTAGGGAGAACGTACAGAGACAGTAGGAGGGAATACTAGTAAGTGCGTCTGCAGGAGGCCAAGCTTTGTGTCATGTGTCCATGATTATCCAGTGCTATTCGTATGCTTCTTTAAGCAGATGTGTCTTAAGGTGGGTCTTAAAGGTGGATAGCGAGGGGGCTAGTCGGGTATTGAGGGGAAGAGCATTCCAGAGGTGTGGGGCAGAAAGTGAGAAAGGTTTAAGAGCTTTAGATACAAAGGGGGTAGAAAGAAGACATCCTTGAGAAGAACGCAAGAGTCGTGATGGTGCATAGCGAGAAATTAGGGCTGAGATGTAATGAGGGGCAGAAGAATGTAAAGCTTTAAAAGTGAGCAGTAGAATTGAGTGTGAGATACGCGATTTAATCGGAAGCCAGGAGAGGGATTTCAGCAGGGGAGACGCTGAGACAGATTTAGGAAAGAGTAGAGTGATTCTGGCAGCAGTGTTTAGGATAGATTGTAGGGGAGACAGGTGAGAGGTAGGAAGGCCGGACAGCAGGAGGTTGCAGTAATCGAGACGTGAGAGAATGAGGGCCTGAGTCAGAGTTTTAGCAGTTGAGTAACAGAGGAAAGGGCGTATCTTTGTGATATTGCGGAGGAAAAAGCGACAAGTTTTAGAAACGTTTTGAATATGAGAGGAGAATGAGAGAGAGGAATCAAGTGTGACCCCTAGGCAGCGTGCTTGGGCTACTGGGTGAATGATCGTATTTCCAATAGCAATGTGGAAGGATGTAGTAGGGCCAGGTTTGGGAGGTAGTATAAGGAGCTCTGTTTTTGCCATGTTAAACGGAGCCCTTCCGTTTGGATCACTATGGTGACATTGCGACCATGTGATTACGGAAAGGGTTAAATTAGACCCTTAACACAACGTTGACCCTTATAAAAGCCTATTGTACTAACTGCATACAGGTGAAAAATGTGATTACAAAAAGAACATTATCATCTGAAATATTATAAAACATGTATTATGAAGAAATCCATCCACAAGTCCAAAATCTGAATGTTGTCCAGTCATACACAGGGCTCCCCATCCCTACTCGTCAAGTAATTAGTGGGTCATTTAACTCCAGTGGCACACCGCTCCGCAGCTTTGGCGGCAATCCCTCAGCCATCCCACTTAACAATTTAGGCCGCGATTATAGTGGTCGCGCCGGGGCGTGCCGCCAAAACAGTTACCTGCATTCCGTGCATAGTGCGCGCGATTGATAGGCAGAATACCGGAGATTTGTCTCTACTTGTGATAGCCTCGTGACGTCAGCATCACGTGTAGTGGTTCAGCCAATGAGGGCGAACCGCTCGCGTGACGTCACGGGCCACGCCTCCACCACGCCCCCTGTCGCCTACATACAGTGCAGGTTTCGCGCGAGTGACATTACGCTGTCGCGCGCGCGCACCCTGCAGCAACCGCTATAATCGCGGCCTTAGGCAGCAACCCCATGCCACTCAACTATTTTGCCAGGGTCGAGGTCAAGACTGGAGTCTGGGGCCCTGGAAAACCTGTCATACTTTAGATTGAAATAAAAACTTTTTTTGTGTGATACTAGTGAATGACATACACTAGGAAGGGGGACAAGCCCTTACTCATGTAGATAATCCGGTAAAAGAAGAAAACGGAGCAAAAAGTAGACTACTGCATGTAGTTTTCTGCTTCTTCACATCACTCCTTCAATTTCAATCTGTATGGTGTTCTTCTTTTTTTATCATTACAGCATTACAGAACAACTTAAGAACTTGAAAAACCAGTAACATACCTAGCTACGGTACATGCTTATAGCAGACCAGCGCCTCAGGCCTAATAATTGTAATGCTATAATAAAGAACAAGAATACTTTAAGGATTACAATTGAAGGAGTGTTGTGACTAACCTTTATTTAAATCATAGTGAATTACTTGTAGATATAAGTTGAAGGTGCTTCACTTTTATTTTCTCATACCCCAAGAGGCGGCTGTACGATCATCAACCCAAGGCCCATGACTAGCATGGTTCAAAAGTGCGAGGAGGCATGTGCACAGCACCTGCATTTAAATCCCTGACAAATGAAAGGGAATGTGTGGCTGTGTACATTCATATATGAATGAGTAAATGCTATTGAGAGTGTTCACGGATGACTGTGCATTGGCTGGACATCTCTGAGTGACAGGGTAGTGGGTGAGTGTATCTGTTAGTACCTCTGAGGGAGTAGGGTAGGTACATTGTAAACATACATTGACACCAGTATTTGGAAGTGCCTCTGACATAGCTATAAGCAATGTTGATATGTGACGAGGCAGCAACAAGCCCCATGGATCTATGAGGGGCATAGGCTGCCCAGTAAATGAGGGTACAACACGATGGTCCAAGAAAAGAAATCACTAACTAGCTTTGCCATTTATTTTCCTCTTGTCAAAGAGGTGCAGAAGCATGAAATTATCTTTTTTTTTAGAGGAGCAATGTTGATTGCTGATTTACGTTTAGTGGTGTCTTATTTCCCAGATCTGATAAATATCAGCATTACAATTACAAATCGAGGACGAGCATGTGACGTACCCAACGTTATGTCCTTGTTAGGAACTGATAAGCTGCCTTAAGGCTTCTGCTCCTTTATATTCCTGAGTCATTGTGATGTTACTGAGGGAACGTTCTATAGCAGAAACACCTTGGTAAGGACTTATGACCAACATAAATCAAGCCTTCCTCAGTCACCCAGCAACATACATTACATTTGCTGAAAGCACGTGAAGGTGCTGTTTACTCCCTTTCCCTCCCCTTCGCCTTATTTTGAAAGGAGAGAGGCAAAGGTTTCCCAGAGTTGAACTGTTTTAATTGCAGCTCCAAGGAGCCCTCATTCCTGGCACAACAAGAAAGGGGAAGTTGAGAAGAGACGTGACCGACAATGGAAGTTGGGACCCAACTTCTCTCCGAAGGGCTCCCCTTCCCTGCTGAATGAAAATGTATGCCAACTTCCCACTGTTCCGGTAACGGGTAGATCCTATAACTTTGTTGGCAACCCCCCAGCCCTCCCACTTAATACCTTTGGTGACAGCTCCCAACCCCTCAACAATTTGTCCAGGGACCAGGTCAAGGCAGTGCTGTCTTACCGCATGGGCACGCTGGGCAGTTGCCCGGGGGCCACACAAGCATAGGGGCCCCATGCTAATCTATGAACAGACCAGAATTTAACACTAATTTTCCGAACACCCGCCTCAACATTCAAATCTCCCGCTAACTCGGTAGAAGGAGAAAAAATACGACTTGTAGCTGTTACGCTGTGCTCACCACGGACAAGGAGGGACCCCGAAACTGAGGTGAGATGGGTAACAAACTGAACCCACAGCTACGGGGACACGCCTGGAAAGTGGAAAATAGGCGTCTGGAACCATCTGGGAGTATAAGATAAAGTAAGATACTCGCCAGACGAGAAGGGAGATTCCAGAAGATAGGTGGTACCGAGAGCCTGGGGTCCAGAGCCGGGAGGTAGGTCGGAATCCGCAAACCTGAGGTAAAGGGGTAGGGGTGTCCAGGAGGTCAGGATACAGACCAGGGGTAGAAGACCAGAGCGGATCCAAAGCCAGGCCGGTTCAGTACACAAGGGATCACTAAGGAGACAGAGACAGGAACTGAGGCAGGCATGACCGTGGTTAACACAGGTCATACAAAGCTATGCTCAGCCAAAGAATGAATGGCTGAGCAAGGTATAAGTAGGAGGAAGGACCAATAGGGAGAAGGGGAGTAACAAGGGAGCGGCCCCAGGGAAGATAGGGATTGGTAGGGAGACTTACCACAGCTGTGTCAGATGTGCAGCTTGTGAGCGGTGCACGCGCATCAGGTGTGTGCACCGCGCGGGAGAGACGCGAGCAGCCTCAGCTGGGGGCGGGAACTCCCCCCGAGGGCGGACGCAAAGGTCCCCTGCCGTGCGCGCGCATGCGCGAAGTCAGCAGCCGCCGCGGGAAGCGGAGGAGAGGGGAGATCCTGCCCGCGGCGGCGTGGAGGCACAGCAGGAGCGGCAGTGAGTACAGTCGCGGGGGGAACCCCCCTAGAGGAAGGTATTCCCCCGGACCTCACACCGCGGCGGCGTGGAGGCACAGCAGGAGCAGCGGTGAGTACAGTCGCGGGGGGAACCCCTCTACAGGGAGGTATTCCCCCGGACCTCACAGTAGCGGAGAGTTGTCTGCATTCGCGAGAGAAATGTTGCCGTTTTTATTGCTTGGAAGCAGAATATTGTAACAGATTTGCGGGAGGCAATTAACGGCTGGGGTTGTGTAGGCAGGGCCCAGTGCACTGCTTTGTCTATAATGCTGTTAAGATGGCCCTGTGTCAAGGGTGGAGTCTGTGGCCCTGGGGAAATTGTCATACATTAGTGTAGCCCACTTTCCCTGTGTCTAAAGGAACTACACGTGCCGCTGTACCTGTCTAGCATAAAGAAGGCCTGACCCTCTGCCACTGGGAGCCTGGGGTGATTGCAGTCTATGGTACTCAGCGCCTCCACTGTGTGTGTGGCCGTTGGTGCACTTGCAGATACCTGTCCTGGTCTAAGGCCAGAAAATGTCAACTGTAGAGGGTAGCTCCGTCGGACCCCAGAGTGAGCCCACGACGCGGGTCCATCTGATCCTCTCACGAAGGCGCCCGTCTCTGAGGGAGCTCCAGCTGGAGTGTGTCCCTGTAATTGTCTCTAGGTTGCCTGTGGTCGGGTCTCAGATTGCAGGCTGCGCACACCGCGTGTCGTCCATCACCGGTGCACTAAACAAGGTGCTATTGGGGAAGAGTCCCTATCTAGGGGCCTTCCCTATAGCACAACAAGCTATGTGTTGGTCGGGGCCTAGCTGGGGAAACTCTAGGCCTAGTCCAGGGGAGCACTGCTCCCTGGACACTACCTTCTCTGATGAGGTCCCTCTTCCAACTGGCACGGTCCTGAGTGCGCCAAATGTATCTATCTCCCTGATGGAGATTCTGGGAGTCCTATTGGCTGCTGCTCGTCACATGTATCTATTTCCAAGAGCATGCTGAGATATGTAGTTCCCCTGCTGAGCCCTTTCCAAGATGGCCACCGTAACTTGTAGCCTTCTGCGCATGCACCGGGGGGGGGGGGTGGGGGGCGGCTACATCAGATTAAAATAAATACGGCGGCTGTACGGATCACCCAGCCAGGGACCATGGCTTAGCATGGTTTAAATGTATACAAACAATAGACAGGGGTGCCCAATGCTACATCCAATTGACAAAACGCAAAGTAATAAGTATAAAGTTTAAATACTTCAATAATAATAATATTTACATGGTTATTTAGTTAAACCCTTTGGCCAAAGCGTCATAAGCCTGCATACCACGTCAAGGTAAACCAAAATGAATGCATGAATTATTAATTGTTGGAGTTAGAGCGTGCTGGGAATGTGTGTGTTAACATGGTTTAAATGTGCAAGGAGTCATGTACAGAGCATCTGCATTTCAATTACATATACTACCCTTCACAAATGGAAGTGAATTTGTGTCTTTGTACATGTTTGAGTCTGCATATGTGTGTCTTCATATGTGAATGGCGAAGTGCTATTGAGAGTGTTCATGGATGACTGTTTGTGCATTGGCATGGCTGGACATCTTTGACTGACAGGGAGTGAGTGAGTATATGTTAGTGCTTCTGAGGGACTATGATGGGTTAATTGTGAACGGCCACTAGCACCCGGATTTGAAGTGCCTCTGACATTGCACTTAGGTCTGTTGATCTGTGAGGGGGCTGCAACAAGTCCCATGAATCTATGAGGTTTGGGGGGGGGGGGCTTTCGGTGACCAGTGAATTATGAGGGAACAGGAGAATGGTCAAATAAAATATATCATACTATTTAATTGTATTTGCCCCTTATTTTACTCTGTTCAAAAAGGTGCAGAAACATAAAATGATCTGTTTTTGAGAGGAGCAATGTGGGTTACGGCTTTAAATTTAGTGGAGACTTACCCAACCTTAACGTTCTTGTCAGGAACTGATAAGCTGCCTGAAGGCTTCTGCTCCTTTATATTCCTGAGTCATTGTGATGTTACAGAGGGAACATTCTAAAGCAAAAACACCTTGGTAAATGGACTTATGACCAACATAAATGAAGCCTTCCCCAGAGTCACCCAGCAACATACATTACATTTGCTAAAAGCCCTTAGAGGTGCTGTTCTCCCCCATCCCTTCAGAATTTCCATCCTCTTTATTAATTTGGTCAGGAGAGGCATGTGTTTTTATGAAGTGGTTCCCGAAAATGTACTCTGTATTTAAGAGCTTGTCTTACTAATGCTTTATATAGTGGCATAATTATGCTTACTTCCTTTCCATCCATACCTCATTAATGCAAGATAAGATCTTGTTTGCCTTTGCAGCTACTGCATGACATTGGGCACTATTGCTAAGCCTGCTGCCTGCAAGCACTCCTAAATCCTTCTCCATCAAGGATTTTCCTAATTTTTCCTCATTTAATGTGCCTGTTTATTCTGTTTTCCCAAATGCATAACCTTACATTTATCTGTGTTAAACCTCATCTGCCATTTACCTGCCCACGTTTCCAGTCTCTCCAAGTCCTTCTGGAGATAAATGACACCCTGCTCTGATTTTACAACCTTGCACAAATCCAGATCCTTCTTTTTTTTTTTTTATATGTTATTAGGATTTCAAGATTTTCCTTCTCTTCTCAATAAAAAAATGTTTTTAATACTTTTATTATCATGGTTTACTTTTGGCATTATTTAATTTAGGTTTAACTTTTAAACATGATGTTGGGGGCGGTAGGGCAATGGCCGCCGAAAAATGTGTGCCCTTTTATTGGCACACCTAAAAAAATGGTTGGCCACCCATGATCTATACACTCATACGTGTACATGATTAATCAGCTTAAAGGAGCTTCACCTTTTAAAACATATGTATTTCCCCGATAGGTGGAGAGCAGGGGATCTCCTGAGCTGAAATACATTCATTTCAGCCTGAGGACCCCCTGCTCCCCAAGATACGTACCTCTGAAGTTGCTGCCGGTATCTCACATCTGTTTAAAGGTCACATGGGCCAATATGAATTTGCAAGGGATGACGTTTCTGCTTCCTATTGTCCTGCGGGACTTTTTAATAGACATTTTCCATGCTCAGCCGGGGCTGCTACTGGGAGCCCCTTTAAAGGTAAATATCTCGGGAAGCGGGGGGTTCATGGAGCTGAAATTAATACAGTTCAGCTCTGGAGACCCCCTGCTTCCCACCTAGTAAAAAAAAAAAAAGAAGAGGTGATGCCACTTTTAGTCAAGGTGGGGGGAAGGGGTCCTTCCAGCTGATGGCGCTTCTGCAGATTTGTGGGGTGTTGAAAGTTAAATCCGACTTTCGGCAACATTCAGGATTACTACCAAAGCCTTTTCCAATGCTTGCCTGTCCAAGCTGATTATTCATGTACCGGTGTGAAATGTAGATACCGTGTATCCCTCTTTACAATACAAAGTGCTCCACTATGGGGCTTATGTGCTAAAACAGCGGTGTCAAACTGAGGGGCGCAAGATTTGCTAGGGGGGACGCGGCAGTTACAGAGGCCCCGCGCCCTTCCCCAAGGCATTTAAATTAGATGTCAGGAGAGGCGTGAGGCCTCTGTACCGTCCCTTACCTGCCGCCAGCCGGATCTTCGGCGACGCGTCACCATGGCAACGTGATGTCAGATGACACCGCGGGGTCACATGACCCGCGACGTCATTTGACGTCGGGTTCTATCCGAGAGGAGGGAGACTCCCAGGCAAGGGGCGCACGCGAAAAACTTTGCGCACCCCTGTACTACGATTTTATTTTAAATGCTTTTGTGTGCGTAAAAATTTCAGTGCTAAACCATATAAAACTTCAAAAAATGTGTCATATAAATACTTTCTACATACAATTTACAATTTGTTGTTTTAAATGATTTGTGACGCATCCCTCATGTTGAATACCTGACTGATATTATGTACAGGAAAATAGAACTACGTGTTTTGTTTTATTTATCACTAGTATGCATTAGTAAATATCTGATTCTAGTGTACTATTATTTCTAGCAGCCGTACTGTGAAAATAATACATTTTGTTAACTTCTAAAATGAAATATCCATGCTGCGTCAATTAAATATGTGCATCGATACATAGCAACTGAATTCTACATTAGCGTCGGTATACCATCTGATAGCCTGGTTATGCTGAGGAACTTGGGGGAAGATTTTACCGCACTTTTAATTGAATTTGTGGCCCACAGAAATATTCTTTTTTAGTATACATCATTTCCATCTGTACGCCAAGTGCAGTCCATTTCTATGCACCAACATTTCTGCAACATATATTTTTTGATGCAGCTGGTGCAAATGGAAAAAAATTGAGCTTAGCACATAGGTGCACACAAGTGCAATTGCATTTGAGTTTGACAACATGCACCAATTTTGCATCACGCAGGCTCTTTATGACACTTAATACATAGGCTACTGTGAGTTTCTCCTTGTTTGCGCTTCTATTTAGTAGTTTCTGTTGAATTATAACGTTTAGGCTGCGGCCGTGGTGAACGCTGGAGAGGGCGCAAGCGTTCACTTGGCTTCTCCCCACCACCTGCAGCAGGAGAGATCAGTGTCCTGCATGCAGAGGAGACGGGGAGGCGTGTCGGGGGCATGGCCGTGACATCACGGAGTTGGTTCGCTCTCATTGGGCGAACTGCTCATGTGACCCGGCTGCTGTCCGGCCGCCGCACATCAAAACAGATTTTTCTGTTCCCTCCTGCATCGCGAGCGCCAGCGCCTCTGCTCCCGTTCGCGCACTCTATAGGCAGCCTCATGGAGACACATCTATGTAATCACGCTGCGCGCCGTCACAATCACCATGGCCGCAGCCTCATGTGGCAGAGGCGCTGAAGTGAAGCTGCAAAGTAAAGCATTATCTTTCATCCTTTCAGGCATTTTTGCATGTGATTTTTCTCTCTCTCTCTCTCTCTATATATAATTTCTATATATTTTTCATTTTTATATATTGTTACATATATATATATAATTTCTATATTTTTCATTTTTATATATTGTTACATATATATATATATATATATATATATATATAATTTATATATAGTTTTTAGAAAGTTGCTGTTTTAAAACAACAGTCCCAACGACAAACACGCAGCTACAAGTACCCCGCGCTCAGGCCCCTGTCACGTGCCTTGATGACGCGAAGTAGTCCGAAGAGTTTGTTTGGCCAACCAACATCACGTGACGGCTCGAGGACGCACGCATGCTATAGCAAACAATATGATTGGCTCAGCCCATTTCCTCAGTCTTTCCAATCAAAAGCGGCGCCGCGAGATTGAAGGAAAGTTTGAAAAAAAAAAACCAATCAATCAATCAGCGTGGCGATTGGCTCCGGCTTTAATGTGAGCTGCCACAAGTGAGCGCGCGAGCGGAATCGCCCTTCGGTTGCGAGACACTGGTTTTCACTTGCCGTCTCGTGAGTCCACAGCAATAGCGCCGAGCTCCCGCGCTGTTTGGACCGGTTGGACGTGAGGGGAGCGCGAGACCATGCCGCGCGACGCAAGGAAGAGGTGAGGGAGCAACTGACGTCACGCAGGCTGCCCAATGACGTAGCAAAGGGGGCTGGTGGTGTAATAACTGTTGGCCTCTGTCAGGTGGTTATTGGTAATCATCCTGCTGCTCGTGCTGAAGGGGTTAATGCAACGTGTTTATATAGTGAAGACACACAGACACACACACACACACACAGACACAGACAGACACACACACACGTGTGTGTGTGTGGCGGGATATGTGGCTGTGCTTGTGCAGGAGGCTGCTCTCCTTGCTATTTAATGGAAAGCACTCATCAACCAGGGTTGCCACCTTCGACTGACGGTCAACCCGGAGATTTTTTTTTTAAAATGACACTGTTGCCATGACAACGGGATGCTATGTAACGTCACGCGGCGTCAAGTCGCCATGACAACGTGACACCGCATGACGTCGTGACATCATGTGGCGTCTCATTGTCATGGCAACGAGCATCACATGATGCTGTTACGTCACATGACGTTCCCGTTGGCATGGCAACGCAGCGCCATTTGACGCCGCGGAGCCATATTTAGAGTAGTTGCAGGGGGAGATGGCGGTAGACTGCTATTGCTGGCACTATTGCTGCGTTAATGGTATATGGATTTATACCTTACAACATTTCTATTATTTATAACTAACGCTGATGACAATTGTTGAGGTTACCTCATTGCTATCAAAAGGGAGGAACTGAAGCAGCTTTACTGTAAAGAGAGAGAGGGGGGGGGAGGAGAAGAGAGAGAGAGGGGGGGGAGGAGAAGAGAGAGAGAGGGGGGGGAGGAGAAGAGAGAGAGGGGGGGGAGGAGAAGAGAGAGAGGGGGGAGGAGAAGAGAGAGGGGGGGGAGGAGGAGAGAGAGGGGGGGGAGGAGGAGAGAGTGAGAGAGGGGGGGGAGGAGAAGAGAGAGAGGGGGGGAGGAGAAGAGAGAGAGGGGAGGAGAAGAGAGGGGGGGAGAAGAAGAGAGAGGGGGGGAGAAGAAGAGAGAGGGGGGGGGAGGAGAAGAGAGAGGGGGGGGAGGAGAAGAGAGAGGGGGGGAGGAGAAGAGAGAGAGGGGGGGAGGAGAAGAGAGAGAGGGGGGGAGGAGAAGAGAGAGAGGGGGGGAGGAGAAGAGAGAGAGGGGGGGAGGAGAAGAGAGAGAGAGAGAGGGGAGGAGAAGAGAGAGGGGGGGGAGGAGAAGAGAGGGGGGGGAGGAGAAGAGAGGGGGGGGGAGGAGAAGAGAGAGGGGGGGGAGGAGAAGAGAGAGGGGGGGGAGGAGAAGAGAGAGGGGGGGGAGGAGAAGAGAGAGAGGGGGGGAGGAGAAGAGAGAGAGGGGGGAGGAGAAGAGAGAGGGGGGGGAGGAGGAGAGAGTGAGAGAGGGGGGGGAGGAGAAGAGAGAGAGGGGGGAGGAGAAGAGAGAGAGGGGGGGAGGAGAAGAGAGGGGAGGAGAAGAGAGAGAGAGAGGGGAGGAGAAGAGAGAGAGAGAGGGGAGGAGAAGAGAGAGAGAGAGGGAGGAGAAGAGAGAGAGAGAGAGGGGAGGAGAAGAGAGAGAGAGAGGGGAGGAGAAGAGAGAGAGAGAGGGGAGGAGAAGAGAGAGAGAGAGGGGAGGAGAAGAGAGAGAGAGAGGGGAGGAGAAGAGAGAGAGAGAGGGGAGGAGAAGAGAGAGAGAGAGGGGAGGAGAAGAGAGAGAGAGAGGGAGGAGAAGAGAGAGAGAGGGGAGGAGAAGAGAGAGAGAGGGGAGGGAGGAGAAGAGAGAGAGAGGGGAGGAGAAGAGAGAGAGAGGGGAGGGAGGAGAAGAGAGAGAGGGGGGGGAGGAGAAGAGAGAGGGGGGGGAGGAGAAGAGAGAGAGGGGGGGGAGGAGAAGAGAGAGAGGGGGGGAGGAGAAGAGAGAGAGGGGGGGAGGAGAAGAGAGAGAGGGGGGGAGGAGAAGAGAGAGAGGGGGGGAGGAGAAGAGAGAGAGGGGGGGAGGAGAAGAGAGAGAGAGGGGAGGAGAAGAGAGAGAGAGGGGAGGAGAAGAGAGAGAGAGGGGAGGAGAAGAGAGAGAGGGGAGGAGAAGAGAGAGAGAGGGGAGGAGAAGAGAGAGAGAGGGGAGGAGAAGAGAGAGAGAGGGGAGGAGAAGAGAGAGAGAGGGGAGGAGAAGAGAGAGAGAGGGGAGGAGAAGAGAGAGAGAGGGGAGGAGAAGAGAGAGAGAGGGGAGGAGAAGAGAGAGAGAGGGGAGGAGAAGAGAGAGAGAGGGGAGGAGAAGAGAGAGAGAGGGGAGGAGAAGAGAGAGAGAGGGGAGGAGAAGAGAGAGAGAGGGGAGGGAGAAGAGAGAGAGAGGGGAGGAGAAGAGAGAGAGAGGGGAGGAGAAGAGAGAGAGAGGGGAGGAGAAGAGAGAGAGAGGGGAGGAGAAGAGAGAGAGAGGGGAGGAGAAGAGAGAGAGAGAGAGAGAGGGAGGAGAAGAGAGAGAGAGAGAGAGAGGGAGGAGAAGAGAGAGAGAGAGAGAGAGGGAGGAGAAGAGAGAGAGTGAGAGAGGGGAGGAGAAGAGAGTGAGAGAGGGGAGGAGAAGAGAGAGAGAGAGGGGAGGAGAAGAGAGAGAGAGAGGGGAGGAGAAGAGAGAGAGAGAGGGAGAGAGAGAGGGAGAGAGGGAGGGAGGAGAGGGAGGAGGAGAAGAGGAGAGGGAGGAGGAGAAGAGGAGAGGGAGGAGGAGAAGAGGGAGAGAGGGGAGGAGGAGAAGAGGGAGAGAGGGGAGGAGGAGAGAGGGAGAGAGGGGAGGAGGAGGAGAGGGAGAGAGGGAGAGAGGGGAGGAGGAGAAGAGGAGAGAGGGAGAGAGGGGAGGAGGAGAAGAGGAGAGAGGGAGAGAGGGGAGGAGGAGAAGAGGAGAAGAGGAGAGAGGGAGAGAGGGGAGGAGGAGAAGAGGAGAGAGGGAGAGAGGGGAGGAGGAGAAGAGGAGAGAGGGAGAGAGGGGAGGAGGAGAAGAGGGAGAGAGGGGAGGAGGAGAGAGGGAGAGAGGAGAGGGAGAGAGGGAGAGAGGGGAGGAGGAGAAGAGGAGAGAGGGAGAGAGGGAGGAGGAGAAGAGGAGAGAGGGGAGGAGGAGAAGAGGAGAGAGAGAGAGAGGGGAGGAGGAGAAGAGGAGAGAGAGAGAGAGGGGGGGATGAAGAGAGAGAGGGGGGGAGGAGGAGAGAGAGGAGGGGGGGGGAGAGGGGGGATAAGATACATGGGGGTGGTGTGTGTTCTCTAGCAGGGTTTCTAAGGCTAAGGTCCCGTTGCACGCGTCCGCACGGCTGGCTTGCTTGCCGGCGGCGCGTGCAACTCGCTGTACTGCGGTCTACAGGATACTTTTCTCGGAGCGGGGGGGGCGTGGCCAAATGGGTCGGGGGGGGCGCGGCCATGATGTGAGGGGCTGGAGCGGGAGGTGGGCGGGAGTGGGAGGATTGACAGGGAGGGGGGGGCGTGGCTTGAGCGGAGGGACCCGCTACTCTTCCCCCCCCTCCCTCCACGGGCTGCAGGTAAGTAAAAAAAAACACACACACGCAGGCACTCATACATACATACATATACATACATATACACACGCACGCACGCAGGCAGGCACTCACGCAGACAGACAGGTACACACACACAGACACACACATACACACACACACACAGGCACTCACGCTGCTTTCACTCCACACTCCTCCCGCAGCCTCCCCTCCCCATTGGCTCACAGCCCACGTGACGCGTCAACGCTAAGAAACACCATTCTGTGGTGTCTCCTAGCGGCTGACGCGCCACAGCGTGTGATCAGCTGTGCAGCCAGTGGGGACCGGGACCGGCTCGCAAGGATTCCCCTGCTGGTGGGGAACTCGCTACATTGCCGCCCGCGCCAACGAGCGCAGCGGGTCCCAGGCCTAAGAATGTTACTGTGTTGCTTATGTGCCAATCAATCTTGTCTAATAAAAACTACAACTCCCATGATCCCCTACCTGTGAGCATGTGCAGTAGAGCACAGGGCTGTGACCCGGATGTAGTAGGCAGTGAAGTGCACACAGATAGTCCCGTGAGAAATGCAGAGGATCTGTGAGTGCTGCAGCAATGTAAACTCACTTACTGTGCTGCCTGTCTGCAACAACCCGCCCACCCGGAGATTTCAGGGACAAACCCGGAGCCCGGAGAAGGGGATGCCAAACTCCGAGTCTCCGGGTGAAACCCGGAGAGGTGGCAACCCCGTCATCAACATATAGCCTGAAAGGCAATTCATGGCATGCAAGTAGCCACGGTGGTCCATGCAAGTAGCCACGGTGGTCCATGCAAGTAGACACGGTGGTCCATGCAAGTAGCCACGGTGGTCCATGCAAGTAGCCACGGTGGTCCATGCAAGTAGCCACGGTGGTCCATGCAAGTAGCCACAGTGGTCCATGCAAGTAGCCACGGTGGTCCATGCAAGTAGCCACGGTGGTCCATGCAAGTAGCCACTGGTGGTCCATGCAAGTAGCCACGGTGGTCCATGCAAGTAGCCACGTTAGGCTAAGGCCCCGTCACGCCGCTGTAACGCGCGCCTGTGATATTGGCGGCGCGTTCAGCCGATTCCCCGGTCTGCAGGTCACTGCAGGAGGAGAGACCGTGTGGGGGGGGGGGGGGGGGCGTGGCGGGGGAGTGACGGGGGCGCGGCCATGACGTCACCCGGCAGGTTCGTCCCTCATTGGCTGAACCGCCGGGGGGCGTGCCTAATCGCTCAACGCGAGTCCTGCTCTCAATTCTATTGAGAGCAGGAGCAGCTCTCGCCCGAGCGCTGCGGCCCCCCCCTCGCAGCGGGCCCGGCGCCATTGAGGGGAGGGCTCTCATCCGTGGCGGACGCTGTAGTAGGCAGCGGGGGCAAGGCCTTACTCCACTTGCGATACTGCAGAATAAATGAGAACCTCAGTATTGGGTGTCACTTTTTTTTAACTTTATTTGGACTAACAATTGATATTGTAGGACAAGCTTTTGTGCGTTTCCCTTGGCGTCGAGCAATTTCTTAATCAGGAAAACCACATCTGTTGGATTAAGTGACATCCTGTTGATCTCCCGTCTTGCATGGTACAAGATTTATTATCCAAAAATAGGTTTTGGTGGTTACAATGGGACATTATTGTTGCAGTTCCCCTTCTCTCTTTTTTTTTTTTTTTTGTGCAGCTGGGAGATTTTGATGAACTTCATACCCCTATAGATCTTGCCTGATATATTGATGCAGCTTGGTATTGCTGTATTTATATCTGCAATATTACCAGCGGCTAATGAGAATTTTATTTATACAATGTTTTACCAGGAAGTAATACATTGAGTTACCCCACGTTTTTACGTGTCCTAGGCACAGCGTTATGATGACAAATATATGGCTGTTAGGTGAGCAGGGTTATACATTATATATAAAGACATTGCATGTACAGTAAGAGATAATGTTATAGGTGTATTAACAGTTAATGGAGACTCAGTCTTCGCCCACGGCAAAATATACATTTAGAGGGGTTTAATAATCCTTGGACTTGGCCTACGTCTAGTGCCCTCCTCAATAATGGGGAAATGCTGATATTTGTAATACGATCTCCCCATCTAACCCGCTGATCATTAGCAGATCAGTTATTAATCTCCTAGTTTTAATTGGCTAAAGTTTTAATCATCAATCACTGGCAGGAATACGTAAAGTACAATAGGCACAGCAACATTTTATATGTTACAGCAGGGGTGCGCAATCTTTTCCCCCTGCCTCCTTCCCCACCCTCCTTGCCTTGTCTCCAGCGTTCTGACGTTGTGATGTCACATTGCCATGGCAACGTGGCATTATTTGCCGCCAGGACGACACGCCGCCAGAAGCTGCCGGAGACAAGGGACATTAGAGGCCTCTCCCGATCTCCAGCATTTATTTATAAAATATTTACCAGGAAGTAATACATTGAGAGTTACGTCTCGTTTTCAAGTATGTCCCTGGGCACAGAGTTAAGACGAATAATACATGGTTACAAATACAGTTACATAAATGAACAGGGTATACATTATATACAAGACATTGCATGCACAGTTAAAGATAATATATATTATAGGCGTATGTAACAGTTACAGACCAGATTAAAATGTGTGACAGCCTTAGATTTGATTTCATTTAAATGCTTTGGGGAATAGCACGGGGCCTCCGTAAGCGCCGCGGAGCCCCCCAGAAAATCTCAACCCCATCCTCCCTGTTTGTGAACTCCTGGGTTACAGGACATAAAAAGGTATAATGCCATCTAAATAGCTAGTTGGAGGGTATAGGTAACATACCACCCAGAGTAACCAATATTTAGGCCCCTAAAGTGGGACTGTCAACACTGAAACCATGTAGGGTAGATTTCCTGTTGGTATTGTTAATATTTTTGGGTGACGTCACGGTCCAGGCCTCTCTGTTGCGCGCGTCAATGGAGGAACATCGCTCAAGGGGACAGTTGCGCTAACCTATTTCCAGGTCTGTCGTGCCTACTACGACCACGGCCTTAGGCAGGGGCCCCGCTGCCTCAGTCAGCGCGCGCCCGCACTGCATGCAGGCGGCGCTTGGAGAGGCAATCGGCCGCTACCTGCAGTCCGTGGGGGAGGGGTGAGCGTGTGTTTGAGCGGAGGGCTGCAGCGGGGGTCTCCTGGGCTGCAGGAGGATGCACCGAGCCCCCACACATGCCCTCTGCTGCTCGCTCTCCGTGCTGCTGCTCTCCCCCCGACACTCAAAACACACATCTTCCCCCCCAACCTTTTTGAGGTGGGGGAAGCTGACACTCCAGCCCCTGGCGTTGATAGACTCACCAGCGCACCACGTGACACGTCACCGCTCGGGTTCGCTATCCTCTTGCATCCCCTGGCGGCTGACGTGTCACAGCGTGTAGTGAGCCTTGCCGGAAGGAGGCAACGGGGACAGACAGGCAGGGGGTAAGGGGCTGGTGGCCTGCTCACACGCGGCCGCCCGCAGCGGGTCCTCAGCCTTAGGCTAAGGCCCCGCTCCCTCAGTCAGCACTCCCGCACTGCAGACAGGCGGGGCGCTGACAGGCACAGACCGCGATATGCGGTCTGTAGGGAGCGGGAGGTGGACGGGAGTGGGAGGGTGGGCGTGGCTTGAGCGGAGGGACCCGCTACTCTTTCTCTCCCCCCCCCCCCACCCCCCCCCGCCCCCCCTTCCCTCCACGGGCTCTGGCTACTGATGGTTTTTAATTAAAAGCAACACACACACGCAGGCACTCATACACACACACACGCAGGCACTCATACACACACACACGCAGGCACTCATACACACACACACGCAGGCACTCATACACACACACACGCAGGCACTCATACACACACACACGCAGGCACTCATACACACACACACGCAGGCACTCATACACACACACACGCAGGCACTCATACACACACACACGCAGGCACTCATACACACACACACGCAGGCACTCATACACACACACACGCAGGCACTCATACACACACACACGCAGGCACTCATACACCACACACACGCAGGCACTCATACACTAACACACGCAGGCACTCATACACACACACACACACGCAGGCACTCATACACACACACACACACATGCACTCATACACACACACACACACGCAGGTACTCATACACACACACGCAGGCACTCATACACACACACACGCAGGCACTCATACACACACACGCAGGCACTCATACACACACACGCAGGCACTCATACACACACACACGCAGGCACTCATACACACACACACGCAGGCACTCATACACACACACACACACACGCAGGCACTCATACACACACACACACGCAGGCACTCATACACACACACACACACACGCAGGCACTCATACACACACACACACACGCAGGCACTCATACACACACACACACACACACACACACACACACGCAGGCACTCATACACACACACACACACGCAGGCACTCATACACACACACACACGCAGGCACTCATACACACACACACACACGCAGGCACTCATACACACACACACGCAGGCACTCATACACACACACTTAAAATGAGGTGGAGGTAACACAAGTTTAACCTTTACTGTGCTGGAGGTTTTGTCGGCACCCAGAGTGCCAGCGGCTCTCTTCACTCCGCATCATGTGCTCACTCTGCGTGCAAGCCCCGGAGGAGCTCCACTTCCATTTGGATCGGGCTCATCAGCTCCTGAAAAACAAGCATGTGACCAAGAGGTAACTGGTCTGTTATAAGGGCCTTTTGGAAGCGAGGCTGATAGTGCACTAGGAAGGATACTTGGTCGCAAATATGAGACAACCAATAATTAAAAAATAAAAATAAATGATGTTGGACATAGACATTTTCAATTGTAAATGAGGTTATTGTTGTCAGTGCTTTGCATGCTGGATTAATAGATAAAGCAACATCTGGTTTTCTGATAAAGATCCTTTTGTGCTAACATGCTACGCAATTGAGGTGCACAAATCCATTAAGCATCCTCCCGATGTCCTATAGTATTTTGTTAGGTTCTCTCTTACAGGACAGGAAAAAGTGCTATTCGCAGGGTTCCTGTGTAATATATATTATATGAACTTGCTATTTTCTGAATAGCATCTCCAGTGGCATCGAGGTACCAGTGACCTGTGGAGTGTGGAAGCTGACCCGAGTAAGCCTACTGAGACGAGACCTAGCTGGCTAGGATTCTCCCCTCTCCCCACCATAACCCTTGTTTGGACTGTAAACATTTGTATTGTGTAAACTTGCTTTATTTACTACTGCACTTTGTTCTGTCTGATTCGTGCAATCCTGATCTACCGTGACAGTCGTGATTAGTGTGTCTGGCATATTACTCAGGAAGGAAGCACCTGTCACAACAGTCCCTGGAAGAAGCCATCTTGAATGCCGAAAAGTGCGTTGGATGTGCAGTTTCAACTAAGCCATCTGCCTCATTGATTATGCTGCCCCCACCATGGGAACAGATAAGTGTACAAAATTCTGGACAGTCTGACACTACGTTTTAAATCACGGAAGACATAGACTATAGGCTACGACTTTTTCTGGCATTTTGGAAGATTAACTTTAGAGCATCAAAGATGTGGTATTTCCTTTAATTCGATCTAGAGTTCGGCCCTTCGCACTTTACGAGTTGTGCAGGCCTGGATTAGGGACACCCATTAGTTTCTAAGAACTCCGGTTGGAAAACACTGGTTTAAACTAGTGGTTTAGAGCTGCTCGACGAGTAGCGTGTGAAGCTTACAGAGAGAGAACGAAAAGATACGTTTGTGTCTGATATGTTGCGTATACTTCCTTATTTTTGGCCCATAGAGCCCTTAAATTGGTAAAACTGTCTATCTGACTTTTTCATGGTTGAATGTAAAAAGTGACGGCCTTAATTGGTGTGGCAAAACGACCAACTACCATAAAAATACCCGCACAGAAGTGCCACACCACGCATTCGCGGCTGGTACGGTCTCCGGTACCTGAGATTTTTGCTTCTTCAGCTGCGGCGCTGTAGACAGCAAGTCTTGCTACATGTTGTTGTTTTTTTATTATTATTTTGACAGTATTTGCATCATCTCAATAGCCTCGCCTCCACGTTGCTCTAACACATTTTATGATTTTATCCTCCCATCTTACTTTTGATCGTTGTCTAGGTCTACTTTTCCTTGGAATTCAGTTGAGTAGCATCTTTGTCAAGCTATGGTCTTTTCTTCATGAGATGTGTCCAGCTCACTGCCATTTTAATTTCTTCATCTGACAATCGTAGGTGACTCACGTATTCACTGTTGATTTTGGTTAGTTCTTCTGCACAGTGCAATGTCTTGAACAATTTCAAGTGTTGCTCTGAAAAGCTGCGGCGATCGGCTGTCTCCCCTGCCCGCACTCCCTGGCTGATCCTTATCTTGTATCTTCATGTAATCGAATGGCTGTTGTATTCTCGTAAATGTTATTTATAATTTCAATGTGTGCTTCTTCAACACTCTTCCTAATCCATTTAGAATGGCTGAGGTGTAGAGAATGAAATGCTTTTTTGTAGTCTACAGTTCCTGAACCGGCTGGTAGATTGTATTCATTACTTTAGAAAATTACTTGTTGTACAACTTGGATGTGATCCATTGTGTTGTATCCACTGCGACATCCTGCTTGTACCGTACTCCAGGCCTCTTTGAAGTACATGGTCTGTTGCAGCCGATTTAGCAAGTATCTGTGTAAAAATGTTGTGATTGGAAGTATACTAGTCAGGAGGGAGGAGGAGGATTTCTCCATTTTTTTTTTTGTTTTGTTCATCAAGCAGCATGTAGAGAGTTGCCATGATTTTTCTCTACTTCTTCCCCAGCTTCTTTCAAGATTTCAGTTGTAATTCCATCTTCCCCATGTCCCTTACTATTCTTCATGGAATTTATTGCCTTTGCCACTTTTCCTGGAAGGACTCCTGATACTACATTGGGTGGTTTATCATTGGTGGTTTATTTTCTCTTCCTCTGTTGGGTTATGCCCGGTCATCTGTATTCTCGTACCATTTAAAGTAGAGGTACTCCACTCTCTTTATGATAAAGGCCCATCCTTATGATTGAGTGCAATGATTTGCTTCTCCCCAATCAATCATAAGTTGTCTTTTTTTAAGCTTTTATCTTCGATAGTCTTCCTCACCATAGCAGTTACATTTATCTTACGTTTTCAGTTATATATTTGCGGATCATCTTGCAAAGCTCTGCATATATAATTCTTGCGCCTTGGCATTGCTTCATTTCTTGTCTTCAGCAGCTGCTTTGTCTCATTAGATATTTTCTTACCCTCTTTTTTTTTTTTTTTTTGGTAAATTCCTTATCCTATCAAAATTCTCACCACGATAATGATATTAAGAAACTTATTGCGATAACATATACACAGTTTGTTTAAAATAATTCTGAAAATGTTTTAGTAAATATAAATAAAATGTATTCTCAAAATAAATGCATTTTATTTAGATTTACTAGAGCTTCATTCCCAAACTTCATTCCATGTCTGCAGTTCACCTTTTGTCACCTACACTGCTCCCATCACCCGAACATGCCCACCCTCATCCCATCACTCTCACCTGAGATATTCCCTCCATTTTAATAACACTTTTCACTTATAAAATGTTAAAAATATATTAAACTTTTCTTCGATAATCCAAGAATTGTCAAAATCTGTTCATTTATTTTTATAAAGGGTGAGCGTGAAGGAAGCAGTGTAGGTGAGAAAGGATGAAGTGCAGGCATGGAAGGGGGGATTTAAGTACCCCAAGGGAGCGAGGGGGGGGGGAGAGAGTAATCGGTGAAGGGCCCCAGGGCACAGAGGGGAAGGATTTAATGCCCCAGGTGGAGGGGGTTAACAAAAAAAGTATGTAGTTCCTACTTGTCACTGCTGCCTCTGCTCTCACATGCTGTCTACAAATGCTGCTCGAAGCTTCTCCCCCTCTAAGGCCGCGCGTATAGTGCCCGTATAAGGCCGCGCGTATAGGACGGGTGACGTCGCCGCTAGCGAAAGTTATATTTTGCTTTGCACGGCGTCGCGGGCGTACTGGCATTTGAATTGTTCAGGGGCTGTCACATGAGGCAACAGCCCTTGAAAAATCAAATATTGCCAGCTTCCAAAGTTAACGACGCGACGTCGCTCCATCGCATTGTTGCCATCGCGCTTACTGTAAGCGCACACGGCAGCAATGTATTTGTTTTTGGGCGACGTCGCTCATCGCGGGCACTATACGCACAGCCTAAAGGCTGTAATATAGTGCATGGTGGTGCACGTGGCGGGCGTGTTTAGTTTCTATGTTGCAAGCTGTGATGTGCGCTGCTAGGGGGTATGGCTCTGTCGCAGGGTTAGGCCGCGCTGTGATTGGCTCGCTGTCATGTGGCGCGGCAGCAGCGCAAAAATACATGAAATTTGTATTTGCTCTGATCTGCGCGCCACCACGCAGGGCATGTGCACTATATAACAAGCCTAAGTTAGCATTCAGAAGGCGGGTGGGGGACTCTGGGAGAGTGAGAGGCAGAGAGACAGCACAGCGGCAGCTTCAAAGCTGCTCTCTGCACCAGCATCGCAAAATATCGCGATAACAGGTAATTTCCCATATCGGCACATCGGGATATTCTGTTATCGCGATATATTGGTATATCGCCCAACCCTACCTTTGACTGCAGTTATCTCTTCTAGGAAGTACTGATCAGCTGCTTCAGGTGGCAGGAGCTTATTTAAAGCCCACAGGCTGCACAGTATGGGGTGGGGGGAAGTTATATTATGTACTGTGTCTGATTGACCACAAGGGCTACTGGTGTAACAGCCCTTAGGCTTTGGTTCCCGCTGCGTCCGGATGGCGCGCACGGCAGAGGGCCACCAGCCTCTTTCCTCCAGTCTGGAGGTCCCCGCTGGCTCCTCCCGACGTGGCTGACTGTATGCGGTGACGCGTCAGCCGGCCGATGCTGCAAGCTCCTAGTGATTTGCAGCTC
Source organism: Ascaphus truei (assembly GCF_040206685.1). Classification (NCBI taxonomy): domain Eukaryota; kingdom Metazoa; phylum Chordata; class Amphibia; order Anura; family Ascaphidae; genus Ascaphus; species Ascaphus truei. Next base: position 330,920,434 of record NC_134483.1, read on the forward strand.
TGACGCGTCATGTGGTGCAGCAGTCAGCCAAGGAGGGGAGGGAGGGGAACGTGCGTGCGTGCGTGTGTGCGCGCGTGTGTCCACGGTATCATCTCAGACCTGGTAAAGTTTTTGAACGTCAAACCACGCCTCCCTCTCCCTACAGACCGCATATAGCAGTCAAGTGCCTCTCCACGTGCCACCTGCCTGCGCGTGGTCTGAGGCAGCGGGACCTTAGCCTTATGATGTATCTGGTATGTCAATGGGGCACTAAAAAGGTTAATGATGTTTGTAGGATGGGATGAACAACACAATGTTATCTAGATCACAGGGAAAAGGGAGTGGATTGTGTTCAGAATTGCATTTCGGAGCAAAATCTTCATCACACAGTTGGACAATAAAGCAATATGGTCATAAAAATGTACACTATGTAATTTCTAACAGTAAGCCGATGTGAGTTATTGAGGAAAAGCAATCGATCGATGTCGCAGCCACTCCAAAGCACCGGGACTCACCAGGTAAAATTAAAAACAAAGTTTTATTCAGGTTACATTAAAAAGGAGACACTCAGGACAAACAAAAATAGAAGAACATCCTCCCACGCGTTTCGGGCATGCGCTGCCCAAAGGGTCATTTTACCTGGTGAGTCCCGGTGCTTTGGAGTGGCTGCGACATCGATCGATTGCTTTTCCTCTGTTACTCCGGATCGAGCCTGCGCCGGGGAGTGACGTCACTCATGTTGGACACAGTGACACGAAGAGAGAGAGAGTGAGAGCTACGGACAACGGAGGACAGCTCCATCGTGAGTATTTGCAACTCCAGGCTGATCCTTGTCTTTCTGCACCTCAATACATGGACATTGTTTTGTCTTCTAGCAGTTATCTCTCCAATACTCTCTCCCTCTTATGCGCCTTCATCTCCACTTCGTTACCATGGGCTTACGCCAACAGGTTCATTGCCTTTGAGCTAATCGGACGGTTTTTTTCTATGTTCTATGTGAGTTATTGGCCTATTGGGGACAGCATGCAGCATGCATGACATGCAGCCTTTGAACAAAGTTTAAAATGTAATGTAATTATGGCATTTTTCCTATTGAACCAGTATTAATGGTGACACATTTCTTGGTAATGGTGTGTGTGTGTATATCTATATTCTCTCCCTCCCTCGCCCTCGCCCTCTCTCGCCCTCTCTCGCCCTCGCCCTCTCTCGCCCTCTCTCTCTCTCTCGCCCTCTCTCTCTCTCTCGCCCTCTCTCTCTCTCTCTCTCTCTCCTCTCTCTCTCTCTCTCGCCCTCTCTCTCTCTCTCTCGCCCTCTCTCTCGCCCTCTCTCTCTCTCTCTCGCCCTCTCTCTCTCTCTCTCGCCCTCTCTCTCGCCCTCTCTCTCTCTCGCCCTCTCTCTCTCTCGCCCTCTCTCTCTCTCTCGCCCTCTCTCTCTCTCTCGCCCTCTCTCTCTCTCTCGCCCTCTCTCTCTCGCCCTCTCTCTCTCTCTCGCCCTCTCTCGCCCTCTCTCGCCCTCTCTCTCGCCCTCTCTCTCTCTCTGCGCCCTCTCTCTCTCTCTCGCCCTCTCTCTCTCTCTCGCCCTCTCTCTCTCTCTCGCCCTCTCTCTCTCTCTCGCCCTCTCTCTCTCTCTCGCCCTCTCGCCCTCTCTCTCGCCCTCTCTCTCTCTCGCCCTCTCTCTCTCTCGCCCTCTCTCTCGCCCTCTCTCTCGCCCTCTCTCTCGCCCTCTCTCTCGCCCTCTCGTCCTCTCTCTCGCCCTCTCGTCCTCTCTCGTCCTCTCTCTCGTCCTCTCTCTCGTCCTCTCTCTCGCCCTCTCTCTCGCCCTCTCTCTCGCCCTCTCTCTCTCTCTCTCGCCCTCTCTCTCTCGCCCTCTCTCTCTCTCTCTCTCTCTCGCCCTCTCTCTCTCTCTCTCTCTCTCGCCCTCTCTCTCTCTCTCGCCCTCTCTCTCTCTCTCTCTCTCTCGCCCTCTCTCTCTCTCTCTCTCTCGCCCTCTCGCCCTCTCTCTCTCTCTCTCTCTCTCTCGCCCTCTCTCTCTCTCTCGCCCTCTCTCTCTCTCTCGCCCTCTCTCTCTCTCTCTCTCGCCCTCTCTCTCTCTCTCTCTCGCCCTCTCTCTCTCTCTCTCTCGCCCTCTCTCTCTCTCTCGCCCTCTCTCTCGCCCTCTCTCTCGCCCTCTCTCTCGCCCTCTCTCTCGCCCTCTCTCTCGCCCTCTCTCTCGCCCTCTCTCTCGCCCTCTCTCTCGCCCTCCCTCTCGCCCTCTCTCTCGCCCTCTCGTCCTCTCTCTCGCTCTCTCGTCCTCTCTCTCGTCCTCTCTCTCGCCCTCTCTCTCGCCCTCTCTCTCGCCCTCTCTCTCTCGCCCTCTCTCTCTCTCTCTCTCTCGCCCTCTCTCTCTCTCTCTCTCTCTCTCTCTGCCCTCTCTCTCTCTCTCGCCCTCTCTCTCTCTCTCGCCCTCTCTCTCTCTCTCGCCCTCTCTCTCTCTCTCTCTCGCCCTCTCTCTCTCTCTCTCTCTCTCGCCCTCTCGCCCTCTCTCTCTCTCTCTCTCTCGCCCTCTCTCTCTCTCTCGCCCTCTCTCTCTCTCTCTCTCGCCCTCTCTCTCGCCCTCTCTCTCTCTCTCTCTCGCCCTCTCTCTCTCTCTCTCTCTCTCTCTCTCTCTCTCTCTCGCCCTCTCGCCCTCTCTCTCTCTCTCTCTCTCTCTCTCTCGCCCTCTCTCTCTCTCTCTCTCGCCCTCTCTCTCTCGCTCTCTCTCTCTCGCCCTCTCTCTCTCTCTCTCGCCCCTCTCTCTCTCTCTCTCTCGCCCTCTCTCTCTCGCCCTCTCTCTCGCCCTCTCTCTCGCCCTCTCTCTCGCCCTCTCTCTCGCCCTCTCTCTCGCCCTCTCTCTCGCCCTCTCTCTCGTCCTCTCTCTCGTCCTCTCTCTCGCCCTCTCGTACTCTCTCTCGCCCTCTCGTCCTCTCTCTCGCCCTCTCGTCCTCTCTCTCGCCCTCTCGTCCTCTCTCTCGCCCTCTCGTCCTCTCTCTCGCCCTCTCGTCCTCTCTCTCGCCCTCTCGCCCTCTCGTCCTCTCTCTCGCCCTCTCGCCCTCTCGTCCTCTGTCTCGTCCTCTGTCTCGCCCTCTCGTCCTCTGTCTCGCCCTCTCGTCCTCTGTCTCGCCCTCTCGTCCTGTGTCTCGCCCTCTCGTCCTGTGTCTCGCCCTCTCGTCCTGTGTCTCGCCCTCTCGTCCTGTGTCTCGCCCTCTCGTCCTGTGTCTCGCCCTCTCGTCCTCTGTCTCGCCCTCTCGTCCTCTGTCTCGCCCTCTCGTCCTCTCGTCCGCCCTCTCGTCCGCCCTCTCGTCCGCCCTCTCGTCCGCCCTCTCGTCCGCCCTCTCGTCCTCCCTCTCGTCCTCCCTCTCGCCCTCCCTCTCGCCCTCTCGTCCTCTCTCCCTCTCTCTCTCTCTCTCTCTCTCTCTCTCTCTTGCCCTCTCTCCCTCTCTCTCTCTCTCTCTCTCTTGCCCTCTCTCCCTCTCTCTCTCTCTCTCTCTCTTGCCCTCTCTCCCTCTCCCTCTCTCTCTCTCTCTCTCTCTCTTGCCCTCTCTCCCTCTCTCTCTTGCCCTCTCTCTCTTGCCCTCTCCCTCTCTCTCTTGCCCTCTCTTGCCCAGCACATATTTTTCTCCGACAACACCCCCCCCCTTTAATTCTTCAGATGCAAATGTTTTCCATTTTCTTTTCCCGACCCTTCCCCCAGCGTGATCTTGGCCGCTTCTATCGTCTGCAGTATGAACCAGTGCATTGCAAGGCTTACAGACGTCTGGGATGAGATGGGTGTCAAGGAGGAGATGCGCGCGGATAGGCTGGAGACCGTGAAAAAGCACATCGAGGTGACCACCATCTTTTGTTACAGGAAGGCATTGTTTCATTGCTTTGATCATCTTAAAATAATACAAACTATTTTAATTAGAGAATTGACACAAGTTGACCACTTTAGGTTATGTTAATTTGGTTTGTCCTCGTGTTGATATATTAATCTTCTTGCAGGTGATGTTTAATCAAATGATTACAGAAGAGGTGCAGCTGAAAGAAGATATTGAGGCAAAAATTCAGAACGGCAAAAATGCGTTGAAAAAACTGTGCCATGAGTTGTCGCTGAAGGAATACACAGTGAGTTTTTTCTGTAGGTGTTCATCAGTCAATGCTCACTAACAAGCACCTTTACTATAGGATTCCTATTCACTGAAGGACCGTTGCTATATTATAGGATCATTACCGTATCTCCAGTTACTGTAGGACCAACCGTATAGAGGAACTTTAATTGGTTTATATTAGGGTAGCCTTGCAAATAAGACAATTCTTAGGAGCCTGCTAAAGTAAAATCCGTGTGTCCGTGTGTGCATATGTATAGCTATTGTAGTGTTGCAGTGTACACAGCGCTGTTCATAAAAAATTGTTAGAAACCGCGTCACATTTGTCTGAGGTGCAGGGAGATGAAAGGAATTACCCAGAGTCTGGGTGTATACTGGCATTCAAACCAGGTTCCCTTTGTGACATTCTCCCTTCAGTGTTCACATGTGTACATGTGATACCATAGTGTAATCTCTCAATGTATATGTGTGTGTAATATTTCAGGTGGACGAGGACATGACTATTCTTCAGATAGAGAAAGACTTAAGGCTGAAAGTACAAGAAATGGAAAGAGAGAAGGCCGAGCGACTTGTTGAGCTGAAGCTGCTGCAGCGGGAGGACATGGAGCTCTGTAACGACCTTTGTGTAACTCCTTATTATGTACCAACTGGGAGCATACCCAGCCGTCAACAACTGGTGGAGCTCAGGGAACATATCAAGGCTCGGACCGGAGAAAGGGTATCACAAATATCTTCTCACGTTATTTATCTGTTTTTAGTTTAGCTGTTGTTTTGACACACAGCAAAATTGATTGCAAGATCACACAGAATAGTGAGATAATGTACAGCTATCAGGTGTGTGTGTGTGTGTGTGTGTGTGTGTGTGTCCTGTATACACACCTGTGTATATATATACACACACAAACCTTATGTCGGTTGTGCTGACAATATTGTAGGTAAGGTGACTGTAGACTAATTGTTTTTTTTTATGTTTTTGTTTTTTTAAACCCCCCTACAAAACACATGGCCCAATCTTGTGATTGTCTGGATGGATTTGTACCAAATTTTGTACATTTGTTGTTGGGAGGGGATGTGTACTAAATTAGGTGTCACATTGTTAAAATGTGGCTTTTGTATTTTAATTACCTAAAACATCTGCTTGACATATTATTCTGAATCTTTTATACAGTGTTTGGCTTGAGGGAGGAGGGCAGTAGAAGTGCCTCTTCGTATTTCTTTTTTTTTTAAAGATGTAATTTTTCCTGTAACTCTGGAGCGTAAAGTGACATAACGTGTACATTCCATAGCATGATGCGCGTTTCACCCCCTCCCCCAATGCATTGTATGGCTGACATCCCCCTCACCCCCGAAGAGCATCTCCTCACCCACCAAGACCTCCCTCGCCTCCCTCAAAAATACACATCCCGTCACCAAGGGAAGCCGCACACTGTAGCCTGCCATGTGGCTCGTCATAGCGATGTGGGGTGGGCAATTGCAGACCACCGCGGTGATCTGTCACAAATTGTCTGTCGAAATTAGTCCCGCTTTCAGTTGAGGTCACAGTATAATTTTTTTATCAGAAATTAATATTAGGTGGGGGACAAAGTTTTTCCTGCAGCTAGGTATTATTTGCCAGTCACTGAGAGGGCAGACTGCTCTTCTGCGCTCTGTAAGGCTGCGCCTATAGTGCTGGCGACGCGACCGATGCCGTCGCCACCAGCGAAAGTTATTTGATTTTCAGCGACTGTCGCCAGCGACATCAAGAAAGTGGGTGGGCCGCTGTCTCTGGTTTAGAGACAGTCACATGTGGCGACTGTCTCTAAAAAAATCAAATGCGGCAGAGTCTATGTATTTCATTCGGCGCCCCATCGCAAGGCACTAAAAGCGCAGCCTTGAGTACACTTTAGTCTTGGGCGGGTTTATCTCTATTAGGGCAAAAGTGAACTAATGGGAGTGGCATGCCTTGGTGAACGTATGCATCTTTTTAAACAAGGCAAACGTGGGTAACCCTCCCTGTGGGCTATAAGGGAACAATGTGTGTGCTGGGTGCTACTAGGGGTGCATTACCTTCAACCAGGGTGATGGTCCGCACAAGTGGTTTAGATACAAACATTCTTTATTTGCATTCTTTATGGTTGCAACTCTACCTCAGCTGCATAATTGCAATCTGTGGAGGGACATTACTTTTGGGATTTGAAACTGGTTGCAGTTAACAGAGGTTATTGATAAACTTGCTCTTAGTAGCTTTCTCTCCCTCTCTTTCCAGGGTCCCCTTTTCTCTCTGTATCCAATCGTATGATACTGGAGCAACATGTGGTGGTGCTTCTACTGGCACTGTACTCCATCACTATAGCATCCTGCCCAAAGTACAGTGCAATAATTAGTACTATGACCAGGGCAATAACCCCAGAGGGGACAGACATCTGACCTATCCTGGGGTTGTAGATGGGGTGACCCTCTTGTCATGCTCTTCTTCTTTAGCTCATTTCCTAGGGCCTCAATTGTGAGGGACACTTCCCTGTTCTTTTGCTCCTATACTAAGGCTGAGTCCATAAAGACTGCAGCCGTGTGGAGGCGCGCGGAGGCGGAAGGAAAGCGGATGCTTTCCCTGGCCTTGGAGCGCATGCCGTCTGTGGGCGGGCCAGTGACGTCACGGAGCTGGTTCGCCCTCATTGGGCGAACCACTCACATGACCGGCCCTCCGCTCCCCTCAGCACCAAAGCTTAATTTGAAATGTCTCCTCCGCGTGCGGAAGCGCCCCCTAAAGCCGCCCTCATAAAGGGTGCCGGGGGTAAGTCTGCTGCCTCCAGCGCGGGTCAGTGGATAAGCGCTGACCATGCCCGCGGCCTAAGGGCCTCACTGGAATGGACGCATCCCTGTACTGTAAAACAATTACAGTAAAACAATTACAAAGGTTGAGATAGGAACCAAACTTCTCACAGTTTAGCCCTTACTTGATCTCTGCTTCTCCGCATCTCCCTCTACCTCCAGCCCAACTGGTCTTCAACTTCTACGGTCTCTCCCTCCCCCCCTTATCCCCCTGCCTCTATAGTAACAAAATGCTTTGGAGTATTTATGCTCTCAACACCTATTGGTGTAAACTGTTGCATATGCAGGAGGATTGTTTCATCCAGAGACCGTGATGTTACGACGTGACCGACAATGGCTGCATAATTTGTTTAGCGATTAGGGAGAACAATTACCTGATGACGTTTTGAATGAAGTGAACCTGGACTTACTTTTACACAAGAAGCAAACTTTTCACAAGGGAATATTGCACTGTAAGAGGAATTAAATCTTTCTACGGAAGCCAATTGCATTGATACAGTAAATCAATGCTCTGTCTGTCTGCTATGTAGGATTGCCCCTTAAACGCAGCCCAACGGTCTTGTGTTATAATACGTAGCTCATCACTAAAGTCATTGCATAGTCGGCATGTCTGGTTCTTGTTCACTGTTTTTCTTTTTCTTTGTACAATCCGCTTGTAGAAAGAACGACTTCAAGTCTTTGTTGCACTCAGAGCAGAAATCCGTCTGTGTATGGATGAAATGGGACGAGATCCAGAGAACTCTTTAGAGCAAGAGGCCATTGGTGGGGATGATGAGGCTTTCTTCCTTACAAAGGATAATATCCAAGCTCTTACCGTTCTTAAAGTGCAGGTTTGTTTTGTATGTATACAACGCAGATTTTTCTGTACATCTTGTTGCAGTCTGTCTTTTTTTTAGGCTGGATGCCAAGTTGTACTGATGACGTATTTAAGCAGAAGCCAGTGTTAATCCCTTCTATAGACCTACCTGCTTTAGCATAGGAAAGATGAAGGCTTATTTTAAAAAAAAAACTAGAGGAAGTGCATTAATGTCCAGCATTACTAAGTCAAAATATTATATTCTGGACCAGTTTCCAACTACCTAAAGACTGCAGATCAATTAATATAATGTATTGTGACAGAGTGGAATTCCAGGGCACCTATCCTGTTTTTAAAAGTGTGTGTGTGTGTTATAATAATATAAATTAAAAAAAGGTAGTCCACGGAAATCCAGAGTAGAAATATTTAATGAATGCATTAAAGCAGGTAAAAAAAAGATCGACTGCTAAGTTTCAGATCACACAGGATCCTTTTTATCAAGCTCCAGGTGCTTCATAAAGGACATTGTGTAATCTAAAACATCGCTGTCGTGTTTTTTTTGTTTTTTGATACCTGCTTTGATGCATTAATTAACTAGTTCCTACTTTTACTCTGGAGTGCTGAGGACTACTGATTTTTCACTTTAGGCACACATAGCAAGAACCAAAATAGAAAAACCAGTGCACATGTCATAAAAATAAATACACATATACTTCCCCCAAACCAGGTTCGATGAAGACTCAACACTACAAGAACAGTAATCAAAAAGATTTGTAACGAAGAAACCGCATATTCCACATTTTGGTCCGCTAGGGACCTTCCTCAGGGTTGTGTTTACTCACAGTAGACTGAGGTGTGTTTATATACACACAGAGGGGACCTAGAAGTGCAAATCTATAAGGAAAAGCAGGGGTCATAATGACTGGACATGTTACCTAGCAACACTGTACACAAACTAAATTGAAGACACTGTATTGTGAGAACACTTCATCGTAATAGTCCTAACTAGAAAGCAGAATACATAGAAACAAATTGGTGTCAAAAACATCACGAGATGGTTATATATCTATAGCTATCTGCAGCAGGTAGAAGAAACCAACACTGTTTCCATTTCAGTATCCATATTGATACGTCACTAGCTGCTTCTAGTGTCTTCTTGTTGGTTGGATCTCTTCATTGGACCTGGTTTGGGGGAAGTATTCTTTATTTATATTTCTATATGGTTTCTGTTTATATACAATTGAGAACCATGAGAGGTTTTTACGTTTTATTTAAATGTTGAAAAAATGAATAGTAAATGTTCGTCAGTATTTTTTTTTGTCGGAATGTATGTTGAAATTATTAGTTTGTAGGGATGTTTGTGTTCGAGTTTAGTTTTTTGTTTTGTAGTGTCAAGTGAAAGTCCTATAATTGTAATGTGTGCTAAAAAAATGACTTCATACTGTACATGTCAAAAGGTTTTTTTTCTTTCAAAAGTCCCATTCTCATTGTGATATTTCTAGTTTATAACTGTCCTTGAAAGGACTTGCTTTGTGGCACCTGTGCGGTGAACGTTCATTATGGAGGTTTAAATACGGTAACATTTGTGTTTGCACTTGCGTTCCAGCTTGATCTGAGGAAAGAAGCTCTTCTAAGCACTCTGAGTGAACTTAAGCAAAAGGTTCATGTGTTGTGGAATCGGCTGCAGGTGCCCCAGAACGAACAGGAATTGCTTCCCAAAGTTGCTGTGTCTCCTATTTCTGATGAAATCAAGCAGGTAACTGGTCCCTTGTAGTCGTGCTTCAGCAGCATCAGACTATGGGATGGGACATTTGGTGGTGGTGGCGTTTGGCCGCTGTAACCTCCGCCACCGGCCGCTTCAAGGAGAAGGTAAGTTTTAGCGTTTAGGGTATGTGGTTAGTTGTAGTGCTTAAGGCAGGGGGTTAATGATAGGGGTATGGGGTTTTAGGGTAACGGTTGGGGGGTTTGGGGTAAGGGTTAAGCTTCAGCACTTGGTGACGTGGCTGGTAGCAACAGGTTCCGGCGGTGTGAGTCATGGTGAAGCGCCGGCGGTTATGTGATGGCGGGAAACGACTACAACCAAATGTCCTAGACCATTAGATTCTGCTTCATTCCTTTGCGGGCTAGGGTATCCACAATACCTAGTTTTACAAATGTAAATTCTAAAATATTTGTTCATAAATGGAATCTCGGTTTTTCAAGCCCTGGCAACGGAAGATGTGAGGGAGGGGGAAGGGGGGGTTAGAAATATGCTACTCATTTTTCAGATTATTGATTCTTCCACTTAAATAAGAAATCACTTGGCCAAACAGGAGAGTGTGGAAAGCCTCGTACACGTGGCCTTTACCTGTAAACAACTGTACCTACATTCTTAGCTGCTTTGACCATCAGCCAATTTTGACTGGGTTTTAAAAGTTCCACTTGGCCTCTTCAAACGTTTTACATACTCACGCGTGCACACACTCTTCTTACCTGTGGATTTTTTTACTCTCAATGAAAAACTGAGCAATAGTCATGTATGAAATGACATGTGTTTTTTGCTTTACTGCAATGTTTACTTGTGTTCCCAGTTCGGGGTGCACCTTGATGAAAAGGCTTTGTGTAAATCCTCTCCCCAGCATTACTGTTCACTTGTGCATACTTTGAATTAGGACGTCTTTACTGCTTTCAGTGGGAAAGGGAACTTGTACACCTGGAAGAGCTTAAAAAAACAAATCTGAAGGTGGTGTTTCAGAAAACACGAGAGGAGCTCCAACTGTACTGGGACAAATGTTTTTTTAGCGCAGAGCAAAGACAAGAATTTACTCCTTATTATGAAGGTAATATTTTAATTTATCAGTTTGCATAATGTAATGTAGTTCTCTATGAATTGTAGTTTGAAATGACCTTCATTAATGCACAACGGATAACTTTCCATTCTGAAGGGGCTAATAGGACTATAATCTTGCATTACAATAGAGTTCTTAATGTGTTAAGAATTGTACCTCATGTTGGCATTGCAACATAAAATGTAGATTACAGATCTCTGGTCTGCCTCAAGACTTTGCCTCGAGTCTTCAAGCTTGAAATTATCTTTGAAAAAACAAACAAATCATAAGATGGGCATTAGTGCAATTAGATCTTGGTTAATTTCTGTGTATGCGGCAAATGTTTTTTTTTTTTTTTTTTTTAAATATAGGATTGCAGCAGGGGATCTCTGGAGCTGAACCCCATTCATTTCAGCTCTGGGGACCCCCCTACTTCCAGAGATACCTCCGAAGTAGGTGCCGGTAGTGGCTCCTGCTGTGCAAGCAGGGCTGTAAAGTTTAAAGCTCCCGCATGTCATGGGCTAATAGGAAGCCGCACCAATGATGTCACAGCTTCCTATTGATCCGCAGGGCGTGAGATAACTACTGGGAGTTTGTTCCATAGTACCCGACCGACATGGTCACTGTTTACTGCATCGACCCCCTAGTGTTCTCTCTAAGTTACTCTTGGGTATCTGCAAGCATTAGATGCTAGTGGAGGCGCAGGTATAATATAATAATTTCAGGCTCTATAGATGCTGACTATTATATTTTGTCTTGTGTTTTTAGTTATGTGACAGCCATATATGCAAGGGGTAATTAACTCCACTCAAAGGGGCAAAAAGTTCACCTGCTTGTGTGGCCAACAGTATTAAATGGAACACACAAAAGAAAAAAAGGTGAATCCCCTAAAAACAAAAGTAGAGCTCTACTTACAATTGAGTTTGCAGAATTTTTTGGTGGAAACAGCCAAGAATACGTTTCCGGTTCACTCTAGCACTTTCATAAACAACGTTTCGGGTGGATAAAAGATCCAGGGAATATGAAATGTATTCTGAGGTTTCCACGTTAAACGTCTTTGATGTACACTCCATTGCAAGTCGAGCTATCCTTATTGATTTTTTTGTGGATTCACCTTTGTTGCAGTGCTTTTACAGAAATCTTATACAAACGGTAATATGGGGAGACTAATACTAATGGGGATTAGTGCTTAATACAGGAATGTAATCATTGGGAATTTGAATCCCTGCCTGACGAGTTTGCAATATACAATGTCAAACAACAAGAGACTAAGGTTTTGAGTAGTGTTTTTTTTAATTTATTTTTTAAGAGCGAGTCCGTATTTTAACACAGAATGTGAACTTGTATTTGTTTTTGTGTTGCAGAAGACTTCACGGAAAGTCTCCTTTGCAAGCACGACGAAGAAGTTGTCCGGCTAAAATTACATTACGAAAAATGCAAAGAAATGCTCGAAGCTGTGATCAAATGGGAAACAAATTGGGAACAGTTTGTTGTGCTTGAGGTGAAATTATCACTTTTCAATTGGTCTTCAGTTATATTTGTGCCTATGTAGGGAATATATAGTATATTCTCTGAGAATGCTTTCTTACCTCCAATTGGGCAATTTATTTATTTTTTTTAAAATCCTGTTTATACATTTCATATCTAATGTACGTTAAACAAGTAAGACCATGTGTTACTATATTCCATTAATCTCCTTCCCGACTACTATTTTTCACGATGAATGTCTTTATTTATATAGCGCCATTAATGTACATAGCGCTTCACAGCAGTAATATATGTGACAATCATATAAATAACAAATAATATAAATAACACATAAAGGGGAGAAGTGCTTCAGACGTAAAAGTAACATTTAGGAAAAGTAAGCTCCGAAGAGCTTACAATCTAATTGGTAGGTAGGAAGGACGTACAGACAGTAGGAGGGTGTTCTGGTGAGTGGGTCTGCAAGGGGCCAAGCTTTATGTATGCGGTGTAAAACTATCACTCAGAGCTACGCATATGCTTCCTTAGGCTAGGTCCCCGGTGGTGACGGCACACCAGTCACTAGTTTCAATTAGGCAGGCCCCAGTGTCTTGATTGTTGGCTCACGCAGTGCGGTGGTGCGTCAGCCGGCAGGGGAGACAACACGATTGTGTTCCCGTGCGGTCACGTGGTGTGCTGGGAGCTGATACGAGGGCAGATAGCTTGGACCAATGGGAGCGCAGTGCATTGGGCTGTGCGCCCCTGTTTTTCTACGGCCCCGCACCTCCCATCGTGCCCTGCAGATTGCGGTTTTAAGCTGTGCACTCAACGCCAGGCGCGTGCAGCAGCCACCACCGGGGACTTAGCCTTAAGCAGGTGTTTTAAGATAGGTCTTAAAGGTGGATAGAGAGGGTGCTAGTTTGCTATTGAGGGGAAGGGCATTCCAGAGGTGTGGGGCAGTCAGTGAGAGGTTTAAGGCGGGAGAGGCCTTTAGATACAAAAGGGGTAGAGAGAAGACATCCTTGAGCAGAACGCAAGAGTTGTGATTAACTCTTAAGAAATGTCTGTTAAACCGTGACAATTAGCAGGCTGAAAAAAGCTTTTGGTGGGTTTCCCCAGAGCTACCAACTATGCAAATTAAGTGTTTTAAGGGAACAATCCAAGCAATATCTTACATGACTTTTATCATCAGTTCTTTAATATTACAGAATACTTCAAAAAAAAATTTGTTCTTAATTCAACTCTTAATGCCACTTTTAATGTTTTATAATATACTGAACATCCTTTGATTTTCTATAGCAGCTTTATCCCATCTCCTCAGCAGTGCAAGATCTTTGTAACACTTTCCTGTTTGTGATCATTTGTTGCCAATATTCCCAGCAGTTTGAGTTGCAAACTGTAACAATACATAATGTTACCATAGTCATATAAGAATACATTGTAGCTGCTGAGTTACACTGACTGAAGGATTGATTGAAACTGAAAGGCAGCCATTTAGTGGTCCCTGCGAAGCAGCATCTTTGCTGATCAATCACAGGAAAGTGATTCGATCTGCAGCTTAGGCAACTAGTTTTCAATAAAGGAAATCAAAGGCTGCATACATTAAAACAAAAACAAGATTGAAAAAATGTTTTACGTGCTGTGCAGATTGCTTCTTTAAGTCTTTCTAGCAATTTGATCTAGAATCTAGATGTGTGGGCCAGCAATTCTCTTAACCGCTCTTGATAATGGAAACTCAACCCTTGTGTTGCTGCTCACCTGCTTGTGCAATAGCCGCAAAAGGTGAGCTGGAGTTAATATAATTATTGCACGTCCAGCAACATCTCCTGCTGCTCCCGCCTTCATTTTCAAGACACAAGAGTCTTCAGGAAAGTGCATGTTTGGAAACAGTACACTTCCGGCGGCATTGATTTATATTGTATGAGAATTTGAAGATTGTCTGTTGGTTATTTTTGTTAGGTTGTTATCCTTACTGGTTCACATAAACATTGAAGTTAATTTCCTGATCCCACTCTCTAAAATGTAATTGTTCATATTTATTCAGGTATAAATTGTATGCTTTTTAAAATGGTGCTTCTGGTAATAGTGTGGTTTTTAACATAATTAATACAATTGGGTATTTTCGCAATGCAGCAAACCATCTTATAAAAAGAACACTATTTTATTACTTTTTTACCCAATCTATATTATTTTTCTGTACATGCCAGTACAAAATGAATGGGGATTGGGGGGGGGGGGGAATAAATTTAACAAATCAGTGTTAGTCTCCCTGTTCTCCTCACATCTATTATTTTTGACCTCCTAATCGAGTGGTGGGAGGCGGGTAGTCTCGCCTTAAAGGAGTTATTAGTTGTTTGGGTTTTCCTATTCCTGGGCAAATAGGAAGATTAGTCACATAGCCAGTGGGAAAGAAGCAGGTGTGGTCTTCTGTGCTAAAAGTTACGCTGTCTGCATTTGTTAAATTCGGGGGTATGCTATGTACTCTCTGCCATACTGCTTACCTGAAGAAATGGCTGTTCTTGGTGACCAAGCTGTTCTGCCTCTGGACATTTGGCTCTCCATAACTGTGCTCTGCTGTACACTGGTAATCGACCACTTGTGGCTTTGTGGCAAGCTTTTATCCCTGCGTGCACGTTGCTACGCAAACTATCATGCAGGGTTTCTTCTCTTCCCCCTATGCCAGTACAAACAAATAGGGGATTTAGCCCTGCCAAGTTACAGGGGTAGGACATTTTCGACTAATTGGCCCATAAAAGGCTCCCTGCTCTCCTCACAGAAGTTATTTTTGTACTACATGTCACAGAGGTAGTTTCTCTTCACACAGGTTTTGTTTGGTACATCTTTATACAGAGTGCCTTCAAACTCTATTTTTTCCTGGACAAAGGAGAAGGCTGTGTATGCCTTTTACAATTAACAGTTTGATTAGATCCTTTGTGGAATGTGCTCATGTTACTAGAGTGAAAGTAGGGTTTGCATGAACTCCTCCTGTTGTGTGTACTTCAGAAGCAGCCACAACTAAGGCCCGTAATATAGAGGGCGCTCTTGCTGCGCCGTGCACGGCACTTATAATTGTCTGTGGCTAGCCAGCCATTCTATGCTAGGGCCGCGCGCACAGCGGTGAGCGTGGAGCCGGACGATCGGGGGGGAAACTGAAACCTATGTTTTCGCGCTGCTCAGTGTCTGCAATGTATGTGTGTATCTGTTACTCAAAGTGAGGCTCCCTGAAGTGTTCAACTGCCCTTTCTCACGGATGGGACACCGTGTAATGTCAGCAGTGTGCTATCCACAAGCCAAATCTCACTCTCGGGGAGGGTAACTTCTTGGAACTCAGCATTGCACATTAATAGTCTGCGAGGACAGTACAAAGTCTCACTCTTGGAAGTCCGTATCATTGTTTTGGCTCCTGATCCTGAATCCTTCCAAGCCTGTCGCTCACAGCAGCACGGACTGTACACTCAAAGTGTGCGGCTCGAGCGTTGGCGCAGGCACACATCCATTATATTACGGGCCTTGGGCTACGGCCCCGTTGTCTGCCCTGTACGCGTGCCTGCCAGGCTGGCGGTGCGTGCAGCTGAGTTCCCCGGTCTGCAGGGGGAAAGATGGGGGCGGGGGTTTGAGGCGTGGGGCGTGGCCATAACGTCGCCCGGCAGGTTCGCACTCATTTGCTGAACCGCTGGGGCAGTGGCCTCGTGCTCCATCACTAGTATTGAGCACAATTTTCATGTCTGCAGGAAAAACTGGCCATAAAGCGTGGCGGCCACCCCTTGCAGTGGGCCTGACCCCATTGAGGGGCGACTCTTGTGCCTGCATGGCGGGCGCTGCAGCGGGTACCCGGCCTTAAGCTGAGTTTATAGGGGAGAGTGGCTGTGCTCTCCAGCGCGGATACTTGCTGATGCTCACCTCTCGCTTTACCAAGCGGCTGCTTTTCATGTTCTTGCCCATCAGACAGAGCGTGTGCTCTGGTAGGCGGGGCTTGTGGGTTGGAGACGGGACAGGGATCTGTGTGATTGGATATGAGAGATATATCCATGTCTCTGTCTCTCTCTCTCTCTCTCTCTCTCTCTCTCTCTCTCTCTCTCTCTCTCTCTCTCTCTCTCTCTCTCTCTCTCTCTCTCTCTCTCTCTCCAAATTAAAAAAAATAAATGTTATAATCCAAGATTTAATAAAAGAGATCACAATGGATGTATAAATGAATATGCCTAATAAAAACCGTTTGGAAAAATTAATTAATTAAAAATGTGTACACTGTGCACACGCAGAAGCAGCACACTGTACACACACACAGCACACACTCACTGCATTCACTGCACCAGCGCACGCACTCACTCTCCCTTTCACACACACTCCGGCCGGCTCCTCGCCTCCATCGCCTGCCCCAGGGGCCGACCGCACACCACCCCGCTCCCACGATCGCTCCGGGACACCCCCCCCTCGGCGGCCACACCCCCCCCCCCACCCCCCCTCCATCACTCGCCCCAGGCAGGCAGCCATGGGGATTGGGGCTGAAGGGACAACGATCCCGCTCTCACCACTGCTCCTGGACCACCCCCCCCCCCCCCCCCGGCGGCCGCAACCCCCTCCCGCCCCTCCCTCCATCACCCTTCCCAGGCAGGCAGCCACGGGAACCGGGGCAGAAGGGGGGCACTTCCCTCCTCCCCCCTCCTCCCAATCGGGTTCGTGACTGGCTTTTTTTGTTTTTAAAAATTTAATTAGTGCGACCGCGGAGGGAACAGGGAGCGGAGGGAACAATGGCCGCTCTCGGGTGTAAGAATTTTCGTGCTGCGCTCTGATTGGATGCTGTGCGGTCACATGACCGCACCTCCTCTCCAGCAAGCACAGAAACACAGATTTGCCGGGAGCTGGAAGCTGAGCGAGGTTCAGCAAGCGGAAGCTTTCACTCAGAATGGCACCATAACATATAGTGGGTCTCTGAATATATGCTCAGTGCGCATCAGCAAGCACTACGCCACTATAAACTCAGCCTTCGGCAGCGGCCAGGCTGAGAGCAAGCTCAGAGCAAGTATTTTCAGGCCAGTTTAAATTTTGTAGTTGCAACTTGTATTGCGGCCCTGACGTCGCAGTTTGTTCGCCCTCTTTGGGCGCACTGCTCACGTGACGCGTGGGCATCAAATGTATTTGTTTCTGCAAGCAGCAGAGCGCTCACGGGCTTTGGACAGTCTCATTGCGATCATGTGTTTGAATCGCGTCGCATGAGTGCGCAAGCGTACTCTGCTTTACCCTGGACGAGGCCTTATTTTATTTTTTTGTTTTACAGGTAAGAACTTTGTTCTTGCTTTTTCCGACCTTGGGTTGCCTAAGACTTTCTTATTTAGGCTAATCAGACCATTATCTCGGAGTAATTATTGGGCCACCAACCTGCCATTGAGCTAGGCTATGGGCCCTATGTATGGCATTTTCGCTCCGAGAATGCATGGTGCTCTGCTTGTGTGCTCTGCTTGTGTGCTCTGCTGCTCCTTTGTGCCCAGAGCTTGTGTGCTCTGCTGCTCCTTTGTGCCCAGAGCTTGTGTGCTCCACAATGTTTTTTTTTTTAATTCATTTATTTATTTAAAAAAATTTCCCCCTCTTAGGGAATTTTGGTTGGTGGTCTGTTCCCATACCCAGTCGGGGCCTGGCATAGAAGGGACATAGTGAAAAGTGGTATTACTTATTTATCATGAATACCTTTACTTCTTCCTACCCTCCATGCTAGTACAGCTTTCCCTCCTTAGTTCATTATTATTATTTTTTTATTGCTCCGCTGTGAGGAGCATGAAGTCTGATCAGTACTGATTAGAACCTGATTTAATTGAAGGTTTTTTTGTTCTACCCCCGACTAGGCAGGGCTAATCCCCCATGCACTTGTACGAACATATAGGGACTAAACAGGAATGAATGATTAAGAATGTCACCTATTGTTGCACATGCTGGTTTGTTTGCCAGGTGGTCTATTACAAAGTTGTTGTTTTTTTAACCTTGCGCCTCCTCGGCTCTGGCGTCAAATGACGTCACAGGGTCACCACACTGTGGTGATGCTAGAGGCCCTGTTTTAGAACCCCTGGTTTGTGATGGTAAGTGTGGAGCCATGTTGGTTTTTTTTATCACTGGTAATTGTGGTACCAGCATTATTATGGTGCTGTTTTCCATATTTTGTGACTACTACATACACTTTCTGGCACTTCAATCTTCATCTATTTTTTTTAACATCAAAGCTTTGGAGAATACCTTGTTTGTGTAATGGATGAAAAGGTAATTGCTTTGGTTTATTCCACTTAATTTGTATTGGCGTCTGAGCGACATGTAGAGGAAAAGGAAATTATTATCTAAGATAATTATATCTAGTCCTTCGAGGCCAGTACAACGCTCCTTCCCAATTAGGGTTTCTTTTATAGGTTTAGTATATGTCTAACTTGTTCAACTGTTTCAACCTCTGTTTTGTCTGTTATGATACTGTTTTTTGTTTGTTTTTGCTCTTTTGTTGCTCTGCTAGACTGATAACTGATGTGAGGAGCAGAACAAGGGAGCCTTTTTGAGGCTGATCTGATTCATTGAAAGTATCTTATCCCAAACTGGGTGGTGCTTAATCCCCATTGGTGTGTACTTCCATAGTTTCAATGTAAATCTGTGTTGCTGACCTGAGGGAGAGGAGAACTCTCGAAAGCTTGTCTTCTAGTTCAAATCAAAAAAGGTTTAACCTAAGGCTGCGTCCATACTGGTTCCGATGGTGCGAGCACCAAATCCAAAGCAATGGGGGCCAATGTGCATAGTGCATGTGAGAGGCGAGGCGACCGATGTGTGGCGAGACAAACGTGTTTGTCTTTGCCGCGTGACGGCCCGGTCACGTGCGTGGTTCAGCCAATGAGGGCAAACCGCTCACGTGACATCACGGGCACGCCTCCCCCATCGCACTACACTGCTGGTCACGAATCTTGGCAAGTACAGGCGCGCGTGACGTCGCACACTCACGTGCCTGTACTATGTCCGAGGCCTAATGCTGAAGCACTCGTTCTACTTCCATGATTGAACTGGAAGATAAATTAACTAAAAACGTTTTCCGGTTAGCCTATATAATATGGAATTAAACAAGGTATTTCTCTGCAAAATCGGACACTATTATTTAACTTTTAAATTATTATATATTTTTTTTTTTGGTCAAATTATTTTTAAAGTAACTATATGTTCTCGGTCCCAGCGGGAGTTTCATACGAACGTAACTCATTTATTTTTCTCCTGCAGAAGAAGGCGTCAGACCCGAACAGATTTTCTAACAGGGGGGGGACTTTGCTTAAACAGGAAAAGGATCGTGCAAAGCTTCAAAAATTACTCTCACGGGTGAGATTTATTTTTGGCGTGTCAGTTTGGGTTGTATCCGAAGCAGGACTGATTACTTGTGTATACTGTGTGTGTTTAGCCCAAAGGTTCAATCTTTTATGGTTCGGTTTCGGCTTTTCTCAATACAATATCTGTAACCAGTGATTGCCTAGCGCTCCTTAGAAACACATGGAGTTAATTGGAGGCAAGAGTGAATCAATGATCCAGAAAAATGTATGAAAAGAGTGCCTTTTTAGATATTATGTATGTTAGATTTGGTTAGTTTATATTTACAGTGTCCCACATGATTGATCCAAAATAGTATGTAAAATATTTACTTTTGGTGAATAATTTTGGGACATGTGTTAACTCTGTATTGTACATAACCACACATACTGTTTGTCGTTATGTACAATAGAATTGTTTCTACATGTATAATGCTTAAAGAAAATATTGTGTTGACATTGAGTAATTTTTGTAAAGTTTATGTAAAAATATTGTACCATCGGCTACGTGTATATTTATGTTTAATAATTACTCTTTTTTTAAAGTGACACTAATGAAATTATTCCACTGAAATGTGTTTCATTTCTTCAGCTTGAGGAGGAGTTGAAGACACGGATAGAGGCTTGGGAAGCTGACCATGGCTATGCGTTTTTGGTTAGGGGCTGTAGGTTTGTAGACTATGTGGCAAGTCAGTGGGAGACCCACAAACGTCAAAAGGAGCGTGAAAAGCAAGATAAGGTGAGTTTTCTGTTGATGTTGGAAAATATTATAACTACTATTTAGGAGCATAAGAATTGCTGGCAAAGCAACTGCTTGGTTCAACAGTTTACTTCTTGTTTTGAGGACTGATCGTCATTAGCTAAAGATTGTTAAACAATCCTTTAAAATGTTTTATTTAACATGTAAAAGTTAAGTTTAAAAGGTTAGCTAAAAAATGTTTTGTCCCATATGTTCTGACAAGAAAATACTTTTCAAGCGATTGATTCGAATTGTCTATTTCAGTCACAAGTACACACGTGAATAATACCAACAGCAGTTGTTATTGGTAAATACAATTTATTGGTCACTTAGCTTCGGGTATAAACCGCAATCTGTTGTAAGCAATCAATCAGGATACCACACGATATCATCCAGTGGACCCCCATCATCACTTAACATGAAATGCCTTGTAAATATATTCCTGTGATAACGTTTGTACTGCGCGCAGAGCTGAGTACACCTCCAGCTCTGTCGCAGTTGAAGGTCTGTTAAACTTGTGTGCTGGACAATCCTATCAGGAAACATATTAAGTTAGCCAGCCAACAGCCCAGCTAGGGAAAACGGGGGAGTCCAGCTAAACTAGCACTTCTCATAAAAGTCTGAGACAAAAAGTTAAACCTAATACCCATCTAGGCCATCAGAAACACAACAAAACTCCATTCTCATTACACCGTAGTTTTAAAAATCAACTGTTTAACCAATTAAACATGCTACTTCCACTTCCATCCTACGGGTGACGTCTCCTTTCAAAGAGGATCTGTTAACTAGGGCTATAGATCTACTACCACTTAAGAAACGAGATATTTGTCACTTGCATCTTATCGAATAAGTCATCTTGTAATTGAGGTACCTCTCACCACAGATGTGTACTGAAGTGTCTTTGCCATTAACATTCAATATTGACTAGCTCAATTGAAATGAGCAATCCACCGTAAAGAAACTCCATTTTTTAAAATTTTCGTTTGACCTCGCGCTGAACTGCACTATTCTGCTCTAGGCACCGCCTACATCCCGAGATACTAGTGACGTTACCGGTATTATTTCCTGGCTTTAAAAAAATAACCGCTTCTTAGTGGCCCAATGCTTGGCAGCCATGACTCCCCTGAGGGAGATTTATACCCGGTAGTGTCACTATCTCCGGGGACCCCTTGGTTCTCGAGATAATTACCAGTTGAGTTTGGTTCCTAGAAACCCCAGATCCCACCCTGTATAAAGAAAAAAAAAAAAACCTGCTCTTTTAAGTAGTCAATGACTGCAGCTCTAACTTTATAGATTTGTATTGCATGTATCGCTATCCTGGCATGGTGCGCATATCTGGAGTATATATTTATCATTAACCATTTACGTGCTGGAGGGGCTGTGACACTGACTGAAGGGGAAAAGTCCTGTTTAACTTTCCCATAGATCACATTCTGATCTCCATATGAGATTTCCACTATAAAATCGTGCAACAACATTGACGAAGCTACTATGTCATCGGGCCCGCTGAGTACCAGACCCCATGATGTAGCAGCTACATCTGCAGTGCACCTAGAGCCTTAAAGGCGTTGGATTCGCTTTCAAACGGAAACCAAATTGCTTTCACTTTTTTATTTCCCATTATACTTTTTCGGAAAGCAGAGTACTGTACAATCCAGTTTCTTTAATAATAATAATAATAATAATTAAAAAAAAATGTAGTGTGATTTGTGATTTCTCAACATCCTCATCCCAGCCCTGATTTTCTAAGAATGCTGCAATTTGAGCAACAGTAATCATTGAAAAGGGGTCTGAGACACACAACGATCACCTAATATAATTTGTAAATATTATTCCGGGGATGCGCAAACTTTTTTTTTTTTAGTCCGCGCCCCACCGTCCCGTTTACGCACCCCTGGTCTATTCCATGCTTATTTGTTGTGCTATTTACAGCTAGGCTTTTTCATTTGTTGCAAAGCTGTTTGAAGCATCGTAGACAAGTAAGAGAAACCTTTTTAACATGTTTCATCATTTGAGTTGAATTTTTTTTTTTTTGGTAACAAACTTTTTATTGGTCCCATATACAGATTTCAATACCCACTGCCTCTAGACAATATACATACATTGGTCCGTACACGAGGCCATATTCTAAACATATCATAACACAGGCAACTTAATAAGAACAATGAGTGAGTTGATTTATTTTAATGTAACTAACATGTATATTGCGAAGTGGGGCTGCACTATAATATATAGTGGGGCTATAATACTTTTGGAAACAATGCTGGTGCCTCGGGCAGTAAGGCGATGAATATTGTTCATGAGGGAGGGCTACTAGACTGGTGTGTTAAGCCTCATTAACCTTTGAATCAAATGTCTTGGAAAACCTTGCCATGCAGTAATGTGTCACAAATATTGCTTCATTCAGACCAACAAAAAAGATGAAACAACGGCTTACAAGACCCCAATCAAGCGACCCGCAGGGTCATCTGCACAGGGTACTCCTTGTAAATCTCGCAAGGCAAGTATAAGGCATAATAAAACCTGTTTTACAATACATCTTTATTATTTGCTCTTTAAAGAAGCAATCCAAGTCGGTTACTTCCTTTCTTGGTTTTGTTTTATTTAAATGTTTTCTTGCCTAGAGGATTGAAGCAGGGGGTCTCTGGCGCTGAATCCTGTTAATTTCAGCTCTGGTGATGACCTGCTTACATAGATACATGCCTCCAAAGAGGATACCGGTATCTCTCTGCAGTTTTAAAGCTCCAGAGTACCGAGGGCCAATAGGACGCTGCACCGGGTGACGTCACGTCTTCCTATTGGCTGGGGGGGCGGCGCTTTGAAAATTTGCTATAATGTGAACCCTGGATGCTGGCGATAGCGGCTAACGGCACCCACTACGGAGGTAAGCATTTCTGGAAGCAGGGGGGTCCCTGGAGCTGAAATGAATGGGGTTAAGCTACGGAGACCCCTTGCTTCAATCCTGTATTAAAAAAGAGGGGGGAAACTGCATGGATTGCCGCTTTAACACTTTTTTTTTTGCTTTCTGTGGTGATTACTGTGGTGATTACTGTGTTGATTACTGTGTTTAAAACTATAGAATGGTTAAATTACTAAAATATTTGATTTGTAATGACTGTTCTGAATGCATTTTGCTACACTGTTCTCTTGTTCTTTTGTGAGTTAATTGATAATTTAGAGCAGGGGTGCGCCAACTTTCTGTACTCGTGCCCCTCCCCCCCCCCATACCTAATATCCAGCGTCAAATGACGCCCGGGTCATGTGGCGCCCGCGACGTCATTTGACGTGCGTTGCGACTGCACGTTGCATGACCCCGCGGCGTCATTTGATGCCGCTTTGACGAAGATAAGGTAGGAGACATCCGCGCCCCCCTGATTTAGAGTATAGTTTTTTGCTCCCTTATAAGAACGGTGTATCCCTAGGACTCGGTGGAACCCATCAAAATCTTATTTTCACTTTACGGAAACCTGGCTAAAACTATTTAATGTTAGAGATAATACAGTACTGCTTTTGTTTTAAAAAAATTAATCTGCTTTCTTTAAAATGTAAATGTTCTAAAAAGCATGACATTTAATTACAAAAAAGAATAAAAGCAGTTGATACTTTTGTCTTCAATTATCAATTTATTTATTTTTTTCTCAAGGGCAGAAGCCCTGGAAAATTGCAGGGTTCCACAGAACATAGGGTGAAAACTGATGTTGGGTATATTTTCTTTTCATGGTTTATGGAACAATAGAAATGGCCCTAGCTATAGTGATAGAAGTGGTCTGAGGGAGTATTCTCTGTTAGTGTAAAATATCACAATGCGGTTGAATGTGGATTATGGGGCGTTACCACTTGTGTATGTATTGGTTTATATAGTGCCAACAGTGTACTTTGCGCTTCACAGAGACTGTACAAGGAATTGTAATGCAACTAACTGTACCGGCGTAACATACGCCGATCTAGCCGTTCTTAAAGGTTATTAGCCCTCCATCACACCTCCATGTAATGCCTTGCTGTCTCTTGTCCCCTCTTCCCTACCTTACTCTATCCTCCATCATGCCCTGCTCCTCTTTTCACTCCCTCCTCCCCTCTTTGAACTCCCTGCTTTACTGTCTGCTCCTCTCTGTGCATACTACACTCCCCCCTTCTCTCTTACTCCTCTGTCTCCTCTTCTCCTTGTTTTCTCTCTGTTTCCTCCTTCTTGCCTTGCTCTCTTCTCCCCCCCCCCCCCCTTTGCACTCCCTCCTGCTCCATGTGCACACTGCTCTACATTCCCTCATCCTCATCATCCATATGACGGCTCCTCCTCATTGCTGTCTCTGTCCCTCCTCCTCTTCTTGCTGTCTCTCCTCCCCTCCTTACTGTCGTTGCTTAGCAACCCTGTAACAGCTGAAGCTTTGTACGGAAACCTACCTAAGCCTTTATATATAGATATAGCTAAGCGCAACATATAGGAAAGGAAATCCCTGCCCCGGAGAGTTTACAATCAAAGTGTTGTGATGAGAGACTTGGAGACAGCAGGTGAGGGAATAGGAACAACAGATGAGTGGTTGGCCACAATGGCTGGTAGGAGCGGGTGTAGGACAGTAGCCATGAGTCCAGGCTATTGGGATGCTTAATGTAAGTTAGATGGGTTAACTCCATAGAAGGGAGGAAGGCGTAGGCGAGATCAGTTGTGTATATGGCTGGGTCCAGGATTCGGATAGATATCCCCAGCAGCAAGAAGGTGTAGAGGCGTGAGAAGAGGATTTGTGGGGGTGCTTTTTATTGAGGGGTGTAGAAGTTGTTGGAGAAGAGGTGTGTAAATAGCGCTGACAAAGATTACGAAATGTGAATAGGAGAGTGGGGGAGTTGGAGAGAACAGAAAAGTTTTACAAAGGAATGAGGGAACAAACAGGAAAAGCAATAGGGATGCATTTGGATGCCGGGAGAGAAAGTAAGAGGAGAGTGTTCCCAGGTATTGGGAATTGTTCCCCAAAAAGTTTTGGACTGGTTTGGAATCGAGAGTCTTCGGAGTGGAGCTGGGTTTATTTTAGCTCCAGGGGACAATCTGCTTTCCAAGACACGTACCTGTAAAGGGGCTGCCCATAGTAGCCCCAGTTGGACAGGGAAAATGTCTGTTTAAAGATGCCGCAGAATAAATTGGAAGTCGGTGTCATCCCTTGCGACTTCGTATTGGCTTGCGTGAAGCCAGACTTTTAAACAGATATGAGACACCGGCAACCCCTCTAGAGGTATGTATCCTGGGGAGCAGGGGGTCACAGGAGCTGAAATAATTTGTGGTTCAGCTCTGGAAACCCTGTTTCCCACGCTTATTTAACCCGCTTTCTATATACACACACACAGTGAAATGTGTGTTTTTTTTAATGTTTTTTTTTTGTAGATTACTGTATCAAGTGCAATTATGTCAAAGACGGTTGAAAGTAATATCAACAGCGGCTCCACAAGTGCAAGTCTGACAGTGACGGGAAAACCACCGCTTGCTACAATTAGGGTGAGTACAAATATCTGATCACTGCCCACTCTTTCTGACACATGTTGCCTTATCTCCAATGGTTCCAGTAGAAGATCTTGGGAGGACAGGTATACAACATCTATCACTAATCCCACACAAGCTACCAGGATTCTTACATCCGTTCTCTAAAAGGGCCAAATTAGAAAAAAAAAATAGGCCCAGGTCAACCAAAGGGTGCTCACCTTGAGCACGCCTTTACTCCCATTCATATGGATATGAGCTGAGGAGTGCCAAAGCCTAGCACACTTTTGTGGATCTGGATCATAGACGGACCACATGCTTATTTGCAATTTAATTTTAGCTTAATTTAAAGACTTCTAAATCCTCAATGTTGAACTAGTAATTTTTTTTTTAACATCTGTGCCATATTTATTTACATGTACCTTAATTTAAGCTAGTTTCAGTATGAAAAACTGCACTGTGCTGCCTAAGCAACTAGTATGAAATTAGCATGGGCAGAGAGTCGAAGAGTTGCATTGTGTGCTTTGCTGGCTGCGTGGTGCTCTTAGCTATGGAATGGGTCGTTTGGTCATGACCATTTCACCACGACCAAATGGATCGACGGCATTCGCCCGTGGATGGACCCTCCGCCACAGCCAATCTGCTGCTGGAACCTCCACCACCGACCGCTTCTACAATAAAGTATGTTTTTAGTGCTCAGGGGGTTACCTTTTTAATGAGTTTAGTGGTTGCGGTAGGGGGTTAACCTTTGGGCTTTTTGGGTAAGGATTTAAGGTTTTTAGGGTAGGGCAGTGTTGGTATTTGGGGATTTTGTGGTAAGGATTTACCTTAGCTGTGAAGTGGCTGGTGGCGACAGGTCCCAGCGGTGAGTTGAGTTGAGGCCAAGTGCCAGCGGTCATTTGATCGCTGCGAAACGACAGCAACCAAATGCCCTATCCAAGCACTGCATTTCCTTTAACACAACGCCTTGTGCATATAATTTATAATGTCCTCTGCAGGAACCCAACCCCACCTTATCTTATAAAATTCCACGTACTCTGTATACAGTTAAATTATTCATTGCCATTTAAAGTCCGTTCCCTGCAGATGTAGTACAAAAAAACAAAATTCATAAAATTTTATTATGAAAACATAAAATACTTTGTTTTCATAAAGTTCTAATCCCCCTACATTTAATCCATTAAACATGGGAGTGCTAGTATAGAAAAAACTGTGCACCAATTGTAGTGATAAAAGTGATGGCAAATATAAAAGTCTAGATGACCCTTAAGTGAATCTAAATGTGATGGTGTACACCAAGGCTAAAGACAAATCAGTGACTTGTGCAAGTATTAACAAATATATAACCTTATACAGTAACGAATGAGTCTGCTGCTAAGGGTAGATGGCTCAGCATCTTGGATGCCATATAAAAGAAAGACAGCGCACAACTCACATAGTATGTAAAATATAATGTGACAAATTCAAAGGGTGGTATTAAATGCACGTATAGCAAATCACAACGGGTCTTTGCAGCCTGGCACTCCGGTTCCTGCTTCCATTGCGGTATCCGCTGCTGGGATTGTCCCCAACAGGGAACTCACGATGTTGAGGAAAGTGTTCTTGTTCAAAACCACATTATTGGACCCCAGTCCAGTTAACCCCTTGCTTCCCAGGTGAGAGTAGTGGGTGGCCAAATGGGGTGTAACCCCTTTAATCCCGGGCCAAATCCCCTCTCTCTTGACAGTGACCTCATTACTAGCGCATCAAAGTGCCGGAGTGGGAGGGAGCTCCCAGCGTGGGTTCTGTGAGCCCGATAACATCAGTACCAGACTTTATGCTGTTCCAACAAGAACTCTTTCCTCAACATCGGAGTTCCCTGTTGGGGACAAACCCAGCAGCGGATACCGCAATGGAAGAAGCAACCGGAGTGCCAGGCTGCAAAGACCCATCTACTTACCGAGTGAGGATCCGAGTGATGTCGATGGTGGTGTGCTGATCTGTAACCTGCTGTATGCTGTAGTGGTAATATGTGCCCCAAACATGCCCTGCTTTGTTGATTTTGCTTTGCTATACGTGCATTTAATACCACACTTTGAATTTTTCAAATGCTATTTTACTTACTCACTATGAGAGTTGTGCGCTGTCTTTCTTTTCATTTATGGGAGTGCTAGCCATTTACTTAGGCACTAACAGGAACTGCGTCCTCAAGGAAGACCATGTTTTGTGCTGATAGAAAGGGATCACCATTTCACTTTGACTTTTTGTCAGTCCCTTTTTATATTTTATTTAAACTTGACAGGACAGAAATTGCTGTTTTTTTGTTCTCCTGAACCCATTGTTTGAAGACACTGCTAAATGTTTATCATGTTTAACCTCTACGCAAGTCCTCCAATGTTGTGTGTACTTCCAGCACTGAAGGTTGTTAATTGGATGTACTTTGTTTTGTCCGTCTGTTCAAGTTGGGTGATAGAGGTGCACATGTGCCTATAAATAAATGGAGTTTTTTCACCGATTTCCTCCGTTTTTTTTGTTTTTTTTTCTGCAAGTTAGTGATGTGTTTTAGCAAAGCTAAAATGAGATGGGCAAATAGGTAATATATACATATATACATTAACCTAGGTTATTTAAGAGTTTTGCAAATGTCATTATTCAGTGGCTCCTGAGCCATAATTTACATCACACCATTTCAAGTGAAAAATCTTTGACCCAATTATCGTGGGGGCAAAGTAGAAGGTTCTAGTTGCATTTGTAAGCAACGTTTTTAATGATGGTTTGCTTTGCAGACTCCATCGAAAACTAGAGATACCCTAGTAAGAACTCCATTGCATGACAGTAACAAACAGGCACTCATGTCTTCCACTGAGCCCGGCACCTACTCAGACTTTAAGGTATGACATGCTATTGTACAGATTTGCATACCCAGTGGTTTGATTCTAATTGGTGAGGGGAAAAATACATTATAACTGAAAAGTAAATAGAAAGTGAAGCTGCCACGGGCCGCTTTGTATGTGCTCATGGAGATTTTGTTGTAGGCATTAAAGTTACAGCTGAACACCTGAGTTCTGCCT
The DNA here is from genome assembly GCF_040206685.1 of Ascaphus truei. Classification (NCBI taxonomy): domain Eukaryota; kingdom Metazoa; phylum Chordata; class Amphibia; order Anura; family Ascaphidae; genus Ascaphus; species Ascaphus truei. The sequence continues at coordinate 330,948,953 of NC_134483.1, forward strand.
TTCTGTAGTTGATACATCATACACCTGAAATATTGCTCCCTTTTTTAAAATCTTTTCCTCTATCTTGAGCATGCCTGTGTTCCTGCCACCTACAAGACATGGTGATGAATGTGATTTGTAGGCATGGTCATCACAGATTAGAGCACATTTCATTGCAATGTTGCTGTTCTTTTGTTTGCAGGAGGCAGTGACAAAGAAGTCTAGCAACACCGAGGCTGTTTTCAACTCCACAGTAAATGAGAACTTGTAACTTCTTCTAAAATGCTGTAGAATCTCACCTTTTCGGATGCTTTTAAACAATTATCCTTTTTTTATTTTATTAAACTCTGTATGTACTGTCTACTGCCTTTATTAAAGAAAAATCATGATATTTAGTCATGTTTTCGTGTTAAATGTCTAATAAAAATAAATAAACACTTGAGTATTCTGGTTTTATTTTTAATTCCGTGTGTGCGCGCGTGATAGCTACTTGCTATGGTGCCACTTCTGTCCTTTGACTGTCTGCATTTGTGAAATCACTGGTGAGTGTGACTGCACCAAGATCCTCGGGACGCAGAGAAAAAGGTGCTAGTGGAGAAATCTCTAAAGCTGAATGTCGGAGGACCAAGGGGGAAGCCCCAGCACTGTAGGATTGCCTAAATTCTCAATATGCTTACTACCTAAGCTCACAAGTGTGCTTATTTTTTCTTATTCATTTTTTTTAATACAATAGTTATACTACACCATTGGAGGTTTCTCGCTGCACTTTTGTTTCAGATATAGGATCAATTAGAGCCCAAATACGGTACTTATTACATTTTAACATACTATCTGATAAGTGGTATAGTGGTATAGTGCTTGTTTACAGAAAAGGAACGTTCCAACACACATAGTACAACACACAAAAGATGGACACTGTTTTGGCTACAAAAAGATTGTTGAAATTTTTTTACGCCATGCTTGTAGCAGACAAGATTATGTTTTGGGGATGCAGCCTCTGCCTCAGATAATTGCCACCGCTGTATTGATTGTACCCAGTGTACTCCCTTTAAATATCCCCGAAGTATTCACCGCCTGTCACCCATCAACACTCTATAATGCAGAATAGCTGCAATACTGCTGCCGGAGCTGATCGTGGCTGGTGCTATTGCCGTGAGCCACATGGTGCATAAGGTTCTCACTGCGCATACATGATGATGTCACGTCTGCAGGCAGCTCAACAGCAGAAATAAACATACATGTGTCACGGAGGACCCTCCAAATACAGCCTAAGCAGCTTATTGCTCTTTCTCTTATGTCCACAATGTCTAAAAAAGATTTCCACCAATGATGGTGTCCTGATACTGGGGGAATAGTAGAATGACATATCTTGATCATTAGGTGTGGGTGGTTAACCAATCTCTGTATGCTTGTTTCTTAGTGTCTTTTGTTAGGTGTATTAAACACTAAAATCCAAAGGGGAAAAAAAATAAAAAGTTCAATTTGTACGAACGGAGGATCATGAATATACAGTGGTCCCTCTTGATCTTTACATCTTCAATCAGACAGCTAGACCTATTGTTCTTTGTAATTTGAAGACAAAGTACTTTAAATGGAGGATAAAAAGTACTCAATGTTCATAAGGTATTACACGCACTCTCTTTTCTTATACAGGCATACCCCTGTGTCCTTACACTTGCTTTGCGAGTAAGGACACTTCTTCCCTACAGACCGCCGTAGTAGTGACGCGCTGATTCCCCTCGCCCAATAGGCAAACGGCAGTTCACGCATGCGCCTGTCGGCACGTCCTGAATAGCAATACCGGCTCCCTACCTGTAGCATCGATAAGTGGGATAAAAGGTAGTGCTTCACTTAAAGTACATTTTCGCTTTACATACATGCTCTGAACCAATTGTGTACGTTAATGCGGGGTATGCCTGTATCAGCCTTAATTGATTCCTTTTATCCATAAGGTTGATTATATCATCTATAGTCCACTGTGTGCCCCAGTTGTATAGAAAGAATTCCCATAGGTGTATAGTCTCTCGCTTTGCTTAATACTTATATTCATATGTCCAGGGCCTACTGGAAACCTATGTGCCTGTGTTTCTTGATGAAAATCCATGCCCACTCTGGGGTGGTAGCAAAGACTATTAATCCAACACTCCAAGTGTGTTGTTAAAGTTACAAAGGGTATAGTGAATGCATTGGATGTCTAACAGCATACCTTATTCGTCAGGTCCATGAAGCAGAGATCTTATATCAGTAGAGTACAAAATATCCAATTTAGAAAGACAAGTCTTAGCGGTCATGGAAACAGAAAAGCAGAATGTCAGTATAATGTTCAACTGTACTGGTTTGCGTTTATAACTAATCCATTGCCACCTGCAAAAACTTGAACTATACAAATTCAAGGGAACCAGTGAAGTTCTTACCTCATTCAATGTCCAAATATATAAATGCAGGCAGTTAAAATAAAACCGAGAACTTAAACTTTTACCAATGAACAACAATAGATCTGTGAGATTAAACTATGAGAATACCTGTGTTGCTTGGTATAACACCCCTTTGATTTTCTACATTTGATACCCAAATCCATTGTTTATATGCTCCAAAAAGTCTCTTTCTTTCTCGAGAATTACATCAGATTTTAATTATCACCTATTTTTAATCTGTAAGGAAATCCATAGTGCCCTTTGTCACGGTTGGTCTGCTAACCAGACTAGTCTCAGGAATGTACATGATGCCCTTGCAGACCATTTGGTGATCCTGTCAAATATCATCTACATCTGTATACTTGCAACAGTCACTACCATTATAAACTGATTTGTTTTTTTTTAAATTGTTTTATTGGTCCATTCGCAGCGGTGCGCAAACTGGGGGGCGCAAGACTGCCAACGGGGGGCGCGGTGTTTACAGACGCCCCGCGCGCTTCCCGAAGGCACTTAAATTAAGTGCCGGGGGAGCTGCAGGGCCTCTGTAAACCTAATTTACCGTGGCTCCAGCGGCTTCCTCCCTGCGTCGCCATGGCAACGTGGCGTCAAAATGACGCTGCGAGGTCATGTGACGTCACGTTGCTATGGCAACGTGACATCATTACGCCGGAGCACGGGTAAGTTGGGGTTGGGGGGGCGCAGGAGTGAGGGGACAGCCGGCAGGGGGGCGCAGGGAAAAAAGTTTGCGCCCCCCTGCATTAAAGCAAAGACCAGTTAACTGAAGAGACTGACAAAAATAGGTATTTATAACATGATAGTTAATCCCTTGGTTGCTTTATTGTTATCACAACTAAATAGATTAAAGGCATTAACGTGACAGAGGTGTTAACTGGAAATCCTTTTCTCTTAAGGGAACAAGACACCCCCCCCCCCCCGCATTATTATTACCCACTGTACTGAGAACTGATTTTAATTCGGATGGGAGCATAAAGATTTGCTGGACCAAAGCATCCCATCTTCTCTAGCTTTAGGGGGTAATCTTACTGTATATAACCCGAAGTGACCGTTTTTGGACAAAAATTCCTGTTGACTTCAATGCTCGCGAGATGTGAAATGGACTCACAACACTGCTAACGGTGGGGATCCGGTAAGAACTCTAGTCCTGGGCCCAAGAAAATCTGTCTGTGGTCCTGGTTTCCAGTATGAGAAGGGAAGTGGAATCAGAGTGCTGAAATTAGGCAGCTGACTGGGTGGGGCTTGTATAAACTACCCACTACTTCAAGGAAAGATCGCTTCCTTTATAGGACAGAGATACTTTTGGCCTCTATTTTGGGGCTCAATCCGGTAGGGCTCTCGTCTTAAAAGGGGAGGTGTGACGATATGGGCAAATGACTCTTATAATAATGGTGAAGCCCAGCCATTGCCCTATTGTCTGGATGAATATACAGGGTTGCCCTGTATATACTGTACATCCTATTGTGGCTTTTTTTTTTTTTATATATTGGGTGAATGTTTGTGTTAAACTTTATTTTCTGTGACATGTATTTGAGCTTGTGTTACTGTGTGTTTCTTTGTTCCCTGGGCATGCTAGGCTGGTAATACTTACCCAGCCTACAGTACACGCCCAGAGATCAGGGTTTAGCTGGTTCCAAAAGGGGGTTGAGGACAAAGGAGAGTGGGGCTGGGCCAGATTCTTATCGGAGACGGTGGTCCAATATTCTGAGCCATTGTCTGCCCCAGACAGAGGTGCCAACTCATCAAGAGATAGCAGGTCAGCATTGACAACATGGACAGGTTGGCGCTCTTGTCATTGGCTGATTTGTAATGTCTCGGCCTCCCCGTTGCACACCCAAACCCGGATTGGCCAACACAGGCGAGCCCTCACGCTGTGATTGGTCGCTGCCCTCTTCTCCATGATTTCGTATGGACATGGAAACTAGAAAAAGGGCAGCCGATCTGAGCTCCAGAGTACTTGCTGAGGCTAGCGTGTAGATTAACTAAGCGTTATATTCCGAGGTTGTGCAGGAGACGCCCCAAGATGAGGCTACGTGCTTTTCTGAAGTGGGAGATTTAAACTTGCCTGCTTGCATCTTGCAGCCAGCGCTACCTGGTGTTCCTGATCCCCTACAAATGTAAGCTGTGCTGGGTAAGCCATTCGCTGGCGCCGGACACCATGGACGGCTAGAATTCCCCTTGTATCCCTTGTTTGGAGTGAGTATAGTTCTATTGGTGATAGTGTGTTCTGTCTACTGGCTCCAGACGGAATAAATACACTTTTATTTGATCTCTGTGTCATGTCTGGTGCTTGATCCCGTAAAAGATTTCTGGTCTCCTGTGACCGTAGTCCAGAGGATGGTGCACACACAGTATTAAAGGTAACTGCCATGGGTGCTCGGCAACAGCGATTCAGTGCAGCTGCAGAGGCCACCAACAATCCAAGGTGCAAAATAGAACAAAGTGGCAGTCCAGTGGTCTTCAATAATAAATAAAATGTATCAAGATAAAGGTTCGCAAGCGGACCGAAACGTCGATCTCTGCCAATAAATTCTATTCTCATTGTGAAAGACCACTGGACTGAAACTTTGTTCTACTTTTGCTCCCTTGACAGTAGCCACTTACAATGTAGTTAAAGACCATGAGTACCGATCGCTATCTTAGGAGAGAGTCTGGTTCACTCTGCAAAAGACACTGGGAAAGTGCGCGCTAGAGTCCCGACGATGTCCTCGGACCAGTGGTGTAAATCTCCTGCAGGCGTGGAAACCCCACAGAGCCAACGTAAAACACGTGACCTTCACCAAAGTGGTAAAAAGGGTTTATGAATATATAATGTGTATTGAACCAATAAAAAATACCGCACAAGGTTTTAAAATGTATGTTTTTTCACAAAGTCTAGTATTCCCTGCACTCCCTGCCTTTACATCAGGCCTGCACAACTCCAGTCCTCGAGGGCCGCAACAGGCCAGGTTTTTAGGATATCCCTACTTCGGCACAGCTGGCTCAATTAGTGATTCAGTCATACTGAGCCACTGATTGAGCCAGCTGTGCTGAAGTAGGGATATCCTGAAAACATGGCCTGTTTGCGGCCCTCGAGGACTGGAGTTGTGCAGGTCTGCTTTACATTATCTGTATTAGGTCAATACTGCGTAGGTTTAGTAAACTTCAAAACTATATCAGCCTTGGACCAATAAGGCTTCGATTATACCAGTGTGCGCCCGATGTGGTGACGTCATAGTTGCGACGCGGCCGAGCGACGTGCACTGCAGGCAGGAGGCAGCCGGAGGAGACACGGAGGCGTGCCCGTGTGCGGTTCGCCCTCATTGGCTGAACCTCTCACGTGACGCGGCCATCGCCTGAAAAAAACAAAACCCCAGGTCCCTCTGGTCTGTTGCCGTGCAGTTTGTGTCGTCGCGCTTGGTAAGTAAACTTTAATTTTATCTTGCGCAGCATCGCCACCTGCCACTGGGTATAATCACGGTATAATCACGGTCTAAGATAGATGTGAGTGCTACATTGAAAATACATTAAATACATGCTTTCATTTTTGAGTGACCATCCATTGTAGTCAATTACACTTGTATGATAATCGGAGTGACCCTACTGTACATCAAAAGGAGTTTCTCTTAAAAATACATAAAAATATAGAAACAACCTTGCCGTGTTAACATTGAAGTGCTAATAATGGCTTTCTGTGATAGAAACTGCATGGTAACGCTATTGATCGATCACAATATTACAATTCATGGTACAACAGCTTTTGAGTGACAATATTTTTTACAACTCTCTGCAAGGGTTAATGGGTTTAATACAGGGCTAGAGTGGATCAGCAACGAATGGAAACGTTGTTCCGGCACTTATTTTATCAGCCAGTACAGCGTTCTATCAGTTTTGACGCTACTCTGCCTCCTTATTCAGGCCCTGGCTGGGAATCGTGGGTGTGCGCTTGTCAGTGATCTACCTGTTGGCAGCGATGGCCCGCCCTGGTGCTCTGATCCCGCAAGTTACGCCTAACTGGAAGTTGGACCCAACCTTTGGTATTGGTAGCCTGGTTGGGATCTTCCCCCATCACTGGCTGGGAACTGTGAAGCACTGCACCAACTTCCCCCAAGTAGGGCCTGGGGTATATGGTAGTAAAGAGGGAGGGGGTTGTAGCGCAATAAAAGTGGAGGGAGGGGTGTAAGGGAGTAAAAGTGGAGAGGGAGGGGTTATGAGGTTTTGCAAAATGCGTCCCGGGTTTTCTGAGTCAGGATTGGGATTTTGCTCTAGCTCGCCCTCTGTGGCAAGATCCATTTTTGCTCCTGGCAGCTTCCTTTTAAATGGACAGCCCTGTAAGCAGGAAGATGCCAAGCAAAGTTTGTTCATTCTGAGTACATGCAACGCACTTACCTTTTGTCTTCCTCGTTACCAGACCCGGCTACGTACCTCGACCACCCCTGTCTGCCGCCTGCCTCAACCTTGGCATTGTCTCCAATTATGCCTCTCTGCTGCCAGCCCTGACCTTTGGCTTGCGACTCGGTACTCTATCAGGACTCTGTCCCTCGGCTCAGGATGGTTCTTTCATATTCCTACCTCAGGAACAAACAAAAGAAAAACTGTCGCACAGCCAAGAATGGGTCCCAAATGAACATATAAAAAATCTTCTTTATTAAGCCATCTTAAAAAATGGAGGTGAACACCCTCCTACGCGTTTCGTGTAAAACACTTTAACAAGGAGCATGTACTGTACCAAACATTACTTCCTTATATACAAAAAGCTTTCTCCCCGTTTTTGCGCCAAAAAGTGATTACGTCGACACGCCCACAATGCGTGATGACGTCATACACCCGTCGGGACATTGGCATATTTTACAAAATGACCCTGTTCTTGGAAGTACATTACCATCACAGCCTAATATCATTTTCACAAAAGCAAGTAATTTAAAACAAAAATTAGCACTTAGTGTCCTCAAACCATTAAAAGAGGACACACAAGAAAAAAACTGGTTAAAACTTCCAAAAGGATTCTTCTCATGTGGTAATTGCAAAGCCTGTGATTTCTGTTCAAAAGGGGTGAAAAAAAATTTAAATCAAATTTTACAAATGAAGAATTTAAAATCAAATAATTTTTAAACTGCAATACAGATTTTATGATTTATATGCTAGAATGTCCTTGCGGACTGCAGTATATAGACAAGACCATTAGAGCATTGAAAGTCAGAGCCTTAGAACATAAAGGGAATATTAGAAGAAAAATAGACACGCATAGCGTTCGGAAACATTTTAATTTATTTCACCAATCCAATCCCAAAGATGTAACTTTTAAAGGGATAGAACATATTCCTCAAAATTGGAGAGGAGGAAACCACTCCACTGAATTGATAAAAAGAGAAACCTTCTGGATTCATCGTCTTAAAACGTTGAATCCAGGAGGGTTAAATGTAGATATAGAGATTGGTGCTTTTATATAGATAGTTTATATATAGATACATTTGCATGTTCACTAAAATAATATAAGTGAGCACATTATTATTATTATTATTTAATAATATTTATTAACACTGGTACTTGCCTCATAGGGGAGCGCATTAATCACTTTTTCTTGCACTAGGATCTTGAGCAATACCTCGTCCTACATGATCAACAACTGGCACAGATGTGTGAAGCGGTGCAGGACTTAGTTACCCACTTTAGCACCCATCAGCCGGACTTGAAGGCTGCAGGTACTGTTCCAATAACGCTTCCGTTATCTCCTGCGATCAGAAAACCTCGGATCCTGACTCCTCTACGGTATGGGGGTTTCCTTAATCTATGCTCTATCCAATTTGAATTACAACCGTCCATGCTCACCACGCACCGAGCCGGGGTGGCCTACATCATTTATCTTCTCACTGATGAGGCACTTTCTTGGGCCTCCCCACTCTGGGAGGGGGAATCGCCCCTGATCAGTGACTCCCCTGCTTTCATCCGTACATTCAAATTGGTGTTTGAAGCTCCTGGAAGTGTATGTTCTGCTTCAGCGTCACTCCTGCGGATTCGCCAGGGAACTCGCACGGTAGGCCAATACGCCACTGAGTTTCGTACCCATGTGGCTGAGACCGGCTGGAATAATGAAGCTCAAGTAGCTGCCTGGGTTAAATGGTCCGGAGATCGATTCTGGGGGGGGGGGGGGAGGGGGTTTACGTACCTCGTACCTACATACTGGCTACGTTACCTTCTGCCTGCCTCGACCTCTGCATTCTCACCGACTACGCAACTCTGCTGCCAGCCCTGACCTTCGGCTTACGTGTCACTACTCTATCGGGATTCTGTCCCTCGGGTCAGGTCGGTTCTTTCATATTCCTACCTCAGCCCTGCAGGTCCGTTTCCTGCTTGAGACGAGCATCGTTACAGGGGTGTGAGGAAGTACAAATGGGGGGGAGTAAAAGAGGAGAGGGGTGTAAGAGTAAAAGAGATGCGAGTGGGGTGACAGAAAGTAAGAGGAATGAGGGGCGAGAATAAGTGAGAGAAGTAGGTGAGGACGTTAGGAGGAGGGGAGAAGTTGGTGAGGAGGGGTGTATATCAGGGAGAAGCTGGTGAGGGGGAGATGGAGAGAGAAGCAGGAGAGATGGGGAGGAGCTGGTGAGGAGGGGAGCATGCGGGGGGGAGCAGGTGAGAAGGGGAGCATGTGGAGGAGAAGCTGGTGAGGAGGAGCATGTGGGGGAGAAGTAGGCGGGGAGGGGAGCCTGTGGAATCCTGAAATATTCTGTTTATTGTGTTTTACTTTAGTGTACTATGAAAATAAAAACAGGGGCATTTTTATTTTTAAATTGCCATGTTTAAGATGGTGCAGAGGAGAAAAAGAGTGTTCCTGCACTTTTTTTTTTAGGACTCCAGCATTGGTTTAGTACACTGCAGTGCTCAAGTTACTGCTGAAACAGGGTTCATACACAGAGATTCAGAAATGTTTGTGTGCAGGTATCTAGAAAACATGACCATTTCAGTGTATTTAGTCTAATTATGACAATATTCATATTGTGTAGTAATAGCTTAACATAAACAGCTGTAGACAAACTAAAAAAAAAAAAAAAGTGATTGATGGCATTTTAAATTGTTTCAAGTGAACCATAAAACTGTCAAAAGAAATTAGGCTACTTCACATGGCAAGCTTTAAGCTTGCATGAAAGGATTTGAAAACACTAGCAAAAGTCTAAGGAATATTTGGACAGTTGTTAAAAATAGATCAAGAGCAATAGATTTTAAAAAAAGAAATACAAAAACGATTTCCTAAAATGTTTATTTCCCACACAAAAAAAAAATCTTTATAAGCCCATAAAAAAAGATTCGATTTACAGCAAAGAAATGCATTAAAGCAACTGAAACAGGCGCATTTAGTTTATTCCCTTTGTCCCTTAGGCTCATGGGTTTTGACATTTTCTATGCTTAAAATAGCAAAAGCAATTTGTGCACTGCACTTAAGAACTGAATTATTAATAAGAGGAAGCTTTTTGATGTGATGCCTCGCAAGGTCATGTTGTGGCCGCAGATCAGAGACTACAAATAAAAAAAAAAGTCAGTTTCAATCTGCCGCTTGAGCAAAGTAATCTCGCATCCTTTTGAAATTAAAATGGGTTTGTTATAAAGATTCCTGCACAAATCCACTCTTCCCTGCTTAATAGAGCAGTTTTGAAACATTACAGAATGGGGAGAGGGGCAGGCGAAGAAGCCTGTGCACCAGGCAGGGTGAACGGCAGACAGGCCTTTATCTCTTGATTCCTTCTGTAAAGGAACCCAGCGCTGCTGAAAGCTGACCCCATTAATATCGTGCACAAATGTTGTGGTTTCCTTTTCCTGTAAGATATTGCAGTCTCCTCAGTAAACTGATACACATTGAACGACGTTCATCAAATATAAATGAACGGTGATCCGCTTTTGTTAATCTTTTACTTGTTAGTAATCAGTCATAAATAGTGTTAATGTCTTAGATGTAGCTTATTGGTGGTTATTTAAAAAAAGTGGCTTATTTTTTGTAAAGGTGCTGTTCAACATAGCCACCCGGGAAAAAAAAACAACTTTTCTAAACAAATCTAATTGGCTTCCTCAAGTAGGGTGACCAGACATCCCAGTTTTTTGTCCTCTGTCCCGGTGTCCAGTAATGTATCCAAATGTCCCATTTTTCAGTGCTTGTTGGCCGTGCATGTGTGATTGGCGCTGGGGAGGTTGTAACCCTGGGAATGGCCTGCAGTGATACAGAGCTTCCTCTAATACCCCACGGTTTTTTTTTTCAGGTCCTGCTTCTAGAAACTACGACTATCCCCAGAAAGAGGAGAATAAAATCCCGGCAAAGCAGCGATGAGAAGTCGAGGGGGCACTGATCTGTCGCCTCGCTGTGAAAATAACCAATATCGCGCAAGACTAAAAATAGCCCGTCCCTGGCTGTGCAGGATGCAACCTCCAGGAAGCCCCCACCGCCCAGCATCCTCAGGTTTACAACTTTTATTTCAATGTACACAATTTCAAAAGCCTTCACTAAAACATTTGGATCTACACATTGCTGATGAATAACCAGTTTGAGCAGGAATGTGGTCACCCTTTTTGCATGGCTTGGTAATATGCTGCTGACCCTACTGGAAGCCACGAGGTCAAGTTTGAGCAGTCAGAATATGAAAGGGTCGGAACACGAGGTACCCAGATAGCCACAGCTCCTGTGGGATTCTCACTTGGATGGGACTGCAGATTTAACGTTGGATTCACACATTTTGTGATATATTTGGCGACTGTAACTTGGACATGATATTAACCAATCAGAAAGCTCAACTGCAGCAAACCTTACAGAACACATGATCTCTGTAGAGACGTTGCACACCCTCACCTCCCAGTTACCGAGCACTCCGATTCACTCAGGCTGCATGGATACACAAAATGTCTCTCCCTGACAAGTAGTATTCGGGGATACCCAGTCAACAGTCAATATCTGTGTTAGAATGTCCCATCTGAAGTTTGAACTTCTGTACTGAACTCTGACTGTCTTGTTTTGCCATGAGTGCCAACTTGCCGATTATTCTAATGTGTATCGAAAGATTTGTATTGCCCTTTACACAGGTCTTTATCTATAGCATTATTTGCCGAGCTAGCCTTAGGGAAAGAGAAGTGCTGTATCAACTTTTATTTGCCTATTGTTTTCTTTTTACTGGGTAGGTGTGAGCATATCGAACTGAGACCTAGGTATCATTGCCGCTAGATTATCTAGCCTAGATACCGTTCCGCTACATTTTATTTTAGCCTGGGGATTGCAGTGGTGAGGCTGTGGCCATGAGGGCTAATGTTACAGGGATTATGTGCGTGATGGTCTTTTGGGGCCATCTGAGTATCTGTGTGGGCTCAGCGCACCTTTTCCTGCCTGTTGGCCAAATGGGTCGCCCATGACAGTCATTTGTGATCCCCCGAATGGGCCATCTGGCCTGGCGTTTGCCTTATTCAGTCGGGCTCCATGCTGTGACCTTTATTGTTCCAGTTTCAACACCGAAGACCAATTTCAGCTCCATCTATTGTTCCAGTTTCAACACCAAATAATCAAGAGTAACAAGAATTTGGCAACAGCGAACGGTAGTACAATAGTAATGAAATTAACAGTCAAGTAATCAGTAAATAACTGGCTTGTGATTGCTGATCTGTGTGACTGAAATGGCAGTTAGGTTTCAAGTGTGGAGTTAGAACAAGGAGGAGTTGAAGGGAGGTGGGAAAGCATATTGAAGTACAGTAAATTATTAGCACCTATAACTCTATAGTTACAACAATGAGCAGGATTGAGAATGCCACACAATGCACATCTGTTCCAGGGAGCATACTGCTGTCTGAAGTGTGAGCAGGTGGTCTCTTTGGAGTCTCAAATTGCTGATCTGAAGAGGAAACGTGCAATATTAAGGGATATTGGCAATCTTGAAAGGCACTTAGTGCTCATATAACAGCAGGGCTGGGGACTCAATGCAGGGTAGTGGTGCAGGGCCTCTTACCTTCTCCTTCGCGACCTCTTCCTGATATTGGGGGCATCAGGGCAGGAAGGCCCAGGCTTCGGGAGTCCGATTCCTCTAGCAGCGAGGGGAATAGTTCCTCCAGCACAGAGGATATTTGGGATACTCAGAGTACAAGAAAGTTTGTGTTAGTAGGGGACTCCATCATTAGGAGGGGAGGAAAGGCAATCTGTTGCCGTGACCTCATGAACCGAACAGTTTGCTGCCTCCCGGGGGCTCGGGTTCGACGCTTTGCGAATCGGGTAGACAGATTGTTGGGAGGGGCTAGGAGTGACCCGGTGGCCTTGTACATGTTAGCACCAATGACAATGTTGGACAAAGATGGAGTATCCTAAAAAATAATTTCAGACATCTAGGCTGCCAGCATAAGGCAAGGACCTTCAAAGTAGTATTTTCTGAAGTACTACCAGCGCCGGGCGCTACCCCAGGAATACAATTGGAGCTCAGTGAGGTTAATGTAGGAGTGCGCAAAAAAAAGAAACAAGTCTAAACCAATGTGGCTAAATAAACAGGTAGGGGAGGCAATGAAAAGGAAGAGGCAGGAGTTTATAGTCTTAAAGTTCGAAGGGACAGAGGCATCATATCAAAATGATAAAGTATGTAGATAGAGTTGCAAAAGGGCAACTAAATTATCAAAAATTGAAAATGAAAAAAGGATTGCAAGAGAAAGTAAAATCAACCCTTATTGTTAAGTACCTTAATAACAAAAAAAAATAGAAAAGAAAATATAGGACCTTTTCAGTGTGAGATGGGCAGGCAAATTATTGGAGATTAGGACAAAGGAGAGGTATTAAACAAATTATTTGCCTTTGAATTTACCAGGGAGGAATCAATAGTGCCGCAGGAGGAAGCCACAACCTCTATATTAACAAAAAATTGGTTAACTGAGGAAGAAGTTCATAGGCGGTTTGATAAAATTAAAGTAAATAAAGCACCTGGCCCCGCTGGCATACACCCAAGAGTTCTTAAGGAGCTTAATTCAGTAATAGCCAAACCATTACATTTAATATTGAAGGACTCCATTTCCACAGGCTCAGTGCCACAAGATTGGTGTAAAGCAGATGTGGTGCCTATATTTAAAAGGGGAGCTACTGTAGATCGGGGAATTACAGACCTGTAAGCATGACATCAATAGAGGGGAAGTTATTTGAAGGTAAAGTACCTAATGGAATACCTAATGGATAATAAAATTATTCAGGAATACCTAATTGATAACAAAATCATTAGTAATAGTCAGCATGAATTTAAGAAGGATAGGTCATGCCAAACTAACCTTATTACTTTATTTGAGGAGGTAAGAGGAATTTAGACCAGGGTAATGCAGTTGATGTAGTCTACTTAGATTTTGCAAAGGCTTTTGATACAGTTTCACACAAAAGGTTAGTGTACAAAATAAAGGAAATATTTGCACCTGGATTGAAAAATGGTTGAAGGACAAACAACAGAGAGTTGTCATAAGAAGTTGTGAAGGATCGGTACTGGGACCCCTGCTTTTTACTTGTTTATTAATCACCCAGGGGTTGGCATAGAGAGCAAAGTCTCCATCTTCTTTGTTGATGACACTAAATTGTGTAAGGTAGTACAATCAGAGCAGATTGCAATTTCTCTCCAGAAGGACTTGGATAGACTGGAAACTTGGCAGGTAAATGGCAGGTTCTGTTTTACAAATAACTGTAAGGTTATGCATTTGGGGAATGTGAATATACAGGCAACTTAATTAAATTAAATGGGGAAAAAAATTGGTGATCTTTGATGGAGAAGGATTTAGGAGTGCTTGTAGACAACAGGCTTAGGATTAGTGCCCAATGTTATGCAGTAGATGCCAAGGCAAGTAAGATCTAATCTTGCATTAAACCGGCAATGGATGGAAGGGAAGTAAACATAATTATGCCCTCTATTAAGCATTATAAAGACCACACCTTGAATATGGAGTACAGTTTTGGGCACCACTCCATAAAAAAGACATTATGGAACTAGAAAAATTGCATAGAAGAACCACCAAATTAATAAAGGGGATTGAAAAATCTACCTTACAAGGAAACTCTAGCTAATATAGATTTGTTTACATTAGAAAAGAGGCGTCTAAGATGGGATATGATAGCTATATACAAATATATTCGGGAATATATAAGGAGCTTTCAAAATAATTATTCATCCCAAGGGCACTAATTTGTACTGCAAATTACATTGAGTCATGCCTAAAGGTTGGAAGAAAGGAGATTTCACCAGCAACAAAGGAAAGGGTTCTTTACAGTAAGGGCAGTTACAATGTGGAATTCATTACCCATAGAGACAGTGATGGCAGATACAACAGATATCTTTAAAAAAAAGTTGGACATCTTTTAGAAAGGAAAGGTATACAGGGATATACCAAATAAGTAAATGAGTTTGATCCAGGGAAAAATCTGATTGCCAATATTTGGAGTCAGGAAGGAATTTACGTAATTTCCTTTTATGAGACAGCATTGGGTGATGTTTCATTGTTTTTTTTTTACCTTTGCTTTCCTCTGGATCAAAATACTGTAAATAAAAATATAGGATTACTATAGGTTTAACTTGATGAACATATGTCTTTTTTCGTCTGAAGTAGATCCATCGTGGACAGCACACCGAAGGATTCTGATCCTGTCCTGACTGACGGAGGAGGACAAGAGCAACATCTCACTTCATACAGCAACAGTGAGTTACTCAGCCCGGTGGGAGAAGAGTGCTGTCATTACTGGGGAGATTATGCCAGAGATTTGATGAATGGATAACAATATTGGGCGCCATTTATTATATTTTCTGGATGTTGCGGGCTCTGATTAGGAGTGAGGCACCATCTTATTATCACAACCTTTCCTGGACACCACCAGACTGACACTCACTATATGAAATATGGACTTGATCGTTTTTCTCTCATTTACTTAAACTTTATGTATGCTTAGGGGAGACCTGAATAGTCTCTCCTCCTTAGTTTGACAACTTTTTGAGCCCCAGTCTTTTGGAACTTTCTACCATATGTCTTTTTTCAACCTCATCGACCATGTAACTACTGTGTATAACAGCAGAAATTATGGCATGACAACACTTAAACACCTACTCTATTTGCATTGATACTGATCTGACATTGAAAGTTTGGGAAATCACAAAGAGAGAGAACATTTTAGTATGGACAGTCAAAGTAGTAATGATATCATATCCGCTGTACATTGGAAGCTTCTGTGCAAAGTTACCTTTATGGCATCCTATGGCATTAGTCCATATTTTTGGATTTTATTTTACTTTGTAAATTGTGGCTTTTCACCCCACATTGTACTGTTTGAAACTTCCATAGATCAATCATTATAATTTAAAGGAATTTCAACCTTTCAGAGTACAAGCAAGAGCCCACAGCCAAACTTCCTGAACTACTATAGCATTTTATTACTAGAAGATGAGGTTTCATACCAATGCTAAATAATTTAATTAGTGGCATCTCCGTGGCTGCTAAAATGTTCCTTAAGAGGGGGGAAAGGTCCCACTTTGATAACTCGCTCAGTACCAGGAAATAAGAAATATATCTTGGGGGTTTGGCCAAGAGTCCAGTGGTTGTTTCATGACTTGATTATACATAGAATGTTGGAAACACGCATTGTTATGCATTGTTTGCTGAAGCCATTCGTACTGGTGGGTGGAAAATAGTGGAAAAGAGATCAAACCCCCTATGTTGGAAACCAAAAGTGGCGACTTTATCCCATCTCCTACTTCTAATTCCAGCCCCAATATTATTCTGAGTCAGTGTCCCCATAAAATACACCATCTTCCAGGACATCAATCGAATAGGTTTTCAAACAATGATTTAACAAATATGAGAATGCATTTAGCTTACTTATGAATAGTGTGTTACCAGATTATCTCCAAAATATGGCCTGGCTGAGATTACTTTAGCAGTGGATTGAAAAACTGGATGCAGCATAGAGCAATGGTTTCCGAACCTCCTGAGTCAGACTGGGCTTCCGAGGCAACAACACCACATTCTACTCGTATGTAAGTTAGGTGCATTTACCTGTGAGGAAGTGCATTTATTCCTAAAACCTGGTGTTGCTGCGAGTCCCTGAAGAGAGGTTTGGGATCCACAGGAATAGAGCATATTCCTTTGTGGTTGCCATGAAAAACCAGAACCCAGGAGCATACTAAACAGATCCATATACATAAAATTAAATCCAAAGTAAAGATCATTGCATTATCTCTTTTTTTTTTTAAACATAACTCAGGCAGTCGTTTTGCCACGGGCAATAGCAGCTCAGTAAACGAATGTCCCAGATCTGTCTACATTTATCCCTCTGACCCTGTCACACTGTGTCTACACACTCTCTATTAGCTCTCCAATATTTGAAATGTGTAACGACTTCTTCCGTCTGTTCCGGTTGTTATCTATAACACAATTATAGGACATGAGACTGGTGCTCACAGAATATTACTTTATTTTCATTGGCTATTTTAATTACTGGACAATACTGGACAATAACGAACAATAACTTCAAAAACTTACAAATGGAAAGCAAAAAAAGGATTAGGAATAGGTTAGGTCTCTGCATAGAGTTTACTGTTTCAAATGATGTGTGTGTGTACATATATACAAAAAGCAGCAGCCAGCACTCCAAGCAACAAATGTAAAGTCAAGGTGCATGCTCCATAGAAATCAATATAGAAACCCTGTCTTCCCATAAGAGAAGGCACAAAAGCAGCAACACTCAGATATAACAAAAAGACATGTATTAGCAGTGACAAAACAGCACACTATAAACCCATATAGTTTATAGTGTGCTGTTTTGTCACTGCTAATACATGTCTTTTTGCTACATCTGAGTATTGCTGCTTTTGTGCCTTCTCTTATGGGAAGACAGGGTGTATATATATATATATATATGCTCATTTGCATGTCATTTCCCAGAATCCCTTGCTGCAGTGGAAGTGCACCGTTGATTGGTTGTTGCTTGAGAGACAGAATTTGGCACGAAATCTGAGCCCTTTAAATAGCGCTCACTAACTCATCAGACTTACGCTCCCGGAAGAAGCCTCACGGCGAAACGGCCGTCCGAGTTGTCATACCTCCACATCCCCCTGACCCGTGCATGCTCTGTACAGTGTGATGCCTGCGTTTATTCCAATTACATGTCCAGACTGATGCTGGGGCGCCCTACGCTTGCTGCTGGTTACTACTGTTTTGGGACAGGGATGCTGGGGGTCTGTATTCACTGCACATTGTGCTCCATTTTGGACCTCCTCCCTACCTTACCTATTACATGCTTCCTTTTGCTCGCAGTGTGTTATTAGCATCAGGACTCTTCTGTACATTTCAGCATCCTCAGGGTCTTTTCCATCATACCTCTGTTGGCTTTGTTTACACTATTTACCATCATTATCCAAGCTACCTAGGTTACTGCTGTTTATCTTTCAATTTTCCCCATGTTAGTACCTATTTTGCCTCTTATCTCATGTGCTATATTATGCAGCATTTAGTTATTTTTTTCTAGTTGCTTTGCATGCAGGTTTCTGGCTCACAGTGTTATTTTTTGATTTATTATTTTATTCCTTATTTAGTATTGTGTTATTTGTTTTTTCCATTCATTTTTTGAGTCCCCATCCACCTCATGATCGGCCGATCGTTACTACATTTCTAGGGGAATTTTCTTTTCCCCTAGTTTTGTTTTGTTTCATTGGGACTCTTATTATATGGTTTTTCTATGTTTGGGGTTTTTCTGTTTAGATATGATAAGTTTCATCATTTACAGCAGTCATTTAATGTGTGGTATGTGTTTTGGTATGTATTAGTTATTTTATTTTTGCATTACTAATAAAATCCATTTTTCTACTTTCACCTTATATTTTTTGAGTGCTCCTTTTTGACCCTCTTTTCTCTTCCTGTGCATATATATATATATATATATATATATATATAT
This sequence comes from Ascaphus truei, assembly GCF_040206685.1. Taxonomy (NCBI): domain Eukaryota; kingdom Metazoa; phylum Chordata; class Amphibia; order Anura; family Ascaphidae; genus Ascaphus; species Ascaphus truei. The sequence goes on from NC_134483.1 coordinate 330,967,253, forward strand.
ATATATATATATAGTTGTTTTAAAGATATTTGTGTATATAGTGTGATAGCGCCAGATCTACGTTATTCGCACTTTACAGAATAATGGCCTATTGGGCACGTGCATGAAGTTGGTACGGGTTATTGCATTGTTTTCGGCATTCACTCCCATTGATTTGAATGGGGCTTAACACTGCAATGAATGCCATAACCCGTACCGGCACTTGATGCATGTCCTATGGGTCTCTTTTAGTTACGCTTCCTGCTTCTAGTATAAACAGTAAAGGCAGCAGGCTATACCCCAGAAAACGAATGTCAAAATTGTAGTAATAATATAAATGGACATGCTTTAACGAGTCTCTCCTAGTTTACTACCTGAGTGTATCGTAGTTTACTAGGATGTGATGTTAAGAGCACAAATATAAAATGATGCCACCCCTGGGGGCCTATTAGCGTACCTACACGACCTAAAAGTCCTAACATCGCCAAACGTCTGGTGCATGTTTTAGAGCAGGGGTGCTCAACTCCAGTCCTCAAGCCCCCCCCCCCCAACAGGTTTTCAGGGTATCCCAGCTTCAGCACAGGTGACTCAATCAGAGGCTCAGTCAAAGACTACACCACCTGTGTTGAAGCAGGGACTGATTGAGCCCCCTGTGCTTACGTTTGGGATACCCTGAAAACCTGACCTGTTGGGAGGCAGGTGGGCGGCGGCTTGAGCACCCCTGCTTTGGAGAATGGATAATTTTCAGGCAGAATAAACACTTTTTTTTATGTACTGCTGCGGCACAGTTTATTCGAGCATTTGCCCGTTCTGTGCCGCAGCAGTAGCCTGGCGCGCGCCCGAGAGTGACGGGCGCGCGCCGAAGCAGCGGAAGAGCGCCCTCCGATCGGGGCGCTCTCCCTACCGCTGCCGGGTCCGCCGGGTCCCCCGGAACCCCCTGCCGCTGTCCCGCGATCGCGGGACACCAGGGCTCCCTCGGGGAGCCCCTGGACGCGCGTGCAGGGGGCGCACGCTCCCGAAGACGCGTGACCGCGCGTCTATGACGCGCGGCACGCCGAGGGGTGGCCACTAGCAAGCCGGGAAATCTCCCGGCTTGCGGATCTGGCCGCAGTGTAATAAACTGTGTCGCCAGTGTACATGTATGCATTGTGCTTTAGGAATGTAATATACGAAATATATTTAGTACACATGACCAGTACTTTTACCAAAGATTTCTATTTTATTCCCATCTAGCAAAGGCTGTAAGAATAAGGCAGTTGTTCTTACAACACACAGGAATTGTATGAAAACGCAAAGAACAACGGCTACGATATTAGTACGAAGAGCATACACAGAGAACTACATCACAAGGAAATCTTTTCAATTTGGCATCATAGATTAATATATACAGCATGTCGTATTTTCTTTAAAATAAAAGAATACAAAGCTTTCTTTTCTTTTCACCTAAAAGAATAATGGGAACTCTAAATAACTAGGTACCTGTCTGACCTATCTTTTTATTATGTTCATGAAAAGATTATATATATATATATATATAGGATATGCCTTGGATCATTAAAATAGAAATACAGAGGAGAAACACAGAATGCATGTCAAACATTCCTGTCTACAGTACCCTCATTACAGCTAAGGCGGTGGCTTCAATATTTAAAAAAAATATGGAAACTTTAAAAAAAAAATGTTTTATCAAAGTATGGCGTTTTAGTGTATTATCCTATATAATGAGCAAATGTGAGAAAAAATGGTGCTCAAATACAGTACAAGTGTGTGCACTGCCAGTCGTATTGTTCATAATGTCCTTGAAACAACGATTAATGCACTGCATCCATCCATGAAAATAAGTGTCCATAAGTATATGCAGGGGGACAAAATAACCTAGTGGTGTCCCAAAGACTACCACAACCAATTGTCTTTGTATATAAAACCCTTCCCAAACATAAAACATCCCCTATAACAGGACAACAGGTAAGCATATAAAGGCTACAGCCCGTTACCTGTCCCTGGGGGTATCCGGAAAGAGTCCAATAGTGCAGTGTTCTGTATTCGCGTGCAATCCTGTAGAGTAGAGATAACAGCAACAATGTAGAGCAAAGGAACACAGCAACAAAAAATAGATGGCAACTCCAGAATAAAAATAAAAGGTATTTAATTGATGAATTAAATACCTTTTATTTTTATTCTGGAGTTGCCATCTATTTTTTGTTGCTGTGCTCCTTTGCTCTACATTGTTGCTATTATTCTATAAACCCCAAAGCTGCCGTTAGGGCCATAATTTGGCTGAAAATACTAATTGATATTTATGTGTATTTTCGGCAGAAAAAGGCTGAAATGGTTTCTACATCATGCAGTATATAGACATTCCCCATTAGCCTGTCTATACCGTGCACAAATATGATCAATGTAGGCATTCTTTTTAATCACAGACAAATGCAGAGTTTTTCATCTAGGGTGCCGTGCCACCCAGAGGTGCCTCAAATCAACTTGAGGGGTGCTCCATAGGAAAACATGTTATTTTCATGCATTAAGCACCACAATTATGTATTGCTGATGAATGATTTTGCATTAAGTTTAAAACAACAGTTCCGCCTCATGTTCTTTCCTTTGTTATAGGTGAGAAGTAGAGATGGGCAAATTTATTTTGGCGAATTCGGATTCGCCTCAGCTCGGGTGGTTCCCTTGATCCACGGATTTATTAGCAGTCGCCTCAAACGCCCCTCCAAATAGACTAGGGAGACATGCCTGTGCTGAAAAAGCCGCACATCTGAGCGATATGCTAATGGCTATGCAAAGTATATTTACATTTAAATTGTTCCCGTCCCACCTGTTTTAAAAGGATTTCCATACCAACTAAATAGTTTTCTGTAACCCCCCTGTGTCTGCGCGCAGCACAGGACATGGCCCCTTTAAGAATTTCATTCCACAGGACCATGTGACTGTGATTAGGAGCCACCCTACATACAGGGACCTGCATGTGCTTCACCGACAGGTGATCTGCACCAGGAAGCAGAGCACAGTGAGGAGCTGGCAGCAGAAGGAGGGACCGGAGGAGCCAATCATTGCCTGAGCCCAGAGGCAGCAAAGCCGTTCAGGAGACAGACAACTGAAGAGAGAAGGGAATCCCCCGGCCAGCAGAGAAACTGGTGCCACACTAACCGTGTCTTTATAAAAGCACAGGCCTGCAACTGATATATCAACATAATTGCTCCAACGAGATACATGTACAGGTGCGCCGACGAGTATTCTAAAACTTGCCTTGGAAAATCTGGGGCTATCACCAGCAAGACCCAGGTACATGCTGGGTACATGCTGGGTACATGCTGGGTACATGCTGCAAACATTTCAGTGACATTTCTGCAGAGACTAATGGCCCATCAGATTAACACAGCAGGGGTCCCTGGCAGTCCCATTGAAATGGGACTGCCAGGGACCCCTGCTGTGTTAATCAGGGACCCCCGCTGTTAATGATGGCCATGATGTACCCAGCATGTACCCAGCATATACCTGGGTCTTGTTGGCGATTGCCCCAGATTTGTTTTAGAATACTCGTGGGCACTACAGTAGCACATAGTACTGCCTGCTCACCCAGGACTGGGGAGCCTGGGTACAGTGATTCAAACCCTCACCAACACGTGCGCAGCGCTGGGTAGTTCTGGGGTGTTAGTAATTGTGTTGTGTATTATACCTGTTCCTCTTATTTGTAAACCTGTTAAATGTAAACTGCTGTGGTGTCCCCCTTATTACTGATCCCACATAAGAGTGAGGGTTGCTATAGTAATATCAAACCTCTGTGGAGAACTGGCAGCACCTACAGAGAAAAGTTTCTCCAGTAGCTCTGGAGCTGAAATGAATGCAGCTCCGTTCTGGAGATCCCCTGTGGAGGGGAGAGGGGGTGAAATGTGTTTTACATGGAGGCCTGCTTATGTAGCCATGTGTAAAAATGGTGTACATATATTTCTCATGCTGGCAGTAATCCTCGTAAGTAGGCAGGGCTGCCAGTAACAATCATGGAGGTTTGCCCTCAAACCCTGGTGAAGTGTCATATGTAACAAAGGAAGTGACAACATGCTTTGTGTCCACTGTTAGTGACATAAAGGTGGGTCTTTTCTGGAGTCTATATAAGACACAGAACTGCCTAAAGTTAGGGGTGTTAACAAGGAGAGTTCAAGGTGAAGTGTCTGCAGCAGTTCAAGTCTGACAGAGTGCAAGCTGATTACACACTGTGTCCAGGGACCTGGCGCAGATGGTGATCTCCCTTAGGGGAAAGGTGGAGAGCAACTAATTAAAAGAGGAGGAACCTTCTGTATGGAGTACCTCATGGAAATGCTGGGCTAAGTACGACCGCGATGAGGGGCAGTCTGCCTATGGAGATGACATTAAAGATGCCCTAGTTCAAAAGATCCCTCCTGTGAGAGTGTGGAGTTATTCCCCAGGAAGGAGTTCCCCATCAGATACTTCCCCCTGCTGCCGCAGAGATCCTGATGGGGTGGAGGCGCTGTACCAGATGTGAGTAGGACTCAGAGCACACTACCTCAGACGCCTGTCATGGTGAGATTCCCCATTACCAACCAGCGGGAGACTCAGGAGTCCTGTTACCAGCAGGTGCACCACATCACACAGACATGTAATGGGGGCCAATTAGACCACAGGGGCCAATATGAGATTGGGTGGGGGCCCTAGAACCGTTACACTTAAAAAAATAAAAATAAAGGATTGCAATTTACAACTATGTTTACGAAAAGTTATTATGATAATATTATAATTTTAAAATGTTGTGATAATTTTAATTGCAATAAACTGTTTTGATTTCTGTTTCTTAAACGAATGTCACAATTGACGAAGTCATATTTTGCCTAATAGCAATTGAATCCTATGAATAAGGGTTGTCCACAAGTATAGTCCAAAAGGCGCAAGTTTAATAATAGAGCTAAAAAATAGAAAGGGAAAAGTGAAAAGAAAAACAATATAGTGTAGCATATCAATATATCAAACAAAAGATAATATGATGCACTAACTAACTTTTCTTCCACTCCATCTCCTATATTGATATACCACCAGTAACCCTCCTTGCCCAGCCCTAAGGGAATTTACATTGAGTTGAACTATATACATAGCAGGAAAAGAGGTAAGGTGGTCCGCGGATCACAGCAACTTCATATATCTATACCAGAGGTTTGAATATTTTATTGCTCATTGCTGGGCCTTTCTTCAATCAAGTTGCCATAGTGTGTGCACTACCTGTTAGCAGCCTCGGTATCCTGGGTCCTTCCCAATTTTTTTAGTATATACATAGCAGGGCTCAGCCTCTCATACCTATTCAGGGTGCTGGGTCGGTGCAGGCTGCGCGTGGATATGCAGATAGAATTAGGATGGGTGCCAGGAACTTTTATAGTACATACTGTAGGAGAGCTTTATTCACATCCGTTTATAAGGCTCACCATACAAGGACAGACTTCATATTAGACAAATTAACTGGTGAAAAATTATAAAGTTACTCTGTGCTTTTTCCCCTGGTAGCTCTCAGTCTTACGCTGGGGAGTTGCTTATGCTTGTTTCCTTTAGTATTGGTTAGATTAGCAATCTCCTGCATAGTGTCAGTAATGCCCCCATCTCATGTGCACCCCCGTTTGGGAATACACTCTGCTTTCTGAGATCAGTATCCCATTACTGTGTGCTGCAGGGGTCCACAAACTTTTTTCTTTGCACCCTCCTGCCGGTTCTCCCACCCTACCTGCGCCCCCCCCCCCCCCCTTACCTTCTCTACAGTATCGGCAGCATCATTTGACATCACAACGTCATGTGGCGTTGCCATTTGACCCCATGGTGTTATTTGATGCCGCATTGTCATGGCGATGCGTTGTCATGACGACACGTTGCCAGAAGCTGCCGGAGAGCAGTAAGAGGGAGTTACAGAGGCCTTGCGTGCTCCCCCAGCATTTTATTTAAATGTTGTAGGGAAGAGTGGGGGCCTCTGTAAGCACTGAGCCCCACCAGAAAATGTTGCGCCCCCCCCCCCAGTTTGCGCATCCCTGGAGTCCTGCATACTTCATCCATGCATATTGGATTAGGAGTTTACTTAGGACCTGTCGGTGGGGCCGATCAGATTATGCTCAAGAGCTTCTACTCTGAGATCTCCTGCTAAGCACATGCTCACGCCTCTTTTCACATGAAAACAATCTTGGACCATTACTATAGGTGCTAACTAAATAGGGCATGTTCCTTAACTGAAAACAATAAACAGGGACAGGAAACACTTAAAATACACATCTATGGGGGGCGTGCCGATGACGTCATCCAAGACGGAGGGTTAAGAGGAGAGCTCCAGAGACCCGCACGAATAAAACAAATTTTAACTAAATTTACCCCGAAAATTCATACACCAAAAGATACAGGACAGACCCCCAAACAAGCAGGGATGTCCCAAAAACCGAAAAACCAGTCAGGACCTGGGGTTGCGAAGTTTTTCACCCCGGCAAAACAGAGCACCGAGGCCACCGCCAGAAAACAAGATGGCGCCTCCCCACCCGGCGCACGAGCCGCCAGGCCGGCTACAATAAGCCAAGTGAACCCTCCCGACATAATGACTGCAGAGCAGGGGATCACAAAGGCCTACCTGGAAGAACTCCACAGCAAACTGTACAGATCCCTGCAGTCCGACCTGAGAGAGGCGGTCGACGAACTGAAAAGAGACATAACAGGGCTCACCAAGCGGACCGCATCCCTGGAGGCCAGGCTAGAAGAGGCCCTCACTCACCAGAAGGTAGCGGATGAGGAAATCACCCGACTCGGTGCGGAGGTGAACGCACTCAAAGACGGTCTCGAGGACCAAGAGAACCGGGACCGCCGCCAGAATATTAGGAGGTCCTTCCTAATCAGATTCGAGGATACCTCGAAGAATTCTTCACTACCGTCTGTGAAGGCCTGGACGAGAGAGAGCTCGAAATTGACAGAGCCCATCGCGCTCTAGGCCCGAGGTCCGAGGACCCCAACAGAAGAAGGGATGTGATCATCCGTCTGCATAGCTACACGGCCAAAGAAAAAATTATGACTGCATGCCGCGAGAAAGACCCCATACAATACCAGGGGGAGGATATCCAAGTCTACACTGACCTGTCCAAAAAGACCGTAGATAGACGCAAAGGATTACGCCCCTTAACTTTACTATTGCGAGAAAAGGGAATAAAATACAAATGGGGGTTTCCCTTCAGATTGACAATCCACCACAAGGGAAAATTCTACAATATCAGATACCCCGAAGACATGACTCCACTGGTCCAAGCCCTTGGATTAACCCCCCCTGCCTCCTGGGAAAACGAAGAACGCCACCCCACGAACCAGGAACCTGATGATCCCCCGGTCCGACAACGCCACACGAACATGAAGTAGCGGCCCCTGTGAAAAGCTGCACCTCCACGACCATGGAGGCACCCGACGCTCCTTTCCAGCCCCTGACGACATCCTCCCTGTGACAAAGGGGAAAAAAGCCCAGAGGTACTCACCCGAGATGGAGGCAACCGCAACACGGACCGACCGACGACTACTGCATACCGACACAAGTGATCAACAGGAACCTCGCGAGACTACGTCCCTTCCCGTCCGCGACCGGAGCACCATCCGTTCCCCCCCGGAGTGAAGGGAGAGGAGCCGCTGTGCCCACCGCTTGCTATTTCCACAGGCAGGGACCGGGCCACAGACCAGCCGCGCAACTTGCGGACCTGATGACGACGCGGTCTTGGCCGGCGAGAAAAACTGAGTCTCCGAACTCTAAACCCTGAGGACTTCAGAACGCGGATTGCTCGCCGAACGGGTCTGTAACCCAGTTTAGTTTAAAGACCTAGTAGGTCATCAGTTGGCAGTCCAAATTAAAGTTAATAGGCCGCCATGTTAGAAATTTAGTTAATTATTGTTACTGCCACCAGTTGTGTAAAAGTTAATCGATAAATCAATCCCCCTGATAAAACTACCCATCCCGCATTTCCCCCCCCCCCTTACCCCCACCCCGGTGAATATAAGCTATATATCATAGTTTAACGGAGGAAGCCGCTTGCATGCTCCCCCCTGCGCCCCCCCGCTACCCCCCACACACCTACCCTTCCCCCCCTGCCTCAACTCATATCCCATAAAAAATAAAAAAATAAAACTTGAAATCTGAAGAAATTCTGCCTATAGGCTCACTGATCTGAAGCCCCAAAGTAAGAACGCTTCACTGAACAAGAATGGATATGGTTGCCCCTGACAAAACAGGGTAGAAATGTAATAACAATATGCACCAGAGTTTAGAAGCTATATATACTCCCTCCCTACCCCCCCACCGCTTCCCCCCCCCACCGCTTCCCCCCCCCATGCCTTCCTCCCCCCCTACGCCTACCCCCCCCCCCACCAGGCTACCGTGCCTCCGTCCCCCCCCTCCCCTCTCCCCCGCCCTCCCCCTCCTCCCCCTCCTCCCCCCACTCCATCCCCCCTACCTCCCTCCCAATGATATAAAGATTTTAAGATCTAGAGAGAAACTCCCCCCCTGATCAAAAAGTGGATATATCCCGACGTGAAACAATAGTAAATAAGTGTACTGTTTTGCTATATGTCAATCAAAGGGGTTACACTCATGATACCTATAGCACATTGATGTACAGACAGTCATGATGACACGCTATACTGCAGAGGAGTACACATTGCAGAAAGTTCAAGTATATGTACCACCCCTGTTCCCTCCCTCCCCCCCCTATTCCCCGCCCCACCCCCCCCACCCCAGTCCCCCTCCCCCCAGTCCCCCTCTCCCCTTCCTCCCTTCCCCCCTCCTCCCCCGACCTCCCTACCCCCTCCACCCTTACTCTCCCACCCCCACGTCCCCCCCCCAGTTTCCCCCCCCCTCCACCCCACCCCTTCCCATTTCTCTCCCAAAGGAATAAAGAGTTTAAGATCCAGAGGGGAAAAAAAAAAAAAAATACCCCCTGGTCAAATGGTGGAAATAACCCGACGGGAAACAATAGTAAATACGTGGAATGTAATACTAAATGTCAATTGAAAGGGCTACACTCACGAACTCTATAGCGCGTTGAGGTAAATGTTGTCATTTTTGGTACTCTATACCACTGAGGATTACACATTGCAGAAAGTATGTATTAGACAAATGAGCCATGTACATGTACTCCCCTAGCCCCCCTCTCCCCACCCGCCTCCTGCCCCCTCCCCCCTCCCCGCCCCCCTCCTTCCCCGCCCCCACTCCCCCCCTTCCTCCCCTCCCACCCCCTCCGCCCTCCCGCCCCCATCCCCTCCCTCTCCCCCTCCCTTTCTTCCCCCCCTCCCCCCGTCCCCCTTCCCCTCCTAACCCCCTATCCCTAACTAGATTGATGGATGTCTCGGAAGAGGCACTGACCCTTGACTCAAAGATATCCATGGTTATATGCTACATAGCAGAAGATATAAACAAAGCTTAAGAGATATGTTCGACTACTGCTACCTCTCTCCTGAGACCACGACAAAGGAAAATGCACAGAGTCATAAACGTTGAATGTTCTCTCATTAAAGTAATAGGTAAATCAAGAATGTATAAATGGGGCTACTGTCACGGTAGCTTGCGACAGGCTGTAATTTTACACCAAAAACTATATATATATAAATATATATATATACCTGGGTTTGAACTGGGACGAGACTTAAGATATAATAAAGTGATTTTATTCCTTGATAAAGGTGAACACAACAAATATGTACAAATAACAGGCAAAATATAGACACTTACGTAAAAGATGAAAATAATGAAAACAGTCCCATCTGAACTGGCAGTTTCATCCAGCAATCAGCCCAAGACATTGCATGGCGACCAAAAATGAAGACAAAGGATAGATGGGAAACAGCAGGTTATAAACCCTTTGTCCCTCTATCTGTAACATTAAGACCCTGGGATTGGTTTGCAATTATCTCCAGCCAATCTTTGGTGGGGGAACACATTTTAGGACAGGCCCCCCTGCTAGCTGGCACATCTGCAGTAGAACTCTGGGGGGTCTCAGACTTAACCAAAAGTTCATATTTACTGCAAATCATTGCATAACTTCCGCTCCGTAATACATACAGTCAGGTGAGATATATTACTGCATTCTGGGACACCTGACGCTCGTAGGAAGACCAAAAATTACATTGTAATATGAACATTAATAGAGATATTAATATCTGGCATTTAGCAGCAGTTACATATTCAATGTTTAGACTTCCCAAGATCGGCTTACTCTCGCCAATACACTTATGTAATTCTTAGCCGGTTCAGCCAAGGACATCTCATAGTATCCTTATATTTAATAAAGTTACTCACTTTTGATATCCTGTTGGGGAATACCTTTTGCTGGAAGGTGTGAATAACAAACCCTTCCCTTCCTTTTGCCTGCTTCCCGCATAAACAATTCCCCTGGGAAGCCAGGCTCAAATCTAGCAGGATATCCTATTTAGCATCCTACTGGCCACGTCAATAAACCTTTTGAAGTGGGCTTTTGCTTTTCGCATAACCAATTAGGTCAGTTACCTATTGATCAGGGCGATGTATCACACCTCTCTGTTGATATACACTTCCAGTGAATACTCATATGAGGCACCATTTGGCTCCTTACGCATTACAAAGACAGGCATTCTGCCTGTACATTAGCACACCATTATTAGCATTCTGCCTGTGTATTTCAAAAACTGCAAAAAGTCACTTTATCAAAAATATATGTCCCTCTTATGACAAAGTTATATTTTTAATATGTGTGTACTTGGGGGGTGACCCGGAGGATGTACCCCAAGGCTCAGGGTCCTGGCTTACTCAGTTACCAAATTACCAGTTTTCAGGTAACTGTTTATTCAGCACTGCATATAAGATTAACCCCTTAAGTCCCAGTGGGTGGGTTATGCAGACCCTGATCCAGCAACAACATCATTTACACAGGGGAATAAGCATTTTCATGTTATTTAGCAAGGGTTAAGTCACAGTTCTGGGCCTCAGCCCAGTTAACCCCTTGTCTCCCTGGCGAGGTTAGAGGGGGGCCCTTGGGGGGTAACCCCGTTAATCCCGGGCCAAACCCTCCCTACCGCCACAGCTACCACCTCCCAGGTAAATCCTATCAAAAAGAACACTCTTCCCTCTCTCCCCTCCCACCTACCCCTCCCCCCTACCCCCTCTCCTAACCCCCCCACCCAGCCTCAGAACTATCCAGTAGGCTAACTCAAACCCGCTGAGGATAGCTGCATCCCTTAGGAGGGACATCGGGGATAAAAGTAACACCCCGCTAACTTAGGCCAACCCACACTAAACAAGATATGTACTCGAACATAAGGGGTCTATTTAAGACCTAGCAGAAGAAATCAAGTATAAAGGGCCAAGGTATATCCCTGCCCCTAACCCTTGTCGACTACTTTCCCTTCCCCATCCCCACCCACCCCCCAAACCTACCCTACCCACCCACCACCCCCTCCCAGCAATTAGAGGATTCTCAAGCTGAAGAAGGGTAAGGCGAGCCAGATATTGATTACTGGGCCCGCACTACACCAAGACCCCCATCGTATAAGCCCCACCCCTGCGCCCCCCTCTCTTCACAGAGAAAATGAAGGGGAAAAGCGGGTAAAATATGGAACTATAGGGTCTCTACCTCGCCCATTCCGGACGGTCACCGTCACCGGACCCACCCCCCAAGGGTTCTTTACCCGACAAACCGACTACCCTTTAGGTCGGTCTTGTTCCATTAAGACCAGAACAAGGTCTACTTTCATCTCTCACTGTTACCTGCTGACACTTTCCCAGCAGGCCCCCTCCCACCCTCTCCCCCCCCTCACACCCTGATCAACCAAGGCCCATAAAAGACGAGAGTAACATCTAACCGAACACCCAGCCACTGATCCTTGCGAGAAGAGACAGGAGCTTTAAAAAAAAACAAAAAAAAACAACACATAGACAAAGGAGATAATGGCTAAGCAAGGACCAATTAAACTAGTGTCTCTTAATGTAAAGGGACTACAGAATAATAGGAAAAGAAGGCTAGCCCTTCAAGAATTAAAAAAGCTCAATGGTGATATAGTCTTTCTCCAGGAGACGCACTTTACTGCGCAGGAGCCGCCCAAAACTTTCCAAAATGCTTACCCTATGAGTTACTACTCAACATTCAGTAGTAAAAAACGGGGAGTGGCCATTTTGATTAGGCAAGGCACCCCCTTCAATTTAACAAAAGTCACAACGGACCCAGAGGGTAGATTTGTTGTGGTGTATGGCTCTCTGGCGGGATCCGCGATCGCCCTGATCAACCTCTATGCCCCTAATGAGAATCAGCCGATCTTCCTCAGAAAAGTTCTAGAGGAGATTGATCCGGAATATCTATCCTCCCTGATAATAGGAGGAGATCTAAACATGGTTCTCAACCCTGTAGAGGACAAATCAACCACACCGGGACGCCCGCATCCGCCCCAAGCAATAAGATTGGGGAAAAGTTTTAGGGACATTATAAAGGAATTCTCTCTAGTAGACATTTGGAGAGCACAACACCAGGGACAAAGAGATTATACTTTTTTCTCGGCCCCTCACCAGACCTATTCCCGTATTGACTGTTTCCTTGCTACCAAGAATGTTCTAGAAGCAACAACCAACACAGATATTGGCCCAATCACATGGTCAGATCACGCCCCGATTTCTCTATTTCTCACGGCCCCATTTGTAAAAACATTCACATATAATTGGAGACTAAACGACTCTCTCTTAAACAATAAAGAGATAGAAAGAGAGATCAAAAGAGCCCTAAAGAATTATTTCAGACTAAACCTAGGCTCGGTGGACTCCCCAGCTACCTTGTGGGAAGCCCACAAAGCGGCTATCAGGGGCCAACTTATCTCGATAGCATCATATAGGAAGAAGGCCAAAGTAAAACTAACCAAAGAGCTCACTGACAAAATTATACAACTAGAACAACAACACAAACTGAACCCGTCCAGGAAAATTTACAAATTACTGACAGCTGCCAGAGTTAAACTAAAAGATATACAATTAGAAAATGTAGAAAAAGCTTTAAAATGGACGGGCCAGAGGTATTACGACAAAGGGAACAAAGCCGATAGACTTCTTGCTAGCAGGTTAAGAGGCATACAAAAAAGATCACAGATTACAGCGATCAAGAATAGGTCTGGTGAGATAGTCTATAATGAGAAAAAAATAGCGGAGGAATTTACCAAATTCTACACTAAATTATACAATCTGAGATCCAACTCCGCTATTCCAAAGTTAACCGCAGAAGCATCAATAATAAATTACCTTGCCGATTGTAACCTCCCCTCCCTGACAGAGGAGGAGAACGAAAGGCTAAACGGTAAAATAACAGTGGAAGAACTGTCAGCGGCTGTAAAAGCATCCAAATCCTCCAAAGCGCCGGGACCTGACGGCTATACAAATTCCTACTACAAGAAGTTCCTACCCATACTGACACCTCACCTCCTAAACCTATTTAACTCTTTTATGGAGGGGAACCCAATACCAAACTCTATGTCCTCAGCTAATTTAGCAATAATCCACAAGGAAGGACCCAACCCAATGTGGAAGTTATAGGCCCATATCTCTTTTGAACAACGATTTAAAACTGTACAGTAAAATACTTGCGAACAGGCTAAACCCCATATTACCCAGACTTATCCACTCAGACCAAGTTGGATTCGTCTCAGGACGCCAAGCAGCGGACAATACGCGTAAAATAATAAACATAGTTGACCATGCCCATTTGTCCAAAACAAGAACGATGCTACTGAGCCTAGATGCATTCGATAGGATAGACTGGTTATTCCTAGACAAGGCCTTGGAAAATTTTGGTTTCAAAGATAAGTTCCTGGAAGGAGTCCGGGCTCTCTACCAGAACCCTTCCGCCGCGGTCAAACTCCCAGGTGGAACGGGCGAGAGATTTCAAATTAAAAATGGCACAAGGCAGGGTTGTCCCTTATCTCCTCTTCTTTTCGCCCTCACGATCGAACCACTTGCGACCAAAATTCGAAACAACATAAATATACAGGGTGTCGAGATAGGTGAAACAAATTTTAAAATATCCCTATTCGCCGACGATATCATTCTGACCTTGACCAGACCCCAAACTTCTCTTCCGAACCTTCAAAGAGAACTATCGGATTTTGGTAAAGTGTCTGGGTACAAAATAAACAGTGGAAAATCGGAGGCCTTAAATATTAGCCTACCAGATGAGGAAGTGAAATTACTCAAACTAAATTTCAATTACCGGTGGTGTCCTGCATATATTAAATATTTGGGGGTAAATATATCAAGACACTACAGAGCTCTATACCAAGATAACTACCCAGCGCTTTGGGGTACAATTAAGAAAGATTTGGAACAGTGGCAAGGTTACCAGATATCATGGATTGGGAGAATGATCTCCGTTAAGATGAATATTCTCCCTAGACTTTTATACTACTTTCAGACACTCCCGGTCCATGTGCCTGGCGCTGATCTAAAGAGCATACAAAACAGAATGTTTAACTTCATTTGGCAGGGCAAAAGGCCCAGAGTAGCAAGATCGGTCTTGTTGGCGCCAAGAGGAAGGGGAGGTATGGCCGTCCCAGATATACACAAATATTACATAGCAGCACAATTGAAACATTGCTGGATCGATATTGAATCTAAATATGCCAGAATGCCTTCTCTGCAGGCATGCCTGTGGAGCTTAGATAAAGGAGATAAGCAGACGCACAACCTAAAACTACAAGCGTCCATGTTCACATGGGAAGTATGGTCAAAATACAAGACCAGATTCGGGCTGCGCTCAGCTAACCCACAACTCACGCCCCTAACCAACAACCCAAAATTCCCTCCGGGATGCGGTTCTAAGCTATACGATCGACTAAAAGAGGGGGGGGGTCGGGACGATCGCGGACCTTCTGAGCCTGGACACGCTCCTGAGCTACCAAGAAGTCAAAGCCAAATATAAAATTAGGGAATTGGACACATTCAAATACCTACAAATCCGTCATTTTGCCCAAAAGGTATGCCCATCCCCAGAATTCCCCTCCCTTACAAAATTCGAACGATTGTGTCAAGCGAACACATACCAAAGGGGACTAATCTCCGATATAATTCCATTCTAGAAAACTCAACAACCACCCAAGATCATGATTACATGCTCAAATGGGCGGCAGACCTGAATATTACAATAGAAAGGGAGATTTGGGAGGAAATTTGGCAGGCCGCCTCAGGAACGTCCCTATGCACCATAACGAAGGAGAATATATATAAAATTCTCTACCACTGGTACCTCACCCCAGCGAGGTTGAACCAGATCTACCCCCTGGCGTCAGATTTATGTTGGAGAGGCTGCGGTCATAGAGGGGACATGGCCCACATCTGGTGGACCTGTCCGGAAATTGTTAAGTACTGGACTAAGGTCCAAAATTTGATAAAAGAGGTCACAGACCTAGAACTGCCTATAGAACCGCTGACCTTCCTACTTGCAAGGCCAATACCAGGTATTGTCCGGACAACTGGGAAATTAATCTCCCATATTTTAACTGCGGCCAGATGCGAGATAGCGGCCTCCTGGAAGAGACAAACAACACCATCCAAAAACTCCATTAAAAAAAGGATCAATGAAGTGATGATAATGGAAAAGTTGACGGCCATGCTTAAGGCAAAAGCTTATCGCCTTCGATACGATATGGGAACCCTGGTGGCTCCTCAACAGATGAAAGCCCTAGTAGGAAATTAGACTCCCCGAACCCCTGTGCCAACCCACTGAGACCAAGGGCCACAGACTTAGGGCCCCCAGGATGTGAACTCCCAACCCCCCCCACCCTCTCCCCCCCCCTCCTCCCCCCCTCCTCCCCCTCTATCCTCACTCTCAGAGGACCCCCTCTTCTAGGACAACCAAGGTTGCCCCTTCTTTACCCCAGAAAAAGTTAAAAAGTTTACGTATTAGGCAATGTACTGAAACTGTAAATCATATGTTGTATCAATGCCTAATAAAACTATTTGAAAAAAAAAAAAAAAAAAAATACACATCTATACACTTAAACATATTTACAAGAGTCATTGGGCGAACTGCCAGAACTCAGAGGAACCTGCTTCTAGAACATTGGGTATATATATGTAACGGTTATTCCCCCTATCCCAATTACAGATAGAGTGCATGTGAGGGGGAATCTATGTGTTACCAGGTGTGGTGCGTATACCTGTAGGTTCACAAGAGGCCTGAGCCTCCGCTTGCTGGGAACCTGGGGTGAATCCCTGGGAACAATCTGGTTTGCAGCGCCTCCACTTGTGTAGGATTCTAGGAATATAGAAGGTTGCCTACACAGGACCCACATACACAATAAGTACATACACCGGAGTATATATATATGAACAGTTTACTGTATATGCATAATAACCATACTTCACAGATAACGTAATGTGTGTATCCCCTTTCTGACTAGGAGAACAATGACTAACGCGTCACGCAGGACGCAACTCTCCACTGTGTCCAATGTCCCACCACCATATAGTGCCCACAATAATTGGGTGCTCGGCACCAGCGTCCCTGTGTCCTGGATCCCCACCCAGATGTGGGGCAGCGCTGCTCCTGTGTGTATAGTATATATAGAGGGTGTATTGTTGGTGCACTTATGAAGGTACCTGCCGAGCGCTCCTGCACTCGGGCCTGCAGACAACTTCGAAAAGGATCCACCGCTTGGTGATCCCGTCTGCAATATCCTGCCTCTCCTAGCATGAGGGTCCACCAGGGGCGATCCCACCCTGGAGATAGTCCTTATCTCTGTGGCGTAGGCTTGAGCCCAAGCCTCTTCGTGGGGAACGCAGCGTCCGCTGTGTCCCTAACTGTCAATATCACTAATGGGAAACGTCCCTTAGCTAGGGTCTGTTCCTGTGCACAACAAACTGTAATGTGGCTCAGGACCTGGCTGGGGCCTAGGGGGCTGCTGGCCTACTGCAGTGGGTCACAGACCCCTGCACTCACCTCCTACCCCTAGCTCTTCCTGGTCCCGACTGACTCGCGTGGGCTGAGCGCGCGAAATGTATCTATATCTTCGAGCAGGGAGATGCTGCAGCCCTATTGGCTCCCTGGCATCACGTGGGTTCCCCTAAGGCTCATGGGACTTGTAGTCCCTGCTTAGAGTCCTCTCTGGTCCGGGTTCGCGCGCTTGTCCTCGCGCATGCGCAACTGATCCGGCCGCCGGAGCTCCACTGCGCATGCGCGAACTCACGCAAGATGGCGGCGCCCTGCCCGGGAGCCGCCGGGGGCCTCCGGAGCACCGGAGCGCTCCCTGCTCGGCCCCACCCTCCAGAAGTGCCGGCGGGTCTGCCGCTTGGCTCCGGTAGCACTCACCCTCGCTCCCGGCAGCGGAGGTAACGAGTGGGGGGTCACAGAGCAGAGGGGGACCTGGCTACATATATATATATATATATATATATATATATATATATATATAAACACCGTCTCCCTATGGTGACATCACTAGTCACAAAATATACTGGGGAGTGGCAATTCTTTCTACACAGTCTCCCTACATTACATGATGGGGGGGGGAGGGGACAATACCAGAGTGATCCCACCCAGTTAACCCATTAAGCTTCTTACTTTACTTAGTAGTCCCCAGGGGGAGGCTACACACTATATTGTTTTTCTTTTCACCTTTCCTACTTTTATTTTTGAGCTCTACTATCACCTTTTGGACTATACATGTGGACAATTGTTGAGGATCATGTGGGGATGGGGAGAACTAGAAATATATTGTATGATTGTTTAAATCACTATAGTTTATATCATACCTTCCAGCGTTATTTTTGAAATTTCACAGGAATTATTTTTTCCAAATCTTATACTCGGGTTACTACGGTCTTATTCTATTTGATATCACTAATCTTGGGAAGCGCCATCTTGTGAAGCGCCATCTTGTTTTTATTTTCCTGTAAGTAGGGGTGCCTTGTGGGTAAAAAAAACAATTGATAAACAGTTGACTAAAGCTTAGTTTAGAACATTAAGAAATAGAGCTTTCTTAATGGTCTGAATTCTGGGCATTAATGGCCTAGAAATACCTAGAATTGTGAGCAAAGAACAGTTGTTAACACGGAGGTAAATGTTATTGATAAAATGAAAAACTAATTAGAAAAATGTTATCCTATTATTGTAATAATACCATCAGAACTCAGCATTATATGTCAACAAAAAGCAACCAAAAGTCTGCGATATCATCACAAGAAATTAACAGAGCAGTAGGCCACACATATTGCAAGAAGAAATTCAGATTATTGGACAAAGATGGTACTCGATGGTACTCGATGGTACTCGACTGGATTCAAAGGGATGAATAAAAACAAAGATGTCAGCCAAAAGTAAGATGGGAGCAACATGAAAGGCTTGCAACCGCAGTACCTGGCAGATCATTGGGGAGGCCTTCATCCAGCAGTGGATCGACAAGGGCTGAAGAAGATGATGATTATACATATATTGTATATATATTTAGAATGGTTGTATAACTATTATGGCATAATACAATTGGATTAAATAAAATATACTGTAGGCAAACAGACTTTGGTGGGTTCTAAAATAAAGTATCCACAATGTTTATGTTGTTGCAGAACCCTATGGAACAGAGCACTGAAAAAAGACTTAATAAAGTTCATTATAACGGGCAGGAAAATCAATATGATTTGCCTGCAGATGTTCTGTTAGCACATCCCACTTTCAATACTTTTAAATTATTATTATTATTATGCCCTCACAGTATGTAAATCTAATCCTCCCACTGGCCTCTTTTGTGTGCAGTTTTCACATACCCACTACCCCTCCTTCTCTGCAACTTGTCTTTAATTGGGCGCTCCTTAAACGGGAATAACACAGGCCAAATCCTGCAATTACTGCACCAGGAAAAGAAACGCAACTACTATCATTATTTGCAGTATTGTTTGAAAATATAACAGCGTGCCCCAACTGGGAGCATATTAGCATGCATGTCTGTTATAAATATATCTAATATACTGTAACAAATGTGACCTAAAAGTGCCAACAGTGCCAAATAGCTTATGTATGTACTGTACAAGAGGATGGGAAATTTTTCAACAGAATAAACAATGTTCTCTCTATATGTATGCACTGTGCTTTAGTAATGTAAAAAAGGATCAATATTTCATATGTGTGAAACGCATTTTTACCAGAGATTTAAGTTTTCTTCCCATCTACTGTAGCAAAGGCTGCAAGAATAAGCCAGTTGTTCCCACAACACATAGGAGTATGAAAACCCACAGAAAAACTCTGTCGATGACCATAGCCACATACTTCCAATCATCTTCCTTCTATAAGAAAAGAAAAGGAAATGTATCATTAACAGAAAGTAACGCTTTCAAATATTTTTACATGAAAAGGACAGGTAGCTCATCACGCATCAATTCATTAGGTTCAAAAGATGAAGCATTTTTTTACAAAAAGTGTTTTAGATTCACTCTTGCGTGGAAAATAATCCAGTTACATTTCATGAGAATTATCTTTTATTTTCTATTTAAAAAACACGCATTCGTTTGTACACTCCATCCCACATATGAACTCAGTTGGGGTTTGATTCTGTCTTTTGTTGGCTCCTCTTGATACTTAAGTCTCCCAGATAGTTCTGAGGAGAAAATAATAGTCCCATTGCTAGTCCCAGCACAGTGAAAGCAGTAGATAATACACAGTCCTGGATTTTGGGTCCATTCTGTATACTCTGGGCCCTCCTTGTCCTCCAAACCAAGCCTACAAGGCCCCTTTCCTCCACACCTATTGTACAATCCTATGTAAGAGCAGAGTGACCAAATAACAAGTATTGTGGGCTAGGGTGAGTCCCATTTAGGACCAAACTGACCTATGGACCGTGAATCACCAGGAGTTAAAGAGTCAGAGAACGCGGGATGATAAAGAAGACTCTGAAGTTTTGACGGCCTCCTATATTTTGAGTACATCTCATGGGAAACAGGAGAAAAAGCCATGGTGCTGGCATTGAGATTACATTTGGTCTCCCCCTCCTCCAACTTTGAAAGAGACATACTGTAAATTGGTGTGTAATGAATGAGGGGGGATGAAATGCCCCCAAAATATCTAGAGGAGGTATCTCACACTCCCCACTGATAATGGATAATGCTTTTGGGTAAAGTGCATGTCTGATATATTTAAATTTCCATAATAAACTGAATTAAGAAACATGCTCATCTAGCAATGTCACAACATCTCTGAGAATTCCAAAAGTAGTTGTCGGTGACTTTCCTAGTAGCTATAAAACATAACATATTTAGATTACCTTTTTCCTTTCATTGTGATCCCTGATGTTTCCTGCTATGAACTGAACGCTGTCAACAACCACCTTCATTTCAGCGGAAGATTCTTGAACGCCAGAGAGCGCATTGCATGATCCCCGGTGCTGACTCCTTCTATTCCTGGTACTCTGTCCTTCGGATTTCATGCAGTGGTAACATGTCTCATCTTCAAACAATTCCTCATCATTGCATTGCGAGTTCATTCGTTTCAATGGTTTTACACAGCCTCTTTTTTTGGTTCTTTTAGAACATGGCCTGTCTTTCTTTTCTATGGTTTTTCTCATCATTAACAATTTTGGCAGACGTTTTAAAAATACGTCGTTTACCCATCCAGGCATTTTGTGCGTGGTCGGGGTCCTGTAGTGAATATTTAGCACAAACACTGTAACTACTATCGACAGAGTCACAAATATCATTGTAAACAAAAGGTATTCTCCAACAAGAGGAATAACAAGAGAGGTTGATGGAATTGTCTCTGTGATAACCAACAAAAAGACCGTCAAGGAAAGTACAACGGAGATGCACAGGGTCACCTTTTCTCCACAGTCTGAAGGAAGGTAGAAGACTAACACTGTTAAGAATGAAATAAAGAGGCAGGGCATAATCAGATTAATCGTGTAAAACATGGGCAGCCTTCTGATATAAAATGAATATGTTATATCTGTATAGATTTCTTCACAGCAGTTATACTTAATGTCGTGCTTGTAACCAGAAACGTCAACTATTTCCCATTCGCTGTTCTCCCAAAAATCTTTCATGTCGACTTTTGATCCAACGATTGCAAGATCAATTTTAGCTTTATCGTATGACCAGGATCCAAACTTCATTGAACAGTTTTGATGGTCAAACGGGAAAAAGGTTATATCCATTGGGCACGAACTCTTGAAAATAGCAGGTGGAGCCCATGTTATCAAGCCATCGTACTTAAGTAATGCTTTTGTCTTCCCTTCCACTTGAAAGTCTCCAACAGCACTGCAACAAATCAAGATTGTGTACAGTGAGGAAGTCATATCTCTTGTAAACTACAACATCACAGGGAATAAAGAAGGCTACATACTTGTTATATAACACAATATCCGGTTTCCAAATCTTGTCTGCGGGGACACGCATAAATTCAATCCCTTCATATTCCATTGGATTCCATTGCAGTTTATAATCATTCCATACCTAAGTAAAAAAGGAATACGGGCAGTTTGTTTGCAGTTTCTCAAACAGATGTGTTTCCAACGTTAAAATGAATGAGTTGCAATGAACTGTGCCCATGAAGAGGAGTAAAAACAAATGTTATCTAGATGGATCTAAGCGAACTCTTTATTGTCAACCATAATATAACTTTTTGATTTAGAGGAAGTTTGACTAGATGTTTCTTGTCACTCTGATTAGTATGATTGTTTGTTTTCCTCTTTGGTTTGGCGTTAATAACACATATACACACCATGTCAAATTACCTGTTTGAATTAGTTAAGTACCAAGCTGGTGTGGATAGGAAATGCACAGTGGCATAAATGAGAAGACAGAGCCAGAAAACAAGAGGTAGATCACCCTGACAGCTCTCTATAAAGAGGCAGCAGAGTAGCAGCCACACACTATCAAAGTGTGCCTGCTGCAGCCAGATGCTGTTTTACAATGGACGTCATCAATAACCACAACTGTCCCACGCCTGGAACTTGGTAACCCTGCTTATATGTTACAATATATTCCAAGAAACTGTTAGAAAACTTACCTGGCGAAGCCACAAATTAGTCTCCAAGATCTGATTGACTTCATCCTTAAAAAAAAGTTATGAATTAATTTACATTAGTTACATAGTACAGTACATACATACACTAGTTACATAATAGATGAGGTTGAAAAAAGACATATATCCATCAAGTTCAACCTATGCTAAATTTAGATGATGGATACTTTATCCTATATTTGTATTTATAGTATTTTGATTTAGAGGAAAGCAAATAAAACCTCAGTGAAACATCATCCAATGATGTTTCATGAGGGGAAAAAATAAATTCCTTCTTAACTCCAGTAATGCAATTGGGTTTCTCCCTGAATCAATATCCTTCCCATGTTTACTTATTTGGTATATCCCTGTACACCTTTCCTTTCTTAAAAATAAATAAATAAGATGTTCAACCCTTTTTTGAAGATATCTAGTGTATCTGCCATCACAGGATCCATGGGTAATGAATTCAACATTTTAACTGCCCTTACTGTAAAGAACCCTTTCCTTTGTTGCTGGTGAGATTTCCTTTCCTCCAACATTAAGCGATGGCTCGTGTCGTTTGTACTGCCCTTGAAATGAATAGTTCTTTTAAAAAGCTCCTTGTATTGACCCCGACTATATTTGTATATTGTTATCATATCACCTCTTAGATGTCTATTTTCTATTGTAAACAAATCTAATTTAGCTGGCCTCTCCTCATAAGTAAGATTTTCCTTCCCCTTTATTAATTTGGTGGCTCTTCTCTGCACCTTTTCTAGTTCCATAATATCTTCTTTATAGAGTGATGCTCAAAACAGTACTCCATTTTCAAGGTACGGTCTTACTAATGCTTTATACAGTGGCATAATTATGCTTACTTCCCTTCCATCCATATCCGACTGTATTTAATGCCTTTGCAGATACTGCATGACATTGAGCACTATTGCTAAGCCTGTTGTCTACAAACTGCTATGTAAATCTTTCTCCATCATGGATGTACCTAATTCTCCCCCATTTCATTTGTAAGTCACCTGTTTATTCTTGTTTCCTAAATGTATAATGTTACATTTATCTGTATTAAACCTCGCCTGCCATTTACCTGCCCAAGTTTCCAGTCTATCCAAGTCCTTCTGGTGAGAAATTACATCTTGCTCTGATTTTACTTCCTTACACAATTTAGTTTCATCAGCAAATATGGAGACTTTGCTCTCGATGCCAACCTCAAGGACATTCATAAAAAAGTTATAAAGCAGGGGTCCCAGAACCAATCCTTGTTGTACTCCACTTAAAACATTAACGCAACCTGAAAAGGTTCCATTTATGACAACCCTCTGTTCTCTAACCTTGAACCAGTTTTCAAGCCAGGTGAAAATATATTTATTGAGTCCAGTTTGCTTTATTTTGCACACCATTCTTTTTTCCTAGTTATTTTGCACACCAACCACTTGTGTGGAATCGTATCAAAAGCATTTGCAAAATCTAAGTAGATCACATAAACTGCATTACTCTGGTCTAACTTCCTATTTACCTCCTCAAACAAACTAATAAGGTTAGTTTGGCACGACCTATAATTCATAAATCCATGTTGACTATTAATAATAATTTTGATATCTATCTATGTAACGCTCCACACACAACACCTATCTCCCCTCACACACCTAAATCCACTCTGAGCTCATTTTCCCCTGTGACCGAGGATGAGATCTCCACGCTCATCTCATCATCTCGCCCTGCATCCTACCCTCTTGATCCTATTCCCTCACGTCTCCTACACACCCTCTCTGGCACTCTAAGCCCCACCCTAACTCACCTTTTTAATCCCTCTCTTGTCTCTGGTACATTCCCACCTTCTTTTAAAAATGCACTCATCACGCCCATGAAACCCTCACTAGACTCATCCTCCCCCTCTAACTACCACCCTATCTCTCTTCTCCCCTTTGCCTTCAAGCTACTTGAGTGACTTGTATACTGTACAACCGCCTGACTCACTTTCTCTGATCCAACTACCTGCTTCACTCTTTACAAGCTGGTTTCCATCCTCTACACTCCACCGAGACAGCACTAACAAAAGTGACCAATGACCTACTCACAGCTAAATCTAAGGGACATTTCTCCATAGTAATTTGCCTGGATCTCTCTGCTGCCTTCGACACTGTCAATCAAGCCCTTCTCCTAAATATTCCCCACTCCATTGGCCTCTGTAACACAGCCTTCTTTTGGCTCATGTCCTACCTATCCAACCAATCAGGGTTTCCTTCTTTGGTGTCTCCTCCTCCTCCTCCTCCTCACGCCCTCTTTCTGTTGGAGTCCCACAAGGCTCTGGCTTTGGCTCTCTGGTCTTCTCCCTCTACACCTCTTCCCTTGGAAAACTAATACAATCTTTTGACTTTCAGTATCAACTTTATGCCGATTAACCCCAAATCTATCTCTCCTCCCCTGACCTCTTCTCCTGTTTCCTGTCTCGTGTTTCTAACGGCCTCTCTGCAATCTCCTCCTGTATGTCTCACTGCTACTTGAAGCTAAACATGTTCAAGGCAGATAAATATTCTTTCCCCCTTCCACTGCCACCCCTACACCCAAACTCTCTCTCACTGTCAATAACACCACAATCTCCTCAACACTTGAAGCCTGCTGTTTAGGGGCCATCCTTGACTCTGATCTCTCCTTCATTCCTAACATTCAGTCCCTCTCATAGTCCTGCCATCTCCAAATACAAAATATCACCAAGATATACCCCTTTTTTCTCACGAGGCAATTAAAATCCAAATCCACTCACTCATCATGTCCCACCTCGATTACTGCAACCTTCTCTTAGTTGGTATTCCCCTTGTCCACCGCTTTTAATTCCAATCCATCCAAAATGCTGCTCCTAGACTCATCTACCTCACCCAACGCTCCATTTCTATTGCTCTGCATATCCCTACACTGGCTTCCCATAGCCTCTAGAATTGAATTTAAAACCTTAGTAATGACTTAAAAAGGTCTCAACGACACTGCCACCCATTACATCTCAGCCCTCATCCAGAAATATATACCTACACGCCCCCTATGTTCTGCCCACAACATCCGCCTTTCCTCCCACCTTATTACCTCCTCTCACTCCCGCCTGCAAGACACTTCCCATGCTGGCCCCTCTCTCTGGAATTCCATACCACGTACTGTCTGACTCTCACCAAGCTTTCAGATGTTTAAATACTCCCTGAAAACTCACCTTTTCAAGGAGGCCTACTCGCCATACCTCTAACATCCAACTCCCCTCCCCTCCAACCCCATTGGGACCAACTGTGTGGCTGGACCAATCTCCATCCCATGTAACCCCCCACCCCCTTAACAAAAAAAACCTTAATGGCTTCAGCTGTCAGACTGGGTCATATTCTAACCTGAGCCGCACCTTATACTACAATAAGCAGCCACCTTACCTTCTTGTTTCAACATTGTCCCTCATTCCCTCTAGACTGTAAGCTCTCATGAGCAGGGCCCTTATTACCTCTTTGTATTTGTTTGTGCATGTTTTTCCTCACCTGTATGTAACTGTTTATGTTTTTGTAATATACAAGTCTCCGTACCCTACTCTACCGTGCTGTGGAACATGTTGGCCCTTCACATATAAACAATAATAATAATAGGTACTTCTGGATATTATTCCATACTAAACCTTCAAGTAGTTTCCCACTATTAATGTCAAGCTTACAGGTCTGTAATTTCTCAGTAGGAATGTACAGTAGCTCTCTTTTTAAATATAGGCACCAGTCTGCTTTACGCTAATCTCGTGGTACTACGCCTGTATACATGGAGTCCTTGAATATTAAGTGTAATAGTTTGGCTATTACTGGACTTAGCTGCATTAGAACCTTTGGGTGCATGTCATTGGGGCCAGGTGCTTTATTTAATTACATTTTATCAAGCCACCTATGCACGTCTTCCTCAGTTAACCAATTGTTTGTTAGTTACCCTGAAATGGAAATGTGGTTTTATGAATGAATGCATTTTATGTTAGACCACAGGTGGGCAATTATTTTGGCTGGAAGGCCACTTGACAAGCTTTGGTACGCTTCACAGGCCACATACTTAATGTAGAATCTACATGGTCTGTGGGTCACAAAGCTTATTACAGTTCCCCTTCTCACCAGCTTCTCCCCACCTGCATACTCCTACCCTTTCTCTCTTACCCCCCTCACTCTCTGCCTCCCTTTCTCCCGCACTCACTGTCCCATCCTCTTTTTTAATTCTCCCCTTTTTCTGTCTTCTCACTCATTCTCCTTCTCTCTCACTCTCCTTCTCCCTTCTCTCTCCACCTCCCTCTTCCCCTCCCTCTCTCTCTCCTTTGCTCGCTCTCCTTCCCCCTCTCTCTCTTCTCTCTCACTCTCCTCCCTTCTCTCTCACGCTCCTTCTTCCTTCACTCTCCACCTCCCTCTTCCCCTCCCTCTCTCTCCCCTTCCCTCACTCTACTTCTGCCTTACTCTTCCTTCTCTCTCACTCTCCTTTCTCTCTCTCTCTCACTCTCTCCCTCACTCACTCTCCTCCCTCTCTCACTGTCCTCCTCCCTCCTTCTCCCTGACTCCACTTCTCCCTCAGTCCCTACCTGTGTTTTGGGCGGAGGAGGCAGCGTCAGAGGAAGTGCGGTGGCAGCAGAGGAGACAGCAGCACGGCTGGAGACTACCCAGGCAGTGATTACGGAAGTTTGGCCCAAGTTTAAGTCGGTCCTAACTTCCGTGTTAGGACCACGAGGTGGGCTCCAGCCACACTGCTGTCTCCTCCACCACCGCGCTGCTTCTGATGCTTCATCCATAGCCTGAAACACATGTAGGGACCGGGAATAGGGTTCCTAAATGCGTGGGCTGCAGGCAACCATCCCATAAGCGGTACTTTGCTCACTCCTGTGTTAGACACTTGCATTTTAACATGAAAAAATGTTTTTTTTAATCCTATATGTAGCCATGCATAACAATGTCTACAGTCATCTCTCCTGCTGGCAGCAAAACCTGGTAAGTTACAGGAATGCCAGCAGTAATCATGGGGGTTTGCCCTCACACCCTGGTGAGGTGCCCTATGTATGGATGGGAGTGGCTACATGCTCTGAGTCCATGGTTAGTGACATCAGGGATGTGCCTGCCTCCTGAGGTATATAAGGCACTGCACTGCCTAAAGTTGGTGTGGTTGCTGCGGGTTGATGTTACAAGGTGAAGGTGAAGCAGCAAGTTCTGAGGTGCCCACTAGTGCAGTAACTAGTGGCACCACGCAATATCCAGTTACAAAAGGCCAACTGTGTCCAGGGACCTGGCACAGGGGTGATCTCCCTACGGGGAGAGGGGGATCCCACTCCATTGGGAGGGCGTACCTTTTAAAGGGGAGCATGGAGCGATGTGCGGCGGAAGCATTGACTGTGAGGGGCAGCTGGGCCTTATCACCACGCACAATAAAGATGACTTGTTCAACGAGAACCCCATGGTGTGAGTCTGCAATTACTCTCCAGGGGCCCTCACCACCAAGAAGGAGTTCCTCCTCAGGACCATCTCCCTGCGGACGCATAGATCCTGATGAGGTGGAGGTGCTGCACATGATATAGGTAGGACTTGCACCCACTACCTCAGCTACCTGTCTGGCGTGGCATCCCCTATACCATAATGCGGGAGACTCAGGAGTCCTGTTGCCTACAGGTGCACCACCAGACACGAACATGTAATGAGGGCTGGATAGACCACAGGGGCCAATGTGAGATTGGGTGGGTCAGGCCAGAGGGAATACCCGTTACATATACATTTATTAAAAGCAAAAGTAACAAGGGGTCACAAATAATAGTTTTATCATACTGTGTATAGGGTACACAGTTCTGAGGAACCGGTCTTGTTCTGTAGACGTTGCAAATGCAACTTTATTTTGGAGTGCCTGGAGCCCAGAGAGATAAAGTAAAGTCCAGAAAAAGGGAATGGTGCTCAGTTCCTAAGCAATTGATGCAACATATTGATTACCACTGGGACAGCATTCAATGGGGTTAGGTAGGCACCTGAGGTAGTGGTGAATATAAACTTGAGCACATAATATATATTTTGCCTAGTGAGATATCCAGCAGTACTCACAATAATGGCTATAGTGCTAGAAAGTGGTATGTCTATGGCAATATCAAGGACTCTGTAATAAGTATACAAATCCAATGCCAGTACCTATAAAACCTCCTAGGTGTGTGCCTGCTGTCCTCTCAAGGTCCCTGCCAGTCCCAGCATTCAGTCCGTGGGTTGAATCCAGAAGTTTGCGGTGTAAAAACGGAGCACTGAACCAGGCAAAAATCACTCGGTGGCCCCGTGAATAAACAGTAATTTTATTGAAGTCTCATGGAAAAACAAGTGCGCACACCAACATGTTTCACGCTCTCCAGCGCTTTATCAAGGTGTATGATAAAGCGTGTTGATAAAGCGCTGGGGAGCGCGAAACATGTTGGTGTGCGCACTTGTTTGTCCACGAGACTTCAATAAAATTACTATTTTTTTCACGGGGCCACCAAGTGATTTTTGCCTGGTTCAGCTCCGTTATTATATCGCAAACGCCCAGAGAGATACAGTAAAATTACACATATGAGGATTTGAACCAGTCTTACCCACTTCAAATGCTGCGACATTACCACAACCCTTTTCATGGTGAAAATGCTAAAATTATTTATGATATATAAAGGCATCAGCAAGTATTCTAGTCATATATAGATTATTTCAATGACAGAATTGATTCATGATGTTTGTCCTGTGACTACTTTAAAAAAAAAATCATTTATCATTGTTTTATGAGTGATATTTTTTTTATATATGTAAATGACGAATTCCTTTTTTCTTTTTTTTTTGTTACAACGTGAATCTTTTTAATGGTATTTCTGAGTCCCCTGAGAAGTATATATTTTTTTTCTTAACCAAAAAATAAAGAAGCGGTTTAAGGAAAGGTCTGTACAGTTAATAAACTTTACTCTTAAAATAAGTAAATAAGGCAGCATTCAAGTATTCACCAAGTGAGTCTTACCACATTAACAAGCTGCGTTATTGCAACTTCGAAATGCACAGTCACAGGATCAGATACATTTTCTACTGGCCTTATGTACTGGTTGTAACGCGTGAATAGCTTTTGGAAAAGCCTCTCTTCTGTCTCACACTGTGAGGAGCCTGTTAGGGAGAAATAATTCAAGAGCATTTCCGGTTAA
The DNA here is from genome assembly GCF_040206685.1 of Ascaphus truei. NCBI lineage: Eukaryota > Metazoa > Chordata > Amphibia > Anura > Ascaphidae > Ascaphus > Ascaphus truei. The sequence goes on from NC_134483.1 coordinate 330,996,386, forward strand.
AATAACTGCATTGATTTTATATATAATTGAATTTATATAGCGGCGACCATGTATACATTTCTTTAACGAGTCCCTATCTTTGCTACTGTATATTTGGACATAATGTCTAAGGTGACGTAAGGCAGAATTGCACCATATTATGATTGATAAATGTAAAACCTTATGGCTTCCGGATTAAAGTGTAGCTTATCTAAATGGATTGTATTTTTCTGCTGGCAGGTTCTTGGTGGAACAGGATACATGTGTATGTGTAATGGGTTATGTGTATTCATTCTCTGATAATAGTATATTAGTCAAAAACGTATGTTAGTGTTCCACAGGGCCATCTTTGAGTTAAACATGTCAGGGTGGCTAAAGAAAGATTATTTATATGCAAATATTTTTAGCCAATATATGGGTCTATTTGTGAAATGTTTGTTCAGACATACTGTTCATGTAACATATGGATTTTCATTAACTTTCAGAGATCACAAAGAGTGCCCACATACAGTATTAATAATAATAGCACGTTCTTGTATAGTGCTGCTAGTTTTACATAGCGCTTTACAGAGACATTTTGCAGGCACAGGTCTCTGCCCCGTGGAGTTTACAATCTATGTTTTTGGTGCCTGAGGCACAGGGAGATAAAGTGACTTGCCCCAGTTCACAAGGAGCCAACACCAGGAATTGAACCAGGTTCCCCTGCTCCGAATTCAGTGCCAGCCAGTGTCTTTACTCACTGAGCCGCTCCTTCCTTTAAAACTATGTCTTCACAGGTATGAAATGACAGTAAATTATTATTAGGAGTGACTAGTGTGGCTTGGTAGCAGCAATAGAATAGAACAAATGTAAAAAATGAGAGGTTAGGGAGGAGACAGGATAGAGAAGAGCAGGAGGATATTAAAAACATAGAGTAAGGTAGCGCAAGAAAAAGAAAGGAATAATGAGAGTGCAGGAGAGATTTAGGGCCTCATGCAGTAAGCGTCGATTATGTGAAATCGGCAATCTTACCGATTAGTCATGTTATTGGCGTTTTTTCCTCTCCGTATGCAGTAAGTGCCGAATACATTCAAAATCAACCCGAAAACAAATCCGCCCACTCTCACGATGATTAGCCGATCACACACAGGTGTATCGGCGTGCGTGGCGCGGTGCTGATAGGTTGCCCAATCACAAATCTTGCTGAATCAGGCGAAACAAGCATGTTTTGGATTGCGCGCCATATTTAAAGGCAACGTGTACTGCTATTCATTCTCTGTGTTGTTGGGAGTGAGAGAGAGAGAGACGCACAGAGCTGGCTGTTTGAAGATTTGCATATTGACTGAGAGACTTGTTGTGTATTGGGTGAGCTTTGTCCATTGTTGTTTTGTTTACATCTTTGTCTTGTTTTATATGTGGAAGTGTTTCGTGTGATTGCCTGTACATTTATTGTCTGTTTTTTGTGAGTGCTGGAAGTATGCCCGCAAAGCGTGGGAAGAGTGATGCTGGTGGGAGTGGGAGTGCTACTCGTGCGAGTACGCGTCGGAGTGAACGTACTGTTCAGGGGAGTGATGTTGCTGAGAGTGAGAGTGGTGTTGCAGGGAGTGGGAGTGCTGGTGCTGCGAGTGGTGTTGCTGGGAGTGGGAGTGCTGTTGCTGGGAGTGGGAGTGCTGTTGCTGGGAGTGGGAGTGCTGGTGCTGGGAGTGCTGGTGCTAGGAGTGTGAGTGCTGGTGCTAGGAGTGTGAGTGCTGGTGCTAGGAGTGTGAGTGCTGGTGCTGGGAGTGGGAGTGCTGGTGCTGGGAGTGCTGCTGGTGGCGCAGTTGCTGATGGGGTGGATGGTGGTGGCGTGCTTGCTGGTGGGCAGCTTTTGGAGGCTCTTCCATTGGAAGAAGGAGAGTCCAGTCAGCACCAGCCAAGCTCTGACCCTAAACCTGCTCGGAAGAAACGTGTGGAGAAGCCACGTAATCCTCGCTTCAATGACCAGGAAAATACAGCTCTTGTCACTGGCATTCTGGAGCACTATGACAGTATATATGGACATTTACTAGGTAAGTGTACATTTACATTTATTATTCAAATACATGTGATCCTAGGTCATCTGAGTTTTGTTCATATGCAAATATGGCTTCACAATATCTTTCTATGTTAATTAGTCTGGAAACACAGCTTTTTAGCATGCCTTACAAGGACAACTAAACACAGGCGGTCAATTTGCCATAACTGCATACAATATGAATGCAACCTTGCTTACATGTATAGGTTTAGTAGTGAATGCTCATGTGCTTCACATATTACACATAAAACAGCATGTTTGCTATCTCTTGGAACAGCTAGCAGTGTAGGAAACTGGTGCTTATATTATTATTCATTTACCTCATATATTTGATATGTTTTTCAAGGGCGGACAAGTTCAGCAAGCAGAAAAGAAATGTGGGACACAATAGTCATTGGTGTCAATGCGTGTGGGAATCATGTGAGGGACAAGCGGAATTGTCACAAGAGATTTGATGATATTAGGTCCAAATTGAAAAAGAAAATACAACACCAACGCGTGCATGCTACTGGCACTGGAGGTGGGCCCACACCACAACGTCTCATATTAAGTCCATTGGAGGAGCTGCTTCGGGCAAAATTACTTCCCGTCGTCGTGGAAGGCTTACCTGGTGACCGTGATATAGGAATTTACCCCTCACAATTTCCACCAGGTGAGAAATATTACTGTACTAGGCGTGTCGTTGCTTACAGTTATTTTGCATAGTTACACTGCTTTTTATACTGTCTTCACAATATAAGCATACCTGCATCTATATATGTATATGTCTGATTCTGTATACATATATATCTCAAAATAGACATATATGTTGTAGTCCTACTAAAAGCAGTAACTAATATAGCACGTGCCATTGCGTGCTCATTTACATGTGAATTCCCAAAATGCATTGCTGCAGTGGAAGCAATTGATGGTGGGCGAAGATGGGGAACAACAGGGTAGTACACATGTGTAACACATGTTAATGAGAAATTATTACTAGCTACAGGTACAGAACAGAAATATGTAGAATATTATTGTGTATTTTATTTATTTTACTCCGACAAACATGACATTACTGCCTATTTTAAGCATGCATCACATATATATCATGCAACGGCCTACAAACATCACTTGCACTAACACATCTATAGTTGTTAATGAAAAGGTCCATTTTTGATTTAAGTCATATACAGACAGCATAATGAGGCACACGTATCATATTTTATGTCATTGTTTTCATAACTTAAAAACTGCACACGACTATTTAGCTCATCTACCATTGTGTTAAAGCAGCTGCAATTAATATCTCATCACAGCATACACTTCAACAGAGGGGGTGGGGTTCAGCACACACACTAATTACAGCCTCATTTTAGGGGCAACTTAGTTCACACCATTTTCACCTGTTTCAAGTAATTTAAAGGTGTGGCTGATTAGGCTTTTTGGGGAAGGGAAAACCGTTCTTACAACCTCACTAGCACAACTGAAGTTAATCACACTCATTTGAAAGCTTCACTTTAGCTACTAAATGCCCCAACAACTCATTACTTATCAAACCGTACGTCACACATTAGTTCACTCATATCTATAGTTGAACTACTATCAACGACACATTATCACACACTGCATGTGTTGTCTTGTTTAGTCACAGCCACATTCAGGTGTGCCACATCTTATATTAATGTACCACACATATCCTCTACCAAAAACAACACTTTTTGCAATATGACCACCTTCATGATAACCATTGTGAATGGTCATCTCATGATAGTTATGTACATTATGATACTGATATCACTACACAACATATGATTTTTATGTAAAAATTTAATGTATTTTTCCTCACGCATTACTGCAGAACCATAGTATGTTGTATGTTAGGGAACTCAAAACTTCTAAGTACACAGGCATGTACATTGTTATTACAACTATTTATGTTCACTTTCACACACACATTTTGGGTTAAGGAAATGATGCTGTTAGATACTCATAAATACAGAACATACAATAACTGTTTGTTCAATATTTACTCATGTAAATGTAAAACTTATGTTATTGTTATATATAGTTGCCCCTGAAGGACATGTGTCACCTGAGACTGAACAAGTGTCTTCACCTGGGTCAGCCAGCTCAACACACCTAGAAGGTGAGTGTATCAGTTGGTGGCCATATAATATGTGCTCTTCTATATGTTATGTTGTCATGTTCATTATTTGTTTTGCACATCTTCTTTAAATAGGATTACTTAGTGTCAGTGAAAATGAAGTGTAAGGCAACTTGTATTGTGTTAGTGATGTTAACTATCATGTAGGAGTTGTGAGTTTACAGCAAGTTTTCATTCACTCATATTTCATACTGAGTCCAAACATTATTCTTAAGTCAAGGTAGTTTTTAATGTGAGGTTATAAAACGTATGGAAACATGTTAGTTGTTACTTATGACACCGTACAATTACATAGTAACACAGCAGAGATTAACATGCCATTTAATAATGTGTACATTTATTTGTAGAACATGATGAAGAGGATTTTGATGATGATGATGATGATGATGATGCCGTCGCCGCCGCCATAGACACACAAATACAAGCAAGTGACCATGAAGAGGTTCCAATTGAAACTGTTTTACCGCCAAAACGTCCAGCAAATACCACATATGATGCAATTGTAGCTTCTGAGGGAAAAATTGTGGAAGCAGAAAATCGTCGCCATTCTGACCTGATGACAGTGCTGGAAAGGATGATTGCACTGCAGGAAGAAACAGTTTCACAATTGGCACATCTCCACAGAGTCTTCATTGAAGTGCCTAAACAGTTGCAAAAAATCAACACCTCATTCGAAGCATTAGTTGTTCAGCAAACACAAGCTAATTACTGGAGAATGACTAATGTACCACGATTCAACACCTCACAGGCAGGATCTGTTCATGCAGGTCAGTTTTCACCACATTCATCTGATATTCATTCACCAGGCCCAAATGTTACCGGTCAAGTAGCAGACATTGCTGTGCAGTTTCCTGATGACATCCTACCGCTGCCATCTGTACAAATTCAGCAGCAGACACCTACAAAGGAGGCGACAAAAACAAAACAAGACACACATGAAACAGACCAACCATCACTTGTGCAGTGTCTACCAACTTGCTCACATGTGTCAGTGGGCACAAGCCCTGTCCGTGAACAGTCACTACCCAAAAGCCCTGTAGGTGAATCACTGCCCAAAAGCCCTGTAGGTGAATCACTGCCCAAAAGCCCTGTAGGTGAATCACTGCCCAAAAGCCCTGTAGGTGAATCACTGCCCAAAAGCCCTGTAGGTGAATCACTGCCCAAAAGCCCTGTAGGTGAATCACTGGCCACAAGCCCCGTAGGTGAACAGTCACTGCCCAAAAGCCCTGTAGGTGAGTCACTGCCCACAAGCCCTGCCCGTGAAGTGCCAGAGGCCACTCAAAGTGGCTCTGCTGTGCCTAAAGTTGGTGGCAAAAGAAAAAGGAAAATTCAAGAGACAACAAGCAGGCCTGTTACTCGCTCGCAAAAGGAACAAAAAAAATAAATGTTATAATTCAGAAAATATGTCTTTGGCCTTGTTTTGTTGACTTCACATTATCTAATTACTATTGTATGTATGCTGAAGACTGTGTTGTTTCCAAACTTTCAAGTATGTTCTTGTACACGTGAAGTTTTGGAAATGTTTACACTCCTAATTAATGAATAGTGTTCTAAATATTTATGTTTTAATCGTCTGTTCAGTAATGGTCCACCAGGAGCCAGTTGCTAAGTTTAGAGAAGCTGCCATTGACTTTGCAGCAAAACATTGCATTTGGGTGTGTTAATTGATGTAATCATTGCATGTGCATATTATTTTCATGCAATTATAAAAGCACCTATTTAACTGCAAACATCTTTCTTGTACGTGTACAGCAGGATTTTGTGTTACATATTACTTACCTTTGCTGCCCATTGTAATGTTGTCCTTTAATCATTTATGTGTTCTTGTTTCAAGAACATCTCTGAATTAATACTAATATATATGTAGTATGTATTGATATATGCACACACACACACACACACACACACAGACACACACTGTGTGTGTGTGTGTGTGTGTGTGTGTATATATAGTGCTATCTAAACTGGTATAGATGTATTTACAAGAAACATACACTTCATGCTTCCTTGTGAAAACACAGTATTTTAATAATACAGGCCTAATGTTTGAGAAGTATACTAAGTGTGAGCCTCTAACATTATTGGGCGCAAACAAATGTTTATTACTTAATTCACTCATGTTTATCACCATTTAAATAGGTTTCATACAAGGCCTACTTACTGCCATCAATATGTTGTGTGTACTCCAGCAATATTTAAAAAAAAAAAAAAAAAAATTACTTTTTTATATATATATATATATATATATATATATATATATATATATATATATATATATATATATATATATATATATATATATATATAGTCAGATAAGGCAGTTGGCACTCCAATAGGTGCTGTTAAGCCACAGGTGCACGTCCCATATAGAGAATGTAGTTATACGTTACCGTTCCAAGGATTGGTAAACAAGAGACAGCACTCAATGTTGAAGATCAAAGTGTATTAGTGAAAGCAAAAATACATCCAGAAACCCAACGTTTCGGTCCTACAGAATGGGACCTTCCTCAGGGGGATACTGTATCCCCCTGAGGAAGGTCCCATTCTGTAGGACCGAAACGTTGGGTTTCTGGATGTATTTTTGCTTTCACTAATACACTTTGATCTTCAACATTGAGTGCTGTCTCTTGTTTACCAATCCTTGGAACGGTAACGTATAACTATATATATATATATATATATATATATATATATATATATAATATATAAAAAACAAAAAACACAAAAAAAATTATTTTTTTATATATTATATATATATATATATATATATATATATATATACATATACACATACACATACACATACACATAGTACAATATACACTTTATATATATATATATATTTATGAGATAGATATATTTATATATATATATATAGATACACACGTATTTAAACTCATGCAGACAGGGACTTAAACAGACTTTCAAATACACACAGAAATGGATGTGGGAAAAAAACATTTCATTTTGCAGGTGTGTGAATTTACTGATATGGCTGTCTAAGCACTATTTTCACACAGTGCTCTTTGTTATTTAGCAAGAAAACTCAATGTTACTGAATGAAAAGTGTACTAATTTTTTCAAAAAGGAGATAAAAAAAGGATACATGTTTGTCCCACATGCGGCTATCACAAACCACAAATCTTCAAGCAATTATAACTAGAAATCCAATTGGCGTTTGAAATAAGGAGTTACAGTTTATACTTTTGTTGACCTTGAAAAGGAAACACAGCAATTTGTTAGCCACTGAGCAGTTTCATTTTGATGAGCAAAGAACAGATACCTGCACACATCTTTTGTGCTACTCTGCAATGGCTGATGAATTGGTGACAATTATGAATCCGAATTTAGGTTATAAATACATGATATCAGAAGCTATTTTATCAAGTTGCGGATATCAAGCAAGCACACGCCAAATCTATGATTTGATTCGAGCAAAATATCCTTATTACCAAAACCGTCGGCATGCGCGCAATTTTAATTCATCAATAAGATTCACTTTATCAACAAATGACTTTTTTGAACGTGTGCAGGATAAGCTAGAACACAACTATGGTTTCTGGAAGATTGCCAAAGAAAAACATTTCACCGTGAAAGAAGGCACATATATTGTGGTTAAAGGCATATTTATTCCTAATGCCAATAGCAATGGATCCGCTACTACTGTTCCGTGTGAATCGATAGCTGCTGCAATATCTGCACCCTCCATTCCTGAAACCCACATTGTACAAGAACATAACTACTATGATTCTGTACCAAGCCTTTCAGCTGAAAAAGCATTGGAATGGGTACCCGAAGAAATGAACATACCTCCCGACCAATTGTTTGAAGAAAGCAGTGGCGATTCCTATGAGCGCTTCATGGAGGAGATGTGTGTCATACTGGATTCAGCGGGTGGGTCAAGCGTGGATGAAAAAGCCTTGCATTTCTGGAGCGACCAGTTGCAGCCAGACGAAGAGTTAATTCTAGAAGAATGGTAAATATAACAACCGTTATGAGTTGACTCTGCGTTTAAAGTTTTTTTTTTTTTCTAACCACCATTTTCCCTTTAAATGCGTGGATACAGCGTAACATAGCAGACTGCATAACATGTAGCGATCACAAACAAATTGTTTCCCAATACAATATAGTAGAACCTGAAAGAGTAGTACACATTGCTGACGGAATAAATATACGTACTTTCCTATAACTTTAAACATAGTAGCAACATTTTACCATAACTCTAACACATACCTGTTTTGTTATCATGCTAGATCTACAACATTTAAAAGCGGGTCCACCACGTATGACGTGGGACCCTTGTCATGGCCCAAGGCGTCCTTAAAAAGGATTACGGATGTAAGTCCCGCCCCCAAGCGACGTGCGCGCCTCAAAGCCTATTGGCTGTCATGTTTTGTTATAGTAACGGTAACTGCAGTGTGTCATACAGTGGGGGCGTACACTGGGCGTTAGCCGAATGTTAATTGAGTGGGAGGAGTGTTAGCGTGCGTTTCACGCTGGTTTAACATGACGTCACACGTATTGCATTTGCGCATTGTGTTATCGGCCGTCCTTTCTGTCCAAACACGTCTGTTTAAAAAGAATACAGATGTACTCGTTTAGAACGAATGTACTTTCGTATTCATTGTATTTTAAATAAAGATTTTATGTTTAATGGTATTTTCAAGATGTATTGAACGCACAACGTACGCTTTGTTTTGCGCATGCGCTAACAGTTAGTGCAGCCAAGCGTGAAGTGCGTGCGCACACTAAGATGTGCGCGCACATTTTTCAGTATACAGGCAACGTTCACATCATATACATAGTTATGCCTGCTACAAATTTAAAGAAACATTACATACTGATGTACACTTGTACTTCTAACATATAAGTGAGTGACGTGTGTATGTACACAATCATATAGAGCTGTGTAACGCGTTGTCACGGATACATATATAGTAAGGTGCCATCTTTGACCATCATGTGTTTGCTGTATTTCAGAGATGTCGTGGAAGATACTATCAGATCAATGTATGATTTCAGAAGAGTCTACCTTTATATGAGATGATTGTGAGGAGGAGCCACCGACTACTATACTACATATGGAACTAATTTTATATTGCTTGCAGCGCTTATTAACAAACAATTTAAAATGTGATACCCTTATGCCTATATTGCATAAGCACTTAATTAACATAATGATGTTGCAAAATAGTGCCTCATGATTTTTTATTGAGTGTTCTTTAATGACTACTATCATTTTATGGCATGGTGTGTTTTATATATAACAACCATTCCCACTCTGCTAACACATTTGTGTATTCTATTGTGTAATGGAACGTATGACTGTCGAAACTATGTAACAATAATAATAATAATAATAATTATAATATGAGCATGTTCATGTATAGCGCTGCTAGTTGTACACAGCGCTTTACAGACACATTTTTCAGGCTGAGGTCCCTGGCCCGTGGAACTTACAATTTATTTTTGGCCGCCTGAGGCACAGGGAGATAAAGTGATTTGGCCAAGATCACAAGGAGCCGACACCGGGAATTGAACCAGACTCCCCTGCTTCAAACTCTCAGTGCCAGTGTGTGTCTTTACTCACTGAGCCACTCCTTCTCCCAATGTAAAGGACACTTACAACCAACTAGCCCTTTATTGTTAAAAATCTCTTGTTACATGGGTATGTTGATAAAATGGTTTGGGACTGTAGCAATTAATGTTATTGGCCAGATGTTGTGGTCCCCTACAATGCATGCTGTTCTGAATATGACATCAACATCATGTAATGAAGTACGTTTCTGTGTATATTTCATTAACCTAACTAACTATAGTTTACTGTGTTTATTAAACTTTCTAAAAATACATCGTATAGTCAATATGATGATATAAGCTACCATAATAAAGCTGGTGTTATCATTTGTCGGTGTTATACATGGATCCTACACAAATTGATACAGACACAAACAGTTGTCTTAAAAAGTGTGTCTATGCTAATGTGCACGTGATTGACGTTACAATTGTGAGAATACTTGATAATTATCATCATGATAATGATGAAGTGACGTGAATTATATTGCAAAAATATTACCAACATTGTCATATAGGTACATTATAAATGCTAAATGACAGTAACATTTGCAACAAAATAGTGTTTTCTGTTCACAGTTTTACACTTGGTACATGTAGGACACATCCACACACGTGTGACTTATACATACACATGTCACAAATTTAAATTCATGTTGACTATTAATTCCCAGCATTAAAAAACACCTACATTGCTAAATATAAGATGTAGTACGCATTGTTGTGATTACAGGCATTCATGCATGGAGTGTTATGATCAGTCAATTTCATCCGTGATGAATGAGCTCCCGTAAGTAAACAAATAAGTACAGTTATCCCCTTGTCTCCAAACAGCTCTATATTACATGAATGGAATTTATAAGGAAACATACATAAAATGTGATAAAATGTGAGTAATCATTTTCTAATACAATGCACATGAAAGCTCAAGAGTAGCTAAATGCATATACATGATACAGGAAGTACATATATGTAACATTTGTGTTTAAAACAATATGTTGGGTTTTGACTTCAAATAATTATAGGAAGATTGATGTAGGCACATCTTATGAGAGATGTCAGCAAATATACATACCATGATCAGTCATACTGGAGATATACCTATAATGCAAAGGAACAATATATAAATAGCAAACATTGACATGCCATCTTCAGTACCGTAAACAACACAGCAAAGTGTGTATTTGGTGTTAAATGTGCAACACCATGTATATTTAATGACTTTCAAAATGTAAATCAGCCTGGTGTACACATCATATGGATGTACATGTTACACTGCACCAATAACATTGTATGTAAGCATACTAGAAGCATGAATGAGTATGGGCATAATATGTGTATTGTGTTAGCATAAGGAACAACACAATGCTAAAATATGAGTGCTTTGTTACCCCAGTTGTATTCACATACACACAACTAAAGTACAATTGAAGAGGGATTCTATAACCTGTGCAACAATAACATACCGGTGCCACATCCCTTTGTGCACACAGCAGAGAAAAGAAAGGTGTGCAACCCATATTCATCTGTGTCCTACCAGAAGGGTATATAAAAAAACATTATTGTTAAGATAACATAATGTAAGTATAAAAGTATAACTTGGAACATATCTGTTTTTACTTACAAGAAAAAAATGAATTGATGAGATTCTGGCGTGTCTGGCCACCACTGGCTGTTTGTTCATTTTCAGCAGCTACATGGGTGGGATGCTCGTCTACCAAAGGCTCAGCTAGGTCTGATTGTACATTGTGCCTGAGTGCAACATTGTGCAAAATGCAACAGGCAAGGATAATGTCAGACACTTTTTGAGGCTTGTATAGAAGAGCCCCACCAGTTCTGTCCAGACACCTAAATCTGGTCTTGAGTAGGCCAAATGTCCTCTCTATAACAGATCTTGTAGAGATATGGGCTGCATTGTACCTCTCCTCTGCTTCAGTTTGAGGGTTTAGCACCGGAGTCAAGAGCCACGGCCTAATTCCGTATCCTGAGTCACCTATAATGAATGGAGCACACATAAGCTGACATTAGTGATCAAATTGTACAATGCCAACATTCCTAAATAAAAATGTGTTTTGTGTTATAACATGTAAATGTGTACTCACCCAGCAGCCAACCATGTTCAAAATGTCCCTCTTCGAACGCATGGAAGACTGAAGAGTTCCTCAGGATAGAGGAATCGTGACTGGAACCAGGGAATTTGGGTACCACATGCATTATCCTCATCGTGGCATCACATACCACCTGTACATTGAGTGAATGGTAGTGCTTCCGATTGCGGTACACATGCTCACTCTGACTAGGTGCAATCAAAGCAACATGTGTGCAATCGATTGCACCCAGCACACATGGTATCCCTGCTATATTATAAAAGCCAGTCCTGACTTCCAGCCACTCTGTCGCCTCTGTAGGAAAATGAATATAATTCCTAGCGCGTCTATTGAGTGCATAGAGAAACTGGGTCAAGGCCCGCGAGAATGTAGATTGCGAGACCCCGCCCACTATGCCCACAGTTGTCTGGTATGACGCGGAAGCAAGATAATGTAATGAGCACAGCATTTTCACAAGCCCAGGGACTGCACGACCTCTGGCTGTTAAAAAATCTAAATCTCCCCTTATCTCCTGATAAAGAGATAAGATTGCTGCTGAACTCAAACGATAGCGACTTACTATCTCCTCCTCACTCATCCCATCTAACAGGGTTCTCTCCCTGTACAGACGCGGACGAGGCACAACTTGTCTCCTCTGTCTTCTCCTCTGATCTCCTGTCCCTCTCCCTGTCTCTGTCGTATCCGCGTGACTGTCCCTGTCACTGTCACTGTCACTGTCCCTCGGTGTGTCCCTCCCTTGCCCTATATGATTGTCTTCATCATCAAGCATGTCATAGAAAAGAATGTTCCTCCGTCTCCTAAACAATCTCAACATTTTGAAATGAGTAGCTGTGAATGAGCAGGTAATGGGCGTCCTTTAAATAGGTATGTGATGATGTCAGGTGACATAGTAAAATGCAAGGTGTTACATTAACATAATAAAGTACTTCTGTGGCAAGCTGTGTGCAGTTGTTGTTATAAGTATTTGTTGTGTGTATTCTGCAGGGAATGATGATATTTGCCAATGATGTGACGTGAAGCTTTGTACAAACATTGCTTGCAAATAATAGTTGCATGTGCAATGCATGTAAAACTTCTGAAGGCAACAGTCAGTCATGTAATTAGACAAAAAGGCTGAGATTGACGTGGGAAAAGTTGTGTGTAACATGTGTAATTAGCCATGTTATTGTGACATGTTGACAACAATGAATAGTCGTGTGCATATGCATGCATTTGTGTAATGAGGATAGTTGGTATAGAATGAGTTTACAAGGTGTCCCAATGCTGAATTACTGTACATGTGTGTATAAGTTAGGTTGAAGTGCTTGTAATGCTACGGTTACAATGTAAACATGCAATGTGATTGAGCGTCCAATAAGTGACGTCATGAAAATAGGGAGGACCCAAAAGTATATGTAAACATGAGAATACAGATGTACATGAACGTTTAAAGATGCGTGACACATTACTAGCATTGTGTAATGTAAAGGAAGATGAATATACTGTGTATGTGTGACATGTGTGACATGTGTAACATCATGTAAATAATTGTCGCTCAGTTCATTCAAATGTGTGATATGATGTGAGGTTCTCCTTTAAGAGTTGAGTATAGTATTTTCCCTTGCCACATCATCACATGATGAGTAATGTGACCCGCAAATGCTGAAAACATGTAAAAGTATAATGTTATGCAAATAATACACGTCAGCTGTGACACAATGCAGGGAATGCCCCCCACACTATAATGCAAATGACGTTTGTATTGTGAGCAATGAAACGTAAACAGTACTATACTGTTATACGTCCCCGCTCCATTGACTCCATTGATGTACAGAAGATTTTTTTTTTCTAAGTGCCGTTCCGGCAGCCTTAGCGATCGTTCTCCCGTCCAAACTGCCAACTTTAGTTGGCGGGAGAAATTGGCCATAACATCTCAATTTCGTAGTGCCGATCAGCCCCGATAAGCTGATTTTTTTTGTTGAATCCAGCCGATTTAAAAAAAGTGGCGATCAGTGGCGAAAACAGGCTTATCGGCAGCCGACTGGCCATAACAAAATAATCGGCTCCGAAACCTGGCGAAATCAAGCACTTATCGGCGCTTACTGAATCTCAAACCCAATTTTGGCTATAAAATGGTGATAATTCCCTTATCAACGCTTACTGCATGAGGCCCTTAGTGAGCAAGTGACAGGTGAAAAAGAGAGCGAGAAAAAGTAAAAGGGTGTCAGTGTAAGGCTTTGAGAAAGGCAGAAAAACATTGAAATAAGTCATATATTTTAAAAGATACATAGAATAGTTTAAAAAAAAACCCTGCAGTAGTGTTTTTTGTTATATAAAAATTCATTTATTTAGCACCAGCCATGTATACATCTCTTTATTGCATACAGCAGAATTGTACCATATTAGGATTGATCAATGGAAAACCTCATGACGGTTGGATCAAAGTGTAGCTTATCTAAATGGATTATATTTTTCTGCTGGCAGGTTGTTTGCACAAGGCTAAAATGTGGCTATCGGAATATTAAAAGTTTCAGTTTCCTGATTAATGCTAATCATTTTACACAGCACGGATTTGTGCCAGAAACACGGATTCTAGAGATTCCAGCGCTGTAGCTGTCAGGTTTATAGACATTATTGATTATTATTTAGTGTAATTAAACATGCATGTATTCATGTACTAAAAATAAATACAGTATGAAGAAACAGAAGAGCAGTACTCTTTTGAGGTTTGTACTTTATTAATTCTAACCAACGTTTCGGTTCTGCATCATGAATCTTTCCCAATGTAGTGGATTTAACCCATTGAATCGCCGAAGATGATCGCTCTGTCACTGATGACGTAACAGAAGGGTAGGAGCCATGTCCCTTCTTTTTCTCATCAGTGTTAATCCCATGTGTGCATGAGGTGATCTTCCCTAACACATCATGGGGTCCCTGGAATGACAGACCCCATGATGTAGTGGCTATGTCTCGGTGGAACTCAAAGGGTTAAAGAATATTTAAGATTCTTGTAAGAGATACATTTAATGGAGATTGATTAAATTAAATCCTTGCTTTATTGAGCCTGTTCCTTTAACAAGGCAAAACATACAAAAGCAAAAAACACGTATCCCTTTGTAAGGGCTAACTTACTTCCCCTAGTCCCTCTCTTACAAGACTGAGAGGATAAGCCCCTTTCCAGCCTTGTCACGGGATGACCAAGCTTTTAACACCTTAATTACCGGGATCATTGATTGAGCAAAGCAGAGAGATAAAATAAATTGTGATCTATTTACAAAATGAACGTACACACCGATGTAACACAAAATACAGGAAAAAGACACAATTACTTTGGATACTGGTATATAAAACTAACCTTTCCTAGTTGCAAACAAACAGCAAAATAATCCAGGCCACTTTTCCTTCATGTGGCCTCTTCCTTCTGGGATCTTGTAACTCAACACTTAGCCTCTGTGAAATTTAGACGATTTACTCAGATCTGGGAATCCTTGGACCACACATCGAATCACACATGATGGAACTTAGATGGAACTGAATCTCAGGTAAATCTCACCTCTCCACTGACTGCACAAACTTTTAAAACTATTCCAAGCCTATCTGTATAATGTGCAGCCAATCTTTGGCATGGGAACCAATCCTCCCACCTATAGCCAGGCTCTGCCAGTCTCTATAGACCCTGGCAGAGGGCATCAGTATAACAACTGAGCATGTGCAACTAAGGTCATCTTCCCCCACTTAGCATATGGCATCCTGCCTTCTTACCGGGTGCTACTCAGTCTCCTTAACCCCTGTGTGCTAACCAAAGGTTCAACACCTCTATTTCCTTGTTTCTGAAGCTGACTCTTGATCTGAGGATATGGCCACTACTTAGGTATCCTGGACAAATGGCGCTCACACCTCTAGCCTTTCCTGCTAACAAAAGGGATCACATCTCTAGGACAAATGTCCCTTTGATCTAGTAGCCATAGGCCCCCCTCTGAGTCTTTGCAGGACCCTGTCTGATTTAATGCATAAAGTTTAAACATATTTTAATAAAAATCTCTCAGCTTTTATCACCTAGCTGGAGTGCCCCCTGAACCCCTAAACCAGGCTCAGGGTGACTTGGGCATTAACTGGCACCAAGCATAATACCTTTAAATATACCTGTCTAATAAACTATACGTTTCCACTTCTTTATTAAAATGTTCTACGTCTTTTGGTGGGAGAGAGAGTGAGTGAGAACCTAATCTGGTTCATCCCCACCAGCCATATCCCTTACATTCTGCAAACTTAGACCTTTTATTTTAATAAAACAAACCTTCTCAGTCTTATACCTGACTGGAATAACCCCCCTGAACTCCTACACCATTGTGTGCTGAGGAAAAATCTCTCCTCTTTCTAACATGAGTCTTTTTCTCAGAGTCCTAATTAGCAAGGAGGAGTCTGGTTAAGGTTTGCAAGGTGGAGCCTCGGGTGGTCCCCACAGGTGTTTGGGGGCCCTACCGGGATTCAGAGGGTCAACGCTTCTAAAGGTAAGAAAAATATTGAATGTATGTAATGTCATGTACCGGGGAAAACCTGTGGGGTCCACTCGAGGGCCCCCAGACACCGTGGGGACCACCCAAGAGCCCCCAGACACCTGCGAGTACCACTTGGGGGTCCACGGACACCTGCGAGGACCACCCAGACACCCCCAGACACCCGCAGGTCCACCCGGGGACCCCTGTTGGCTCCCAGGCACCCACGGGGACAACCTGGAGGCCCTCAGACACCCGCGGGGACAACCCAGGGACCACCGCCGGCATCTGGAAAAAATCCTATGTATAAAAAATATAAATGATGGTTTTATGTGGGAGTTAAGGCACATGGGTTGTGTGTTTGTGGTTAGTACATACAGTATTGTAATGTTTATTGGGGGCAGAGGGGATGAATGAAGGGCCAAGTACCCTTTTCACTCACCCTCTCTGCCCCCAATAAAGCTGCTGTTGTTCCTTTATCCCTTCATTGCCTTAGCGGTTAGCCGCTAAAGAAATGAAATTGACTGTAAATGCATTTTTATTGCATCGGATTGATGCCAGGCGCCCCTGGTGCTACTAATGATATTAATCAGCTCCGGAGACTCCCGGCATCAATCCAATGCAGGAAAAATGCTTTTTTTCCCTTTAAGTCCTGTCTCACCGCTTATCGGCAGCTTCTCACCACCTTCATGCCAACTTTTCCTGGCGGGATGATTTTGAGAGGAAAAACCTTTTCTAGAGCTGTGATTAGCCCCGATAAACTAATCGAGGCTATAAGAATTGCACGAGTTTGAAAAACTGCCAAGTGGCTTATCGCCGTTTGTTTGGCGATTTTTTTTTATCGGGAAAAAAATTGCAGAAAAGTTCTCTTATCGCCGACTTATTGGGGCTTACTGAAATGCAGTAGGCTTTTTTGGCGATAAGGCGGCGATAAGTGGCTTATCGAAGCTTACTGCATAGGCCCCATAGTCGGGCAGAAATGCACTGATTTAATCACTGTTTAGTGAATAGACCCCACAGGGAGCAGAACTCACCTCTGGCCCTGCTCAGGTGGGGCTGGTCTGATTTTGGCAGGGGGTTGACAGCAGGGATCTATCTCCTCCACTATCTGCCCTTACATGCAGGCTCCGGTGGCCATTTTAATTTAGCGAGAGGTGGGGTTGGGGGTGTCTTCCGTGCTCGGAATATCTCCAAATAGGAGATAAATGACCTGCTGGTCACTCCTCTCTCTCTCTCTCTCTCTCTCCCCCCCAACCCCACCCCTCTCACTCTATACCACCCCCACCTCTATCTCCCCCACCCCACCTCTCTCCCCCAACCCCACTTCTCTATCCCACCCCCACCTCTCTCTTTCCCCCCTCTCTCTCCACCCCCACCTCTCTCTCTCCCCCACCTCCACCTCTCTCTCCCCCACCCAACCTCTCTCTTTCTCTATCCCACCCCCATCTCTCTCCCCCCACCTCTCTCTCTATCCCTCCCCCACTTATCTCTCTCCCCCACCTCTCTTTCCCCCTCCCCACCTCTCTTTCCCCCCCACCTCTTCCCCCCCCCATCTCTCCACAAGCTCTCTCTCCCACTTATCTCTCTCCCCACCTCTCTCCCCCACCTATCACTCTTTATCTCTCCCCCACCCCACCTCTCTCTCTCCCCCACTTCTCCCTCTTTCTCTCTCCCCCACCCCCACCTCTTTCTCTCTCCCACCCCACCTCTCTCTTTCCCCAATGCCCATCTCTCTCTCACCCACCCCCACCTCTCTCCCCCACCCCCACCTCTCTCTCCCACCCCCACCTCCCTCTCCCCACCTCTCTCCTTCCCTACCCCAACACCATACAATAACCCGCCTTCTTCCAACACATACACACCTCTCTCCCCGACCCTTACCTCTCTCCCCAACCTCCACCTCTCTCCCCCAGCTCCACCTCACTATCTCCCCCACCCCACCTCACTCTCTCCCCCACCCCCACCTCTCTCTTCTACACCCACCTCTCTCTCTCCCACTCCCCCCTCTCCCACCCCCACTTCTCTCTCCCACACCCCACCTTCTCTTTCTATATCACACCCCCACCTTCTCTCTCCCACACCTTCACCTCTCTTTCACCCTCCCCACACCCTCACCTCTCTCCTCCCACCCCTCTCTCCACTACAACCTCTTTCTCCCACCACCACCTTCCACTCTCCCAGATCTCCACCCATCTCACTCTCCCACATTCCCACCCCCCTCTCTCTCCCCCACCCTCACGGCTCTCTATCCCACACCCCCACCCCACTCCTACACACCCCAATCTCTGTCTCTCTATCTCTCTCTACAATACCCCCACCTCTCTCTCTATCCCACACCCCCACCTTGCTCTCTCCCACACTCCCATCTCGCTCTCTCCCACACCCTATCTCACTCTTTCTATCTGTCTCTTCCACATCCCCACCCTTCTCTCTCCCGCACCTTTTTTTTCTATCTCCCACACCCCAACCTCTTCCTCACACTCAATATCCCCCCTCCTCCAACACACATAATCCCCCGTAATACACATAACCCTCCTCCCCTCTCCAAATACAACATAATAACCCCCCTTCTGCAACACAATAACCCCCCGACCCCAACACCACACAATAACCCCCCTCTTCCAAACATACACACACCTTACCTTGGGGTGAAGCCTCCAGAGCACGTTGATCCTGCGGGTGGGTGCAGAAGTTGGGCTCGACTTCTGGACGGGCCCAATTTAAGGTGTGCACGCGGGGTGGGATTTCTGTGAAGGTCGGGCCATTACGGGGCAGAACTGGGGCCTAGCAACCAACAGAGGCCCGGCAGCTGGAAGCGGATGTTGGGCCCAACCTCTGGCCTGGCCCAACTCCCAGTACGGGCCAGGCCCCTCAATTCCTCGCCTTTCCCAGCTCTCTCTGCCTGTCATGGCCCTGACACCAGAATTTACTGATATGGATTATTGCTCTGCAATCACTCAGCTGCTTTTGACTTGCATGGCAATTAACATGGGATCGTAGAAAGTTAACCCTTATCAGAGATTAATTGATAACTGCCAAAGGTTGATAAATGAGATTTCAAGCAAGTGACAGTTTCCCATAGAGGCAGTTTAACACACAACTTTTGTATTATATGTATTTATTTATACTTGCATGAATACATGCAATAAACGTGGTGATAAAAATCTGAAAAAGCATTGATCTACTTTTCATTTTACATATATTTTGTATCATCTGCTTCTAATCTGTTTCAACCAGTGGGTGCAGCAGGGGACATACAGTATCGTCATGACATGTTGTCACACACCGGCAGAAATTATAACAATAGGCACAGCTGGTCTTCATTTGGTACAGGGCCCAGAAATAGGTACTGTATTTGCCATATAGGTAAAGATGGACTATAGTTGGCCACATAGTAGTCGATCTAGCCTGCAAAATTGAATGTCAAATAAAAATCTATATTACACCATCCACTTCATTTCTTTCAGACAAGGCTCTTAAAGTTGTATTTAATGGACAGAGCGGAACAGTGAAATTGGCTAAAAAGCTTTTATGCTTAACTCACATTAACTTGATATGACAACTGAAGCAGATGTTATGCAAGGTACTTGTGACTCCTAGGACTTTCCCTTAAGTCTTTGTTTAACGCATGGCTTAACCAGATTAAAATTTCATTGACTAGAATTTCTTCGTTCTTTAACCTCTTCGCTCCTGATGAGGCTGCCAAGAATACATGCATTGTAATCCACCCAGGATTAACCTGGTTTTGAAGCAATAGGTTTATTAACTCAAAACTGTTTCAAGTATCATTTTGATCTAGATAAGTGGTTTTCAACCTTTTTTTGGTTAAGGAACTATATAAATCTTAGGAACCCCAACCCTCTCTAATAGTGTGTCTGAGATCAGATGCATTGTAAGGAACCCACCCCTCTCTAATAATGTGTCTGAGATCAGATGCATTGTAAGGAACCCACCCCTCTCTAATAATGTGTCTGAGATCAGATGCATTGTAAGGAACCCACCCCTCTCTAATAGTGTGTCTGAGATCAGATGAATTGCAAGGAACCCCAACCCTCTCTAATAGCGTGTCTGATTTCAGATGCATTGCATGGAACTCCAACCCTCTCTAATAGCGCGTCTGAGATCAGATTCATTGTAAAGAACCCCAACCCTCTCTAATAGCGCGTCTCAGATCAGCTGCATTGTAAAGAACCCCAACCCTCTCTAATAGCGCGTCTGAGATCAGATGCATTGTAAATTCTTCTGTATTTTGTATAATTTTCAAATTACCTAAAAATTGCAGGGAACAATGGAACACTTTAGGAATGCCCTGGGAACCCCTGTGGAAAAACATTAATCTAGATTATCAAGGTAAATACATGAAGGATTTGTTACTAAACAAAAATTATAAGTCTTGTTTTCTATAGAACAAAATAGTTGCATAGTATAAACTCCTTGTAATCATACATCTCTACATAACTTCATTGTCATCTCATGTTCATCCCACTAATTCTTATATACTGTATCACTTCACAAATGGACTTTTATGGTATCATTCTCCTCTACACTATCATTTCTCTCTATTTGTAGAGATCACCTCAGAAACCAAAAAAATCATGTGAATGTACAGACTGAGAACTATGCAAACATCATTAAATAAGGGTAATGATACAGAATATTAAAACTATAAACTAAATATATTTTTTCTACTGAACTTCCTCATTGAAAAAGAAACAGCATTCTTTGTAACTATAGAAAGAAAAATCCACACATTTCACACACAATTTAAAATAAGGAAACAATAGGTGACAATTATTGCAAAGGCAATGCACCTTCTCAAAGTAAAAAAAATATCACACACACATGAGGCTGTAATCAAAACCTACCTTTGAAATCTGTCAGCAAAGTTAACCAGAGGTAAAGAAACGAGGTTTCAGTTCCCACTAAATTGGATGGAAGCATTATTTTTCAAATGGACCAGCAAAGCACAGGTGCATGAAAGATTCTGAAATATGTTCTCGCCTTCCAAAACAAGCACAGGAAATTGAGTAATTAAAAATAATAATAATTTTAAAAATATATATATATATAGCAAAGGGAAGCTGGTGATCTTGAAATGTCTCTTCTTTTTTTCGAAAATGAGCACAGGTAAAAGATGAGTGGGAAATAATTTTTCTTCTTTCCAAAAAAATAAACACAGAAAGAAAAGGATGGTTTTGAAACGTGTGTTCTTCTGTCAAAGTGACTGCTAGTATGTTTTCTTCAGGAACGCAGATTCACAGAAAAAAAAAGTACCCAGACATGTGATAGAGAGGAGAGACCTGAGGAATGAGGATGAGCAACAGTGAGTGTTTAGGAGGCAATGAGTGAGGAGTAAGGTGTTTAGAGCCCATCCAGAAGGAGCAGAGCTGGGATCTCAGCAGACCTCTGAGGTAACTATGCACACTTCTTTGTTTAAAAGGAGCCTTTTATACTACAGTAACCTAAATTAAATTCAAACACCATTACTTGTAAAACAATATTTCAGAAGTAGAAGTATCACATGACAACATCCTATGTTATATATATATATATATATATATATATATATATGTATAAATATATATATATATATATATATATGTATATATTTATATAATGTGTGCCTTGCTGCATGTTGCCGTAATGATAGTAATATGTATTACTTTGCAGTGATGGTGTAATCAGCACTATACCTAGTAGTATTGAGCTCAGAAAGCTTACATACAGTACACAACTTTAACGCTAATTTTGCACGCATGAACTCGGCTGACAATAACATATTCACAACTAATTGAAATCTCACTCCTGTGGGAAGGTTGGATTTCATTATTTGTCAAAAGGTAAAAATTATAATGGCCTGTTAGTACATGTATCCTTTGTTTCCCTTGTGCTTTTATTAACTCTTGCCCATGTTTCTACGTTAAGTTTGTACTTTTGTTCCTGTCGAGTTTATCGTTATTGCGTGTGTTAAGGAAAATAGGCAATTTGCCTTTTTTTGGTTAACGGCACTAGCAGCGTATGATGCTAATGGTAACAATGTGTGCCCTGTTTACTTTGCATTCATATTTATAGCTGTGCCTGGGGAAGTGTGTCAACATTCAGATTAGCAATGCCTACTGGTAACACTTCTATAAGTGAAAAGGTCAGAGAGATATGGGGGAAAGCATTAGAAACGCTCAAATGACAGCAAAATGCCAAGTACCTTGCAAGGTTGTTGTCACTAATGCTCTCTTGTTTTGAGGGGTGGTCAAGATCACGGTTTTCATGACAATACAAGTAAGTTATCATAGTGATAATTAGCGAATAAAAGCTTCTTGATTAAAGCAGCTGTCCCCTCTTCATGATTTTCTTTTAACCGTCCCCTTTTTTTTAGGATCTGGAATCAGGGGGTACCCAGAGCTGAAATGTGTTCATTTAATCTCTGAGGGCGCCTTTTTTCCAGTGATACTTACCACTGAAGTTAGCTTGTTGCAGCTCCCATCAGGGGAAACAAAATGGCGGTTTAAATCTCCCTCGTCACGCAGGCAAATAGAAAGTGGCAATGTCATCCGGCGCGGCTTCTTATTGGCCCGCGTGACGCGGGGAATGAAAAACACAGGAAGTACCAGTGCTTCCTTTTCGAGAATAGGGAGGGGGGAATTTTTTGCTGACATTTGAATTCGCTACAAATATGATGTTTCTTCACAGCAGCAGATACGCACGGCTTGGTTTTAAAAAGTGACATTCGCCCACCCTGGTTCAAGTGTATGCCATTCCACCGGCCGCCATATTTGATTGCAAATGTTTTGACATTCAATTCAGCTGTACGTTCCAGGCCCTGAAATAGAGAGGGACACTTATATTTTAGGTTCCCTTTTTGGGGGCAAATTGAATGTATAAACATTTGAAATTGAATGTCTACACATTCGCAGGGGGTGTTATGACATTCGCAGAAAGGAGGGGGGAAAGTGGCAACGAATGCCATTTGAGACTCATTCACCCACATTTTTTACCATCAAAGGTGCCCTCGAATGTCGCCCTGTGTCAAACGTAGACTGATGGTGATGGGGATGGAGCTTTAGCAGCCCTGGCTTAATAACGTAAACCCCTCTGTATTTCCCTATATGTATATATTGGGGCGGGGGCCTGAGTCCACCTCCCCTGTAGCTGAGAATATTAAGCCTGCAAAGGACTAGGCTGGAGTCAGACAACACATAATCGTACTTTATAAGTAGGGAACATAGGAATCACGCAGTGACATTCAATGTCAGGAGACCACAGACAACACTTAAAGCAATTTACATACAGTATAACAACAAACCTCTCTGTTCAAATATCACACAGAGTCACTTGTCACTTGTCACTTATGCTAACTAAAAGGGCTGCTGTAGGTGCCGGCACAGCTTTGGAGCTCATTACTTTACAATGGGTGCTGTGCCCAGGGCACTTAGAATGGATTGGGATGTGTTTCTAGGAGTGATCTCCCAACTGCATTCTGGCTTTATTACTCGCAGCTTTAAAACCCTCTCTTTTTTCCATCCTCAGGACAGGTCCTCTCTCTCTCACGCGGGTCTCCCTCTCGGCTTACTCCTCCCTGCCTGTGTATCTCCACAGTCCTGTTGCAATGACATCTCAGATCCTCAGGGTCTAATAGGCTTATTCCTTTCTTCTGCTCTCAGCCATTGGCTGGAGCCATCAATACACTAAACACTGTGGTATGCAGAGCAGGTTCACTCCTTGCTATCCACTGGGGGGTGGGGGTGGGGTTGGGTTGAGGGGAGACATTAATGTATACTAAGGGATGTTACAATAAGTAGCCCCAATGAAATGCACTCAATTTCTATCAACAGGGGGTTATCATGGACAAATAAAATCTAGAATAAAACCCCCTAAATAAAGAAAATATGATGTAATTAAAATAAGTATACAAAGACTTAACTGCTATGACGAAAGCAAAGCAAATGACTACTGAATAAGTCAGCCATATGAATTAACCCTTTTCCATCACATACACTGCAAGTATCTACAGCAGGGAAATGGTTACACACTGGAAGCACAAAGAGATGATTTCAGCAATACAAAATCTCATCTCTACTGACCATGCAACAGGAAAAAAAACTTCAAAGAGATGATAGCCATTTTATACATTGAAGATAAGGAACACTTCAATAATATTTTCTCCCCAAAATCCAGGAGGATTTTGATTTAGTTTGTTGTTTTGGCAAATCATTGATTGAAAATGATCCCAATGGGGACTGCTTGGGCACTAAAATGCACAAGAATAAAGTGTTGCTAGCCACCTCTTAATAACTATGGACAGGTTCCAAACAGATAATGGCCTATGCTAAACAGTCTCTCTGAAAATGTCAGGTGGAATCCTGGGAATTTCACAGGATTGGATTTGGCTTGGATTTAGATAGGCCTCAGGTGTGTCTGAACTGCTACATCAAAGGGGGACTTGAGATCTAACAGTTTTGCTACCCGATGGAGCGAGGCACAGGAATATTGCCACTTTCAATTTTCACAGGTTGTCCAGTGTGTGCTTTTGTGCATAGGAGTATGAGACTTCCTGGTTGCCAAATGGATTTAGACCTGCAGGACATGTTCAATGTTGCGAAGAGGCATATTGAATTACCCCTATAATGAGATATATATTGCATTCATGTTTTATAAGTCCCATTACAAAGACACAAACATTGACATTAGATTACAATTATACAAAAGTAAACTGAGATAGTGCTGTTTGTTGAACTTCTTTATTCATTCATTTCCTAATAACAGAAGCCTCGCTTGTTCCTGTTCTGTGTTCCATTCTGTCATCCTGCATGTACAATCAAGAACCTCTAAAAGCTATAAGGGGGATTGTCATCATCTTAAATTAGGTGATATAAGTTATGTTTTTCACTCATATTCAGGCTGCCACGCTGAAACTCACTTCCTTGCCCTTTTTACCAGGATCAAACATGGTGTGCCATGGCGTATTTACTATATATATATATTTACCTTTTCAATACAATATTCATTGTGTTGCAGGCCGGATGATATAATGGAACCCTGTGTAGTAACAGGTAACTTCTATTCAATTATTTACTGCTTAGAAATTGGTTTGTGGTAGAACAATCAATGCTCCTATAACCTTGGAACAGAAAGCAGACTCCAGTTGTGTGATCTTCCGTGGTAAGTGAGAGATTTCCTAGGGCAGCAATGATTTCTTATGTAGATATGTACAAAACCTAGAATGATCCTCTGGGTACCAAGACACTAAATATATATACAAATTGATTTTTTTGGATACTCCACTGAATCTAAAAGAAGTTTCCCTTTGCACAATAAACATTTCACATCGATTTGATATTATAGATTTTATTTTTACTAGCCACACAGGGAAAGTTGTAGTCTGTTTGCTCTCCTCCCTCTATGTTATATCTCCTAATAAAGAAATGATTACCCGGCTGCTAATTAATTGCGAGGAGCAAGTACAGCAATGGGTATTAGTTTGATGCTAGGCTGGGTAATAATACTTGACAGTTTACTCCCATTTCTTACCTCACTGGTTTGTAGAAGCACATACTGGGTCCTTGGTTGCAAATTAAATTCTGTCAATCTTTTGCTAGGAGGCATTTCCTCCATTCTGTGAAAACACATTCATTCCTCCGGGTCTTTCAGGGGTCAAGCTATTTGCAAATGAATATTTGAAATTGAGGAACCGTCCAGTGAACTCGAACCGAAACCTTTTCTGTGGAGAAGGCTGACGGATTTTCTTATCTTCAAATACCTGCTCTTCAAGAGAAACATAGGAGACTGTATACTGAGCGCAGAGTCTAAAATTCTGTCAAATGTATGTAGCTTCGGCACTGTGCACCATTACATGGCTTTTTAATAAGGTGCCCTGGATCCACTATTACTGAAGTGGAGCAATAGGCACAGTTACTTGGCACACATACAGTATGATCAATGCTTGTCCCATTTTTACTGCTCTTTGCATCATTTAATGAATTAAATATATTTTTTGTAACTTAAACAGTCAGGTGTGAGAGTGAATTAATCTTACCTATTTAGAAACTTGTATAATACCAGAAGAGAAGGCATTTGTTATGTCAAATGTACTCACTAGAGTAGGGACTGAACATATTGATTGGCATTATGGCGTTACAATATTATATATACAGTAGATGTGCATATAGTGTATAGATAAATTGGTTAATTATGAGTTTTATATTTGATGCATATCGCAGATCACTATACAGGAGATTATCAATGAGTTTATAAAATTACTTTACCTCCTTCGAGACATAGGGGCCTATTCACTAAATTTAGATCAAATCAGTGCATTGCCGATCGACTTTGCATTGTTTTATCGCGCTATAAAACATGTGTGAAAACGGTATTCGCTAAGAAAAAACACCATTTTTTTAAAAGTTCAGTAAAAAAAAATGCAAGGTGGTCTCCATGCACAGCTCTTGCAGGCGATCTTGCAGTGTAAATATTAATTTTAATGCTTGTGTACGGGAGCATTGAATTCATCCTTGGGGACCCCCTGCTTCCTGAGTTACAGGCCCCAGTATGGGGTGACGGTATCCCCGCAATGTTTAAATCTCCCATGTCACGTGACCGGGAGATTTAAACATTGTGGGGATACTGGCACCCCATACCGGGGCCTATAAACTAGTGAAGCAGGGGGTCCCCAAGGCTGAAATTAATGCGGTTCAGCTCAGGAGACCCCCTGCTCCTGTGCACTATTAGTAAAATTCACATTATTGCAGCTTCATTACCTTAGCGGCTAGCTGCTAAGGCAATGAAGGGGTTAAAGCACAATAGCTGGTTATTGGGGGCAGATGGGGTGAGAGAAGGGGGTACTTGGCCCAGGGTGGGTGGTTAGGCCTACCGGGAAGGTTGCGGGACGAGTTAACCTCTTCATTACCTTAGCGGTTGTAACCGCTAACATAATGAAGGGGTTACCTTCTACTGCCACCCTCCCGCAAGGCCTAAACACCCACCCTTGGGCAACTACAAGCTTCACCCACCCCCTGGAGCAACAACTTTGCAGTGCCTGCTATTTAACCCTTTCATTACCTTAGCAGTTTGCCACTAAGGTAATGAAACTGGCTGCAATTTTATTTTTATTGCACAGGATTGATACCGGAGACCCCCGGGGATCCGGCCTCTGGGTATCAATCCTATGCAGTAAAACTAAAAGAAAATGCTTTTATGCATCTTGCAATATCTTTAGCACCAGCCTTTAGCTGGCTACAAAAAAATGCAATTTTTAAAGTACGATATGCTTATCACTGCTTAGTAAATAGCAGTTTCTGACAAAAAAAGTGATTTGGGGCATTTTTTTGGCTTGTCGTACGGTAATTGTTTGCTAGAGTGTTAAAGCTTGATAAAAAGCCAATAGAGCGCGATACTGCCCTGTTATCGAAGCTTAGTGAATAGCAAAACAGGCAATATCGCACTTTAAGGGCATTTAAGGTTCATTAAGCCACTTATCAAAGTTTAGTGAATGGGCCTCGTAGCCTCTTCATTTTCTTTACTACGTCTGGATTAGATCAGAGATTCCTACCCAACGCCCCCCAATAAAAACTAAAAGGCATCCCACACTGCAATAGTATTTCCTCAGCTAGTATTTGGAGCGGTGTGTTTGGCAGCTGTAAAAATCTAATTTTTTCACCTTGGATAAAGGCATTGCTCTTCTGATCAAAGTAAAATAGAGAAGTATATTCTTTGGCTTCCTTGTTTAAGGGGGTAAGGAACTGAAAAGTATGATTGTATTGAATATTGCTTTTTCAGCATTTTAGGGGAGGGGATTTACCAAAACTCATATCTTTATCCCTAGAGTTAAAATGAGTACTTGGGCTAATAGGACCGTTAGCCAATTGTATACAGGGGATTGGGCAGTTAGGTGTGTTGGGGTGTTGGCGGTAGGGAGGTGGTTGCTGGAGGGTGGTGCCCTATGAAGTGTGGGTGGGCAATGAACTGAGCTTTCCATGATACATACAACTGTGTTTAAAACACTTTTCTGCACTTGTCACTGTGAATTTATCCCTGCTTTAAGAACCAATACAATTTTATATTGTACCAGACTTTCTGGTTTCTCCGTTAAAGGCCCTGTAACGCAACTTGACTGTGGGGTTTCATTTCATCCCTGACTCAAGGGAAGGACATCCACACTAGTAGTAGTGTCTGGAATAAAATGAATAAGCTATTAGCAAGGTGCCATGGGGTTGCTTACAAATAACATAATCCTATGGAAATGCTGGAATATATCAAACATCTTCATAAACATTTCTAATCTGTCCCCTCCCCCTTGGTGTACCCTTAGACTTTATTACCGTCCCTGCTCAGGCCTGAGATCCCGATCGGACAATGAGTCACACAAACGTATCTTATTCATTGAGCCTTTCTGCGTTACCACAGCTCACAGAGGAGCAGCATGACAAGACCTATCTGGCCCTCCAGTAACTGCTGGAATACTAGTTGCATTAAGGTGCATTGCAATTGGGGTATGCCATCCAAAACGGGGAAGGAGCGTTGCCAGTGTTGCTTTTAAACAGTCTCAGACATGTAAACTTGTATGTCTGTCCCCAACGGCAAGCTGAGCCACCTACAACACATTTTCAAGGGAAATCCCAAACAATACATCTTATGACCTTATCAAACCAGGTTTCTGTTCCCAGCACGGCTCCACAGGTAGGTCCCGGGAGGAGGGGGGGGGGAGATGGAGGGGCTTGGAGGGGGAGAAGGTAGAAAGAGGACGGGGAAAGAGTGAGATAAGAGGGGGACAGAGTGAAAGGGGGGGGGGAGAGTGAGTGAGAGAGGAAGAGAGAGAGAGGAAAGAGAGAGAGAAAAGGGACAAGTGAGAGAAAGAGGGGGGAGGATGGGGAGAGACAGAGGGGGGGAGAGAGAGAGGTGATCGGAACGGATCTTTGGTTTAAGGGGCTCTAATTGCGAAACGCCACCTAGAAAACGAACAAAAGGGCACTGAAGGGGTTAAAATATTTGATTAAAAAAATGTTGTTATACAAAAGGAAAATACATTGAAAATAAAAAAAGTACTAATAGTAAAAAAAAAATTTGGGCATAAAATGGGTGACAAAACAGATGACGGTATTGGCCCGAATATAGAACGGCCTCGCACATAATACGACCCTAAAGTTTTGAAGGTGTTCTACATAAAAATAAAAGGTGTTAGGCTGCGCATATAATAAGAGTATAGTTTTCCGAAGGACATTTTTAGGAATAAAACATAGCACTATATTCAGGCCAATACGGTATATTCATGGACTATTTAATTAGTTTTGGGTGCCATTTTTCTAACCTTTTACGTTTTCCATGGTACCAAATAAGAAATAGTGACACCTAGTGGCTTAAAAGAATATATACTTGATAAGTGTGAACACACGCAGAAATGTATATACTGTACATACTGTAAATACATTTACAAACACGTGTCACCTGTGCTTTTAATCACAATAGTAACTGCATATCACAGTATAAATGTAAACATACAAAGTCTTTATATAAGTTTCATCAACAATCGTGGCTGAAAAAATGTAAAAATATATCAATATCATATATAACACTAAATATTATGTAGCCAGGTCTTCCCCCGTGTCCCCTTACCTCCCGGTTGTTAGCGGGAGTATGCGGCTGCAGCGGGAGCCGCTCCGGTGCGGCATGCGGGTCAGTAGGCGCTGTGAGGGCTGCATGTAGGCAGGGAGAGGGAGCTCCGTTGCTCCGAAGCTCCGCGGCGGACGCCCAGACAGGGCGTCGCCATTAGACTACGCTTATAGTGCGCGATAGTCAGGCTACGGTCACTGGAAAAATCAAATATAGTAGAGACAACTTCCAGCGATCGCGACCAAACCGTCGCTCCGTCGTGCCGTCGCGCTTACTATAAGCACACGCGACGGCGGCAATGCATTCATTTTGCCGCGACGGCACATCACTGTCGATGGCACTATTAGCGCAGCCTTAGACAGAGTGTTCTGTGTCCGGCCATCTCAGAGAGGGTGCGCATGCACAGTGACCCCAGGGGGAGCAGTGGCCATCTTCTATCAGTTCCGCAGGGGAACTACACTCCCCAGAGTGCTCTAGGGCTAGACACCACGTGACGCACAGTAACCAATAGGGTTCCACGGATCCCCTTAGGGGGAGATTGCTACATTTGGTGTGCTTAGAGTGCGAGACAGCAGTTGGAGCCAGGACAGAGAAGGGGAAGGTAGGGTCTGGGTGTCAGTGGCACCCAGATTAGGCCAGTTTACACCTTAGGTCCAATATAGGCCCCACTCACAAGTAGCTTGTGGTTGCTATAGGAAAGCCCATAGTAGTTGTCGCTGAATAAGTGTTGCTCTTATCCCTTAACCCTTTGGTTTGCGGCATCCTGTGCCGCAAATCTTCTGGCATACTACTAATTTAGAGACCACATGACCGCGATCTGCCCTGACGCCAAGAACAGGAGACCTTCCTCCTCTGCTTAGATTGTGATCTCAGCTCACTGAGGGATGAGGTCACCATCTCCCCTAGCAACGAGCAAAACATCAATGCTGTCGGGGCAACGTCATAAGACCCCCAAGGTACCACTTATTATGCTATTGCCCCAAGCTCAAAGGGTTAATTTGTGATAAGATTGTAAACACAGTTGCAAACAACATATACATTTGTGTTTTTACCGTTTAATGTGCATTCGTTCAGGGTTTTTTTATAGCCCTGATATAACTTTCATTTACAATTTGTTCTTCCACAGATCTGAATTCTAAAAATGTCAATGGTAATTTATTGTAGGATAGTCAGGATTAGTAGGGGTTAAATAGGGCAGGGCTTGGGATACAGAGATATGATACAGGCATAGGAAAGAAGGAGGCAGCTGAAACATTAAAGTACGCTTGGATGATTTTGATACTGATGGAACACAGCACACAATCCTCTCTCTGCCTTTTTAAGCACTAACTCACTGTGTCACAATACACTGCTTTATTACAGCACATCACTACTACTGGAAAAGAATAACAAGAGAAGACTTCATGAACTGGAATGATGCGGTGTGCTCATCTTATCACTATATTATTTCATGTGCTTCTTATCAACTCGGGTAAGTGTTATTTCTATTCTTCTTTCAGTATATTACAGTTTTTCAACTGAGCATTGCTTGTGTTGCAAAATTGTGACCCTCATACTAAACTTTAACATTTCAATGCAATGATTGCATGCAGTTAAAAAGCAGTAGAAATACATCTAACATTTTGCAAGCATAAGCACATAGCAAAAAAGAAAAGTAAAATCATCATGGATTCATATTTATCACAACATATATAATAGAGGAACACTAGTATTATAGGGATAAACAAGTAGTTTTAAAAGCAGAGTTTGTAAATAAAAATAAGTAAATAATAACAATAAAAAAATATATATATAATATACTGTATGTATGTATAGTAAAGCAATCCTAGTTTGTTTCTACAGAAGTTTGAATATATATGACATTTGGGAGAATGTACCATTTAAAAGCTGTTACTAGATGAATGAAATGACAATTAAATGGCATGTCTCCAACTACTGTATATATTCAACTCATTCTCTGCTAAAAGAGCCATTAATGCATTGCAAAACAATCAGAAGCAGGATGTCACTGGACCCTCCAGTGCTGCAGGGATCATACATATAGAGCATTCACACATCATGTGTACAGTCTTCAATAGAAAAAAACATCAGTATAATTGGTATATGTGAATCCCTTAAACAGCCAGATGGGCTGTTATTGCGACTAGGAAGATGGCTACGTAACACATACAGAAACATAGTTGCATGATAGAAAGCAGACTGTAAATGAAATTAAATTAGACACGCAAGATAACTTGGAACTACGGTTCTCCACGTTGTACCTCTACTGGTGACATGAAACAATTTATTTGCACTTGTATCTATTGTAGTAAGGCTGTGTTTTTTTTTTTTTAACCATTTTTTGGTTAAGGGACCCTATAATTATATTGTGAAATTCTGCTGAACCTGAACCCCAACCCTCTCTAATAGCGTGTCTGAGATCAGATGCATTGTAAGGAACCCCAACCCTCTCTAATAGCGCGTCTGAGATCAGATGCATTGTAAGGAACCCCAACCCTCTCTAATAGCGCGTCTGAGATCAGATGCATTGTAAGGAACCCCAACCCTCTCTAATAGCGCGTCTGAGATCAGATGCATTGTAAGGAACCCCAACCCTTTCTAATAGCGCGTCTGAGATCAGATGCATTGTAAGGAACCCCAACCCTCTCTAATAGTGCGTCTGAGATCAGATTTTTTGTAAGGAACCCCAACCCTCTCTAATAGCGAATCTGAGATCAGATGCATTGTACATTCTTCTGTATTTGATACCATTTTCAGATGACCTGAAAATCGCAGGGAGCCCTTTAGGGATGCCCGGGGAATCCAAGGGCTGGTTCCTAGGAACCCCTGTTCAAAAGCACTGTTAATAAGGAATGGAGTAGTCCAGACATGTTTACATAAATACTACAGAATATCTAATACTATATCTTAGTTGGCAGTGTGTGCACCCCTATATACAGAATATTTAGAGTATAAGCTTACAGTGACAGGCTAATAAGGTAATTTGACCACAGACCCACAGAGCTGACACTGGAATTTAAACCACATGCACTTATTATACTTCAAAAGCTGTGACATTACCACTAGACCAATGCTTCTCTCTGAATGCTTACTATAGACTATTAAAGCCAATGATGCTTGCTTTTTGGTCAGAAAAGGTTAATCCCATATTAGATTGCTGAAAAACATAAATGTATTTAGTTATAATTGTGAAGTCCTTTTGCTACCCCTTTAATGATTGAAGTCCCTGTCAAGAGATATTAGTTTCTTAACGATTGCGTCTTCTGGATTTTTTTGTAAATGGCCATTGGCAGGCACATGCATTCTGGTGACAGGTGTTGTATGTAAGACCAAATGACACTGGAAAATGCTGCAAAGTTTGAAATACTTAATAACAATATACTATACACTCTCAGGGTGCAGGAAGCAATTGTGTCTAACCACACTGCAAAGGGGAGTTAAATTATATATTTATGGAATATATTAATTGGTTTGCCCCATTTATCATGTATACAAAAAAGAAAGCGCAAAACCCTCATAGTGTAGTATTTAAAGAATGACAAATGTATAAAAGGTAATGTATGCACGTACAGAAAGAATAATTAAAATTGGCATGTAGGTATATTAACCAGTATGGACAAGGTGCTCCCACGACTGCTGCATGGATTCCGCAAAGGCTGGGTACTCGGCTGCTCCGATTTCGCACTGTGATTTGGCCTCCATCCAATGACTCAGGTAAGTAGTAACTCACCCCGGATCACTTCACCTCCTCCTCTGTATATCCATGGGAGGAAGGAGGACAGGAAAACGGGCTCTTTAGTATGACTCACACCGTCAGACGCCACACCGACCGTCTCCTCGCCCGGTCCTCAGTAGCTGAATGTCCCTGAAGAAGTGAACCTGCGTCACGAAACGCGTTGGATTTGTTTTGTGAGGTGTCCTAATATTGTATTAGGTTCACTTAGCTCATTTAAGCTATTTTCTGGACTTTCTTGGACGTATAATCTACCATGAGGTGCCCCTAATAGCCGGAGGTCTGCTGATTTGATTCCTGCATACCGCTGGAGTGTGTGACGCGTTGTGCGTCACTCAATTGTTGAAGCCAATCAGTGTGAGCGAACTCCCCCACCCCTGCCTGCGATGGAAGAACACTCGGAGGAACAGTGTTCAGCTACTGAGGATCGGACGAGGAGACGGTCGGTGTGGCGTCTGACGGTGTGAGTCATACTAAAGAGCCTGTGTTCCTGTCCTCCTTCCTCCCATGGATATACGGAGGAGGAGGTGAAGTGATCCGGGGTGAGCTACTACTTACCTGAGTCATTGGATGGAGGCCAAATCACAGTGCGAAATCGGAGCAGCCGAGTACCCAGCCTTTGCGGAATCCATGCAGCAGTCGTGGGAGCACCTGGTCCATACTGGTTAATATACCTACATGCCAATTTTAATTATTCTTTCTGTACGTGCTTACATTACCTTTTATACATTTTTTATTCTTTAAATACTACACTATGAGAGTTTTGCGCTTTCTTTTTTGTATCCTTGTCTAGCTGGTGTTATCCTGACCCCAGTTTTTCTCCAGACAGCAGCAGGCCCTACATTTCTAAGGGAAGTTTTCTCTTGATACTACATTTTGTAGTTTGTGGTGTTTATATTTCATTACTTATACACAAGGGTTAATACACACTACATTTGATTTGTCAATCATATTTTTTCACTGTGTGGTTTATTCACTATTTTATTTCGTTACTTACAAATCACTTATATACACATATTGATGCGCTTGGACTTTTTTTGTTCCCATCCATATATCATGTGCATGTAATAATTATCTCTCTGTTTCCTCATGCTGTTCCATGTAACCAATCCACATATAACTCCCTGGAAAAAAATGGGCAAAAGCAACCAAAATGTATGGATATTTTCTTGTTCCATTCAATCTAAGATATTTATATTCAAAATAATATTGTATTGTCTTTTTTTGAACACAGTTCATTTTGCATTTTTAAGGACAAAAATAAAGAAAGAGGTACAAAACAAAGATACTGTAAGGGGGGAGGTACATACTGTGAGGCGCGGCAAACAACAAACACAATAATATGCAGTTAGGACGCATTACACGGGAGGGGGATACATTACGTGTACAGATTAACTATCTGCCCAATACCCCTACTGGTTTGACTCACAGAGTCTTATGTTACAAAAAGGAGGACCTCTGTCCCACCAGTCCCCGGGTGCCCCTATCCAAGGCTCTCAAACATTCATAAACTTTGAACAACGTTCCGAAAGATAACTAGTCAGTCTCTCCATTGGTATCAATGGGGGGTGCGATCTGTTTCCAGTTAGCTACTATGTAGCATCTGGTGGCCAAAATACATTATATTGTCTTTTACCTATAAACTATATTTAGATTTGGTGCAAAGACTCCTGTCTTCTCTCATGCAAGCTCAAATGTTATATCTTTATAGAGATTCATAATAGTTTAGGGCCAAATAATATCTCCCAGGTATGCTAATGTACTATTTATGTGTCACCTAAGGATTCAATATAGGGATAAACATATACAAGCATATAAAAATATATTTTTTATTATTTCTTTTTTTCAATCAAAACTCATAATTGCAGTTACATCACTAAACCTTAATGTGGCTGTTACAATAATAAATGGTTACTAGATATGGGCGAAATTCCTTTTTTCAGATACAATTCTAGGGCAGCAAGTGGATATTCATTTCTCATAGCCATTGTCCTGCAGAAGAAACCTTTGTAGTGTTAAAAGCTTGTGCACACGGAAACTCATGTCTATAAAACAAACTTGCATGTTGTCCAACAAAATGTATCTCAACCTGAGAAATATCTATTTCTCATTCAAACTAAAAACTGCTCTTCACACACCAATAAATTGTACACTCTGGCCTTTACTCCCATTGATATCAAGGAGAGTAGAGGCGTGCTAAAGCTTAGCACCCTTTTGTGGGTCTGTGTTGGGTAGTTTCGCTTTTAATCCATTTCCAATATTTCTAGCGTAGCATCTAGTTATGTAGTGCAGCCCAACTGGTACGATGTACTGATGTACTATACTGAGGAATAAGTTGTCAAGCATAGCATAATACAACAAACATTGAGCTTCCTGATAAAATGAGGTAGGTATGGGGGAATTAGATATACAATGTGTAGCTTGCTTCAGGAGCATAAATACAATAAGGCAGCTCTCCAAGGTACTTATTTTCAAAGCCATGTCTATAAAGTGTAGGGGATAACCTTATATGGTGAAGCAGCAGAGGCTTCATGAATAATATGCTATGTACCGTCATTTCTTCTTAGGAACCATATAGTAGATATTTTTAAATATGAGGCTATATATCTTTAGAAATGCATGGTATACAAGAATTTACAGAATAATTAAAAGATAGAAAGAGCATTGATCCAGGGAGATATCTACTTGCCATTATTGGAGTCAGGAAGGAATTTGTTTCCTTATGAGGCATAACTGTCAAATATTTAACTAGTTTTATGTTTGCCTTTTTCTGGATCAATATAAATATACCAATAAATATAAGACAAGTGTCTCACCCAATTAGAATTCAAGAAAGGTATAACTGCCAGGCAATGTTTTGTGCATACAGATATGCCCGATAATTCATTCTTTATTCCTAAAATCTGGTATCACTGTGGTTTCCTGATTAGGGGGTTTAGAAACACTAGCTGTGCTTAAGAGCACATTATCTGCATTTGATTGTATATATATTTATTGACTTTTTATCTAATTTATTGTCTTTTTTTAAACAACAGTAAAAATGACACAGATGCAACAATGCAAATTAATAATAATAAATATTGTCCTAATTTTCTGCATGTTCAACACTGAAATCTCCAATTTCAAACTAGAATCTTTGAGGCAGATCCACAAAGCTCAGTTATTGACTTAACGAGACATTAATTTAAATTAAGAGATTAGAAAAAAACCAGAGTCTGGAGAAAAATGTGGAGCACAGCATGCAAAAACTGGGGCTAAGCACAATATTAATGAATTAAAAACAGCTTTATTATGGTAGTGACATGAGGATAAGTTAACGTAAGTTAACGTCTCGTTAAGTGCTAACAGGGATCTTCAGAACTCACTAACGCTGCTTTAAGATCTGTCTTACTGCAAAATCAGCCTGGCATTACCTTTAATGGCCATTAGTGCTAATTAGTGCTAATGACATGCACAAGAGGCGTGGAACACTTCAATTCATATCCAAAGCAGGCCACTACCGTTAACGCGGGACGTAACGCTGGGTTATTTTAGGTCATGGCTATAGCTGGCTTTGGGTGCGGGGTCGCAGCATTTTTTTGGGCCTTGTCCAGGGTTCTGAAGTGGGCCACTTTGGCTTCCTACGTATATTACCATAGCAATATAGTCAGCTATAGTGAATGCCCTGAACTAGGCCAAAAAATGTAGTCAAGACGTATGTATTAACGCCTTGGAAGCCATAGTTCCATGAAGGCATGCATAATGCATAATGCATAATGCATGCTGTCATGGCCACTATGGCTTCCAATGGGTTAATTTAAAAAAAAAACAAAAAAACAGAAAACTTTTTTTTAAGGTAGGTGCCAGGTATATATTGTATTGCAATATATACGGTAGAATATCGCTTTCAATATGGCTAACGCGAGGCAGCGTTACTGGCAGCTAGCACCAAAGAGGTGTCTTATTTCAATGTTAGCTGTCTTCTGCCGCTGCGTTAGCCACGTGCTAGCGAGGGCCCTAACGGACATTGTTTTGCATAAAATTATCTTTGGTAATCTCTATTAACCTCAGAGAACATAACGTTCTAGGTAACGTTGTGTTATTTGCCCACATTTAACTGAGCTTTTGGACCTTCCCATTTATTTTCTCCTTGGTGCTCCAGTAACTAGGAAGCGTTGGCCTCTGTGTGACTGCACTTTAGACACATTCTGTTTTCATTTGGTTGTAAACAACATGAATAAGTAACATGAAGTAATCTGTGGGTTTCCTCAGATAATCCCATGACATTTGTGTAACGCCTGTATGCCCGCAGACCTGGCTAGTCCCCAGTACTGAGGTAGGTAAGGGTATAACACGCACCCACAGCAGTGAGGGCGTGCCCGGAGTGTGGTAGTTGTGTTGCCGGACCTGGTGAATAAGGGTTAACGTTATACTTGCTGAGTCCGGGGCTCCAGAGATCAGAAGGTAGTTGTCCAAGAGCCAGAGTCCAGGGATAGGAGAGAGCAGCGTAGTGATGTCCGAAAGCCAAGGTTCAAGGGCAGGAGAAGGCAGCGTAGTCAAAGTCCAAAGCAGAGTTCAAGTTCAAACCAAGGGAATCCAAACAAGGGCAGGGACAGGGACCAGAGCTGAAATAGACAAGGGAGCCAAGCATAGACACTGCACACACAGGAGCTACAGGAAAGCTATGCAGAGCGAGGAAGTAGAGGACAGACTGGGGTTATAAAGGAGGGAGGACAAATAGCAGGAAGGGGTGGAGCAGGGGTTTGTCTGGGAGCTTGCAGGGATAGGTGTGTGAGACTAGGGGAGGAGACAGGGAGGTAATTAGGGTATTGGCTGTAAGCTCCGAGGGGCAGAACCAGTATCAGGGGAGGATTGATAAATAGAGCGGGTGCGCGCGCCCTCTGTAACGCGGTCATGTGCGCGCAATACGCGAGTGCCAGAGTGTGGGGGAAGCATCGCGGAGGAGGTGCTCAGCTGAAGGGCAGGAGAGGGGGAAGGAGCGGAGGAAGTAAGTGAGGGGACGGAGGTACACCGAGGGGCGCGAGTCCCCTGACGGGTAAACCAGGGACCGGGAACGCGCACGCACAGCGGGAGAATCGCACGAGTGCGCGGACCGTGAACGGGAGCGCGCCGAGTGCGCCACAAGGGAGCAAGGCAGGGGCCGCGAAGGCAAGGAAAGGGTTAGCCGTAGGGACCAAGGTGACGGGGACACGCTGGGAAGAGCGAGTCCCCCGATCCGTTACAGTTTGTTAAAGAATTTACTTTGTCACCCATTTGTTTTCACCCATTTGTTATAAATTAGAACTATTCCAGCATTGTCAAACTAGCCCCATGTCAATCTCAGGGGTGGAAGTGGCTTGAAAAATAGTTGCATTATGCCTCCTGAGTTAAACACATTTTGATCTGTTAAGAAACGGAGGACGATGAATGGACATTATAATAGCAAGACATATACAATATGCTATAAAGCAGAAAGGAAGACAATATTTATAACATAAATCCTGTTTTTCTTCATAAAACAAAGTGGGAAGTGTACGTAAAAACAATTATGGTACTCTGGGTCGATAATTAAAATATTAGTAATACAGCTAAACCCCGTTATAGCGCGATCCAATACAACGCGGATCTGCTTCTAACGCGCAGTGACCGTGGCTCCCAATAAATTACACAGTCACAGATGTACATTTATTATACCATAAAACAAATACTGTACCTGTATACTGCTGCTCAGGGAGGCGCGCTTTTGCCCGGTCACGTGGGTGGTGTGGCGCGCTCTGATGATGTCTTTGGCAGGCTATGCGACATCTAGTGGATGCCAGGGGTCGTACTCCAGGAAGTGGAGCCGGCTGGAGTGGAGCGTGCTGCTGTTGCTGCGTGACACCAAGACTTAACCACCTCCCTATAGTGCTGCTGCAAGAAGCTTGTCCAGCTACCCCCCTGTATACAGTTTCCCCTCAGTCTCAAAAGAAGGCTAGAACTTATTGTATGTTGCGTACAGGTTGTTGTTTTTATGGTTTACATGATGGAATTCTAAATTGCCTCTGCGCTTATTATTTTTGTTTTTTAGCATTTGCTAAGTTACATCCTATGGCACAAATAGAAGATTCCCTCATGAGGAACCTCTTCATCGGCTATCAGAAATGGGTCAGACCAATTCATACTCCCAACCACACAATTAAAGTGAATTTTGGATTAAAAATATCTCAGCTTGTGGATGTGGTAAGTAAATGTGATTATTTAAATGTGAGCATTTTATATTTGAAATGAGATTAGAGAAATACTATTAGGGTCTAGTCTGTCTTCTCTTCCAAAACAATAGTGCATCCATAGTGAATTCTGTCATCATTGTGTATGACGTGCAATGGGTATAACATGCACTATAACTCTGTCATCCATATTTGGGACACATACCACTGAATGTCTACGAAAAGAGGCACATCATTTTATGCCTGAACGTGTTATAAGTATTCCCATTAACTATCAATAACAGAGAGGTCACAGAATTCTCTGCAATTCTTATCCGTCTTCACCAAAACTGAAGATAGTAAAATAGTAAACTTCTAGCCTGTGAATAAATATTTGGCTAAGGACGTGTTTATGTGGCTTTTCTCTCTCTCCCTTGTTTTTAGTTTCTCATAAAAACACTAACCGTCTAAAGTTCTTATGTTACATGAAAGGTTTTCCCTTTTCAGTCTTAAAATTAAAATGACAGGGAAACTTGTTATCTAAAAAAAACATTTTCATGAAAAAAAATGAATAACGCCTTTTTAAGTATTTTTACTTTTATTACAAAATGTAAACCTTTCTCTTCCTTCAGTCTCTCTCTGTGGGTCACTGTGGGTACCAAGGGACACAAGTGGCCCTTTTGCTGTTAAACTTTACCTAGCAGTGTCACTGTGTATAAACATTGTACACAAGCTACAGTAATCTGAGCTTTTAGAACCTTATTTAAAAGAAAATCCTAGATTTATACTCTAAATAAAGAAATAGAGAGCAGCTTTAAAAAAACCCTCAATACTCAACAAGAAGTACAAGATTAGGTCAAAATAGTCTTTGTAGACTGACTCTGTACCCCTTAGTATCAACACACTTCAGCGTTTCTCCAACAAACGCCTCCTTATGGTAGAAGGTTTCAAACACCTGACAAGTATGGAGGTTCTGTTTGCCTCTGTTTAGATGAGCCAAAGTTATTCTACTGACAGCTTATGTCAAAGGTATCTGCTACGTACTATGTGCATTGACACACTTTAGGAATGTATTTGGTGCAACAACCGCCAATATCAATCCCAATGGAATTCCATGATTCATCAATTATGAAATCATTAGGTAACCATGGAAACCAGAAGTAGTTGCTGTGGCATGATGTAATTGCAGGAAGATAGTGGTCTTGGATGCATGAGTCTCCTGGGGGGACCCTGTATGCTTTGCTTGGGAGTGCTGCTGAAGTGTCCCTAGCCAGATGTTGATCAGCTGCAACTCACCACTCTCCTCTCTTTCTCTCTGACATTGAGTTGCGCTTTACATACAAACAATAAAGCTGTTTTCTAAACCTGACGATGGTTAATTACGAAACATTGTGTCTGTCCTTGTATACATTACTCTGCTTGTCCGGGGTGGGAAGGGAGCGAAGATAGCAGGGATACACCATAAAAAATAAAGAACATATAATAGTGCAGCAAATTTACACAATCTGGATAGAGCATATGAATCTTGGCTCTGTAGCAGTGCCTACTTACAGCAGGTCAGATAATAAATCGCATTGATCTACACAACTGGTAGAAAGGTGTCAGGATCTTCAATAACAGCCGTGGTTTACAGCATGGGATGTAGGCAAATCAGCTCAAACGTCAGGAGATGTAGTAGAATCAAAGGCATGCAAAACAAAGGCAGACCATGGTGCAGATCACACATACAATTTATATATAAAACAACAAAAAAACTTTAGGAATCGTACTCACAATAGGTACATATTCAATGTTCACGTAAGTTTTTACTTGAGGCAAAAGGAGTGCCGGCCCAGTGTGGAACAGCTCACAGGTGATCTTCTCCTTGGCTCACAGCAGACCGGGTGGAAGATGGCGTCTGACGTCACATCAATTATGAAATCATTAGGTAACCATGGAAACCAGAAGTAGTTGCTGTGGCATGATGTAATTGCAGGAAGATAGTGGTCTTGGATGCATGAGTCTCCTGGGGGGACCCTGTATGCTTTGCTTGGGAGTGCTGCTGAAGTGTCCCTAGCCAGATGTTGATCAGCTGCAACTCACCACTCTCCTCTCTTTCTCTCTGACATTGAGTTGCGCTTTACATACAAACAATAAAGCTGTTTTCTAAACCTGACGATGGTTAATTACGAAACATTGTGTCTGTCCTTGTATACATTACTCTGCATCATATAAATATTACTGTTGAGCATACCAATTAATATAATTATTTTCTGAGTGCTATGGGTTATTGTTGTTTGTATGTAATTGTTTGGGTCCATTGGTTACACTTTTTGCCTGTTTTAAGCACCAGTATAAATAGGTTTTGTCCGTATCAGAGTGCCCTCTACCCTCTTTTTTTATTGGGTTGCGTTTTCTCATGAAACAAGGGAAGTCGGAAGATGGGGAAGAAAGGAGGGTCCCGGTCCATAGCTGATTGTAGTTCGGCTTTGGACTTTTCAAAAGCTCTATAGAGCAAAGCAACCCTGAGGGCCCAATGCATCCAGGGTCAGGAGAGAAGCAGTGCAGAGGGTAGTCTTAGGCCTTGATTATACCAGATGCCGCCGAGCAGCAACGCGATCCAGTGACGTCCCCCTGCGCTGCCGCCGAGCCGCATCTTGATTATAGAGGGGAGAAGCGGAGACAGGGAGGCGCGGCGGAGGCGTGGCCGTGAGCGTTTCGCCCTCCTTGGCTGAACCGCTCACATGACGCAGCTGTCGCCAGCCAGAAACAATTTTTCAAATCGCTTCAGGAGTCAGCCGCCCGCAGCTCCTGGCGGAATGCTGATATGTTCACTTAATTGTTTTTTTGTGTCTTGTTTCCGCACGACGGTTTTTGGTATAATCACGCTAAACTTCTGAACTGTCAGTTCAGTGTATCCATGTGCCCAGTGTGCCATATTTGATTTTTATTTTGAAGAAATGTTGGTTCATATCATAACACAAAAAGTGCACCTGTACCAGACATGTCAATAGCTAATGACAAGAAGCGTTTTCGACCAAAAGATGCATTTGATTTATGGAAAAGTAGTGCTTTTAACTTGTGAGAATTAAACATTGAAAAAAAAATCAGACACAATCAGTGAGCATTGATAAGTCTGCCTGAACCTTCCATGTACATTTGTATTGCCATCATAAATTGACACACAAATGTTTGATATCTTCTAAATTAGGACATTTAAAAAAAAACTGAGTCTTGAGAATTGAGAAAAGTCTACATTAAAGACTTGTTTTTGAGAAAGTATCCAATTCTGGGATTTGTGGAAGACTTTGATAAGTAACCTCACTATTGACGATTGGAGGTTTTTTCGTGGTCATCGTCAATATTATGTCTCACTGATACAATTTAATTTGGCGATTTGTCGTCTTTTCATGTAGAAAACAGATTACATGAGGATTTAGACAAAGTGAATGGTATAAAAAAAAATATATATATATATATATATATATATATATATATATATATATATATATAAAAACAAAGTCATTATAAGGTCAGAGATGCTGTATACAAATATAATTACCCGAATTGTGACATTTCTAGTGTAACTCAAACAACTAACTCAGTTTTCCATTTACATTTTTTAACAGGATGAAAAAAAACAATTGATGACTACGAATGTATGGCTAAGACAGGTAATCAGTTCCCTCAGGCTAACAGCTGCTGCTGAGGTGGGGGCCTGAGTCCTCCTTCTCTATACGTTATTCCACTGTGGTCCTAGGTCAGACAAAAGGGAGGCAGACTACAGCAATGTTTATATTAAAATGGTATTTATATAGTAATTAGAGATCGATACTCGGGTATCCTATGATCCTCAACAGAAAGATCATTATACGCATTCACATTACATGTCGCCTCCGCGATGATGTCTTGCGCGAAGTAGGGCGGAGATTGGTTGTCAGCCTGCCTGGATGCTCCGGAGGGCTCGGGGGGCGGGCTCAACGGGTGAGTGACATCATCACGCATTGTGGGCGTGCCGACGTCATCAGCTGTGGCGTGAAAACAGTGAGTTACTAGGTGTATATAAAGGTAGTTATGTCTGTACAGCACATACTCCTTGATAAAGTGTATCTTTACACGAAACGCGTAGGAGGGTGTTAACCTCCACTTTTAGATGGATTGAATAAAGAAGAATTTTTAAACACATCTGTTTGGGACCCACTCTTGGCGGTGCGCTAGTTTCTTCCCTTTTTGTTTTCTGAGACCAGCATCTCTTCATCTGGCTGCACGCCTAACAGGACACCGGAAA
Organism: Ascaphus truei; assembly: GCF_040206685.1. Taxonomy (NCBI): domain Eukaryota; kingdom Metazoa; phylum Chordata; class Amphibia; order Anura; family Ascaphidae; genus Ascaphus; species Ascaphus truei. The sequence continues at coordinate 331,040,460 of NC_134483.1, forward strand.
GGGGTATTTGTGAGTACTATTCTTTATTCTCTTTGAATATTCATTGTGAGTCCAGGAACCATCCCAATGAGGGTTTGATTGGGGTTTTCAACCTTATACCTTGCCCTTCAGGGATTATTGGTCCATCTGGGGACTTTACTACAAGTATTATCTCATATACATACCCCCTTGTCCTATCCTGTCCATTTGCTTATTGCATACATTTTTATACTGAAGGGATTCAGCGTTGGAGCACCTTTTTTACTTAAATTTTTGGATTAGATTGTGCATAGTGATGGCAGCTCATGCCTATTAAGGATCCGATTATTTCATTATTTAGAGTGGGTCCCAATGCTCCACCAATGTGTGGACTTTTTTTCAATTTTTAATGAATTAAACACGTTATTTTTCTTTTGATCTGTGTATTATCCATCTATCAAATGGAAGAAACTGTCAGTTCACAAGAATCCAACTCTCCACCAGGCTATGCATTTAGTTGTAGCGATGATATTTTAAGGAAAAAAGCTTCACAAGTACTGTATTTGATAATATCATAGATGTGGACACTAATGATGTAGCAGATTTGAAAATCCACTTCCAGAAACTAGAAAAACTATTGATTTTTCGACCAGAGCATGGTGGGATGCCGTGGCTTTGGAAAATTACCTAAATGTCAAGAGGAGCCCGAGGGGCCTACGAATAAAGAAGGCACCAACCTTTGGTTTCCAGAGTAAAGAATTCGAGGAAAAGTGGATAGCAGGTCTGGACACTTGCTCTCTTAATCTTATGGAACTTAATGGGAAGGATGTTGATCCAGGGATTAATCCGATTGCCAATTCTTGGAGTCAGGAAGGAATTAATTTTTCCCCTTAATGGGGTTTTTTGTTTGCCTTCCTCTGGATCAATAAGTAAGTATAGATATAGGATAAAGTATCTGTTGTCTAAATTTAGCATAGGTTGAACTTGATGGACGTGCGTCTTTTTTCAACCTCATCTACTATGTAACTATGTAATATATGTAATGTGCAAGAGAAACTCAAAGAGAAGGATACACTGGATGGACAAATAACAGAACTGCAGGAGAAATTGTATAGATACAAAGAGATGGACGGTTTCAAAAATTATGATCGAATTTTATTAAAGATAATTGAAGATATTGAGAGGGATATAATGGCAAAGAAGCAGAGCAAATTTGACCGTGACAAGTCTGATTACGATAAGAAGCAGGTATACAGCTGGCAAAGAGTAACCCAGAATCCTGACCGGAAATATGGCACCCCCAGGAACAATTCAACGTTTAGGTCAACTCCTAGGAAATCCATCCTGAAGGGGAGAAGTGACCAGCAAAGTGGGGAATCGGAAATATCAGACGTAGAACCATCCTCCTCCCATGCAGTTTCCTTTGGGAACGAGGAGGGGAAAAAGGAGTGGAAGAAAAGTGAAAGCCCCTAAAGAGAAGAAAAAAGAATTCTTAAACGGCATTGACAATGTGATTAATCTCTCTGGGGAGGAACTATCAGTGGCAGAAATTTCATTACTGAACAAGGGTTTAAAATATGCACCTAATGCAGATCTCAATCTGTTTGAAACAGTAATAGATGTCCGCAAATATATGCGCAAATTTACTCTAAAAAAAAAAAATCAGCAAAAAAGTATAGAGGATATTCCATCATCTGCCGCTGATGGTTCTGATCCTAGTACAGATAGAGATTTAGTCTCCATTTCTAATTTCATAACATCTGGTCCATCTGTTCCTTATCCCCCCCCCCCCTGTGGCTCGTCTGTCTTCCTTCAGGGATTTTTGTACCCTGAGGGACATCGACGAGCTATGGGGGGAACAGGATGAACAGATGGACATTACAAACACTGAGTTTAGTGAGTGGAATTCCCATCTAAAGAAGAAATCTATTTTCAATCCTATGTATGCAAAGGGTCCCTATATTACTATGTTCGAAAATTTGGTTATCAGAGATCTTAGGTTACTATCACAAGGTTTCTCTTTTGGGCAAGGTGGTCGGGACAACCTTACTAAGGAGGAAAGGTTAGTGATGAGGTCTTTACAAAATAAACACACATTGGTAATAAAAAATGCAGACAAGGGGGGGTCGTGGTGGTGCAGAGTAGAACGAATTATCTCAAGGAGGCTTATCGCCAACTTGGGGATTCTTCCTCCTACTCTGTACTCCCGCGGGACCCCACCAGTCTCTTTATGCAATCCTTATCGGATCATTTGGAATTAGGTAGATTTACTAATGTTCTTTCCAAAAATGAATTTGACTTCATCTTCAGCCCAACCCTGGTAATTCCGATCTTTCACCATCGCCCAAAGATCCACAAGACATTGGTCGACCCTCCTGGTCGGCCAATAGTCTCCAGCATAGGATCTTTGGGAGATGTTTTATCACGCTACATAGATAAGTATTTACAACCTTTTGTCAGAACCTTACCCTCCTTTATCCTTGACTCTGGGGACTTACTGGGACAAATCCAAGAGATCAAGTGGGATCAATCATATGTATGGGTCACACTACATGTGACCTCTCTATACACGATAATTAGACACGAATTGGGTCTGGCGGCTGTCAGGTTTTTCTTAGAGGGTTCAGAAAATTCCCTCTTCAACACGATGTTTATTATGGAAGCAATCACGTTTTTATTAACGCACAATTATTTTTTATTTGAGCACAAGTTTTACCTACAATGTAAAGGCACGGCGATTGGGACGAGTTTCGCCCCCTCTTATACTAATTTGTTTATGGGGTGCTGGGAAGCACATTTTATTTATAGCAGCACTAACCCCTTCAGAAACAATATTATTTTTTACAAACGCTTTATTGACGATTTAATTTTGATTTGGAAGGGGGAAATAAGCACGTTAAAATCTTTCTTTGTATATATTAACACAAACACATATGATTTAAAATTCACTTATGATTTCAATATTCAACAAATTAAATTTCTGGACCTTCTACTATATATTGATGTTAACCAAAAAATTCAAACTAATACCTATAGAAAGGAGAACTCACGGAACTCCTTTCTTAGAGCAGACATTTGCCACCCACACCCTTTGATCTTTGGGATACCCAGGGGACAGTTCCTCAGATTGAGAAGGAATTGTTCCACTTTAGAGGGTTTCCTTTCTCAATCTGAGGAACTGAAGAAAAGATTTATAGAAAGGGGTTATGAACCCAATTATTTGCAAGTTACACTGGAGGAGATATCTGGTTTGCATAGGGAAACCCTGGTGAGTTCTAGGGGGTCAGAGAGAAAAGGGAGGGACACTAGTACAAATTCCACAAGTAAAAATTCTATTAGTGAGAATCCTTATATACCACTGTTTATTTCACAATACAGTAGGAGTAGCATTCAAATTAAGACGATTTTACGTAGACACTGGAATGTACTACAAATGGATCCCTCACTGAAAGATTGTCTCCAAACGGGCCCTAAGTGTGTATTTAGGCGAGCTAAGACTATAGCAGGATTTGTATCCCCTAGTGACATCTTCAAAGATGATCTAAAGAGGAGGGATTTTTCTACAAAGGGTTCTTATCAATGTGGAGCTTGTAGTGTGTGTAGATATATGGCACCCTCCAAAAGTTTTTCATCCAACAGTCCACAAAGGAGATTCAAGATTGACAGTTTTCTTAATTGTAATTCCAATTTTGTTATATATTTACTCTCCTGTGGCTGTGGGATGAAATATGTGGGTAGAACCACAAGAATGTTAAGATTGAGGATACAGGAATGTGCCAGGCTCATTAAGAAGGGTGACCTGATACATCCAGTGGCGAAACATTTTACTGAATGTCGAAATGGAGGAATTGATAACTTTAGTTTCTTAGCCATTGATAAAATCACACCCAGAGAACGAGGGGGTGATACAATCAAATTTTTGGATCGTATGGAATCCAAATGGATTTTCTTGTTGAATATCAAATCCCCTCACGGTATTAATGTGGAATGGAATCTGGTTCATTTTCTTGGAGAATAAAGGAATTAAGAGAGTTCATTTATTGCATTTAGACAAATATATAGGACTCAAAGGGACCTTTTGCATACACTTATTTAGGATTTAGATTTATTTATCATGTTATTATATGTACATGTTTATGTATATGTTTATGCATATCTTGTAGAAAAAAACTTTAAGAATTAATATTGGATATACAGATGTCGTTATTAATACTTTAAACATCAATAGAAGAATTAGTACCCCTTTGTTCATATATAGAAGAAGGATAGTAAAAGTTGGGTTATAAAGGTCTAAGTCTCAATCATATAATATGTTTTTATAATATATTCATGCTTAACAATTTTCTATTATTGTATGACATGATATATATTTTTCTTATGTCCATACTCTCATGTCTATGTTTATCTCCTTAATTGAGGGGTTTGTTGGTTTGGTGGATTCAGAATTAATTAAGTAATTAACAATTTTTGAGAAATTATAAGAAATTACAAAATTACAAATAATTATACAAATAGATATTGATTTATCTTTATTATATAAAATCAATATATCTACTGCACAGTTTCTAAAGGAGGTTTTCTGGTATATGTCTGTTTGTTATGGTTTTTAAATTTCACATATTGTATACACATAAGTAATAGTAGGATTAATGATCTGTTTTGTTAATAAAGTTGTTATGTCTTTGTATTCCCCCTTTTTGCGCCCAGCAACAGATGACGTCTTGGGGGCGTGCTCATCCTTTGGGGCATATCCCCATTGGCTCTTGGGTTCCTGCAGGCGGGACTTCCTTTCTCCGGGCTCAGGCAATGAATATCATTAGAGAGAGACGTGGAGCCTGGGACCGGCGCTGGCCTCGTGGGGCCGCCCCTGGTGATGACGTGGAGAGCAGGGAGGAGAGGTGCGTCTCCACGCTCACTGGGGGAATGGCGCCAGGGGGGTAAGTGCCATGCTAAGTGATGTTGCCTCCGCGATGATGTCTTGCGCGAAGTAGGGCGGAGATTGGTTGTCAGCCTGTCTGGATGCTCCGGAGGACTCGTGGGCGGGCCCAACGAGTGAGTGACGTCATCACGCATTGTGGGCGTGCCGACGTCATCAGCTGTGGCACGAAAACAGGGAGTTATTAGGTGTATATAACGGTAGTTATGTCTGTACAGCACATACTCCTTGATAAAGTGTATCTTTACACGAAACGCGTAGGAGGGTGTTAACCTCCACTTTTAATGGATCGAATAAAGAAGAATTTTTAAACACATCTGTTTGGGACCCACTCTTGGCGGTGCGCTAGTTTCTTCCCTTTACATTACATAGAAATACAACACTCCCCGATAAACGCTGTGTGTATGTGTGTCAGTGTCTTTCCCTTTAGCCACCCAATACTGCATCTGTAGGCCTGTGTAATGGTGCAGCACACTGTTGGAGCTCTTATCTACTGTAGTAGTATAGCAAGCCTGTACTTCGCCAAACGCTTCAGTACCCCTTTATTTGATTTCCGCTGAGGTTCCCCTCTGACAGTGTTCGTCCATCTGGCTGCTCTCCAATGGGTGCTCAGTTAAGCCCCATTCGCCTGATTGGCCGCACTAGCTCCAGCCAGCATCCACTAACTCTGGTGGATTGTTGACTGGTTCCGGGTCACTCACAGTCAGGCCTGAGATCCCTCAGGCTGTAGCAACTCTGCCCCCACGTGCTCCGCCAGTCTCTCTTAAAATCTCCTCTTTCCCTAAGTCCCTCCTTCTCAAGGGTCCATTTTCATTGGCCGCTGCCATGTACCTCATAAGAACAAAAAATGTGTGACAAGCGCTCAATTCAGAAGTACAATAACTATATATATATATATATATATATATATATATATATATATATATATATATATATATATACACACAGTGTTCGACAAACCTATACATTTTCTCGCCCATGGCGAGTGGATTTAACCCCCGGGCGAGTAAATATTGGCCCAAGCAGCACACGTTTGGTACTAGGTGGCGAGTAGATTTTTTTTTGTGTGGCGAGTAGATTTTTTGGTGATTTGTCAACCACTGTATATACACACTGTATTAAATTGTAACAAAGTGATGATATAATATTAAAGTGCTCAAATTGGTGATAAAAATAATGCAGCTCAGAACCCTTAAAAGAAGCTGGTCTGGAGTCCTCTTCAATGAAGCGTGGATATAGGGATGTTTGGCGACCGCAGAATCACCACCACATTAAAAAAATATTTTAAAAAGCTGTGTGTACTGCGCATAGTAAGTGAAACTTCTTTGTTTTTTCGTCACAGAAATTGTATTTGTGATGGTGATATTTTTAATTAAAAATCACAACACAATTTCACTTCCAAAACACAAAGAAGTTTGACCGCATGTTTTAGCTATTTGCACGTCTATATTTATAGTAACTGAATTATTTGTGCCTGCGTGTGTCAGTCAGTGTGTGTGTGTGTGTGTGTGTGTGTATCTCTCTGTGGTGTGTATGTCTCTCTCTGTGTCCTACACCTCCCCCCCTCATCCTGACCTCCCCCCACCCCGGCGGAGCTACGAACACGGGGGACTCTGTCTGAGTCTCCTCCCCCCAGCGGAGCTGCGGGCTGTGTTTCCTGCAGAAGCCAGCCCCCCCAGCGGAGGTACGGGACATGGGAGGTGCTCGGCAGCTCACTGGGGTGTGTGCGTCAGTCTGTGTGTGTGTGTGTGTGTGTGTCAGTCAGTGTGTGTGTGTGTGTGTGTGTCAGTCAGTGTGTGTCAGTCAATTTGTCAGTCAGTGTGTGTGTGTGTGTGTGTGTGTCAGTCAGTGTGTGTGTCAGTCAGTATGTGTCATTCAGTGTGCACGTGTCTGTCAGTCACTGTTTGTATGTGTATCAGTCAGAGTGTATGTATCTGTGTCAGTCAGTGTGTGTCAGTCATTGTGCATGTGTATGTCAGTCAGTGTGTGCTTGTGTCAGTCAGTGTATGTGTCTCTCTCTGTGTGTGTGGTGTGTATGTCTCTGTGTCCTGCCCCCTCTCCTGACTCCCCCTACCCCTGGTGGAGCTGCGGACATGGCTGTGTGTCCTGCTGCAGCCAGCCCCCCGGCGGAGGCACGGCACCACGGTAACGCTTGCGCGTGCTCAGCACTCTCCCCCCCCCCCTCTGGTATTGCTGCGAGGGACGCAGCGCACTCAAACACCCTGAGTGCTGTCTGCTGATTCCCGTGCCAACGGTATTGTATGCTTATTTATTTGATATGCTCGTGCACCTACGGTATATTGCAACAATTGGAGTGCCGGCTGTTCACACACATATATCAACTAAAATTAGAAGAGCACAGAGACAACTCTCATAGAGGCAGCGCAGGCTCCAGAGTGAGGCACAGACACGCAGTCCAAGCACACGGTGGGGTCCTAGAGGCCCACAAGGTGGTTCTTGCTATACCTGATCGGGTTTTATGTCTACTGCAGTAAATACAAATGTGAGTGCAATTGTTTACCACTTATTTTTGTTCTATTTTTGTGGAATAAATCGTATACACTATGAGAGCTGTCTCTGTGCTCTTCTATTTCTAGTTGAAGTGAATTTACAGAAGGTTGAGAATATCTCTCTGAAGAAAGCAGCAACAGGACTTCTCCTATACCTATGATTGTTCCCTATCGAGACTGGACATTTTTTATGTGAAATATATATTATATATATATTATTTTTTTCATGATAGGATTATGCTAGGACTTTATTCTCTGGATTGTCCTATATGTCTCTATACCTGACTCACTAGTTGTTTTTATGCCTTTTAAACTTTTATTATTTCGAGATATATATATATATATATATTTAGTTTTTTCCCAAGCAGAAGCCTAACTAGCTCTGTGACGGAGAATGTTGTAAAAATGTATATGCTCTCTCACCCTCCTATTTAATATATTAAGATTAGGATAATACACAGTTAACAATACAGTAACTTCTACTCAAAAGTCAATGCATTAGATGCTAACTATGCTTTACCCAGCTTCTCACACTATCAAAGAGGGGCTTCTACTTTCCCTCTGTCTCCCTTTCTCTCTGTGCCAGTCTGTCGCCCTCAATTAATAAACACTCCCCAGTCATTTTCCGTGAAAGAAACAGAAGAAAAACATGTGAATTTACAAACCAGTACCTCTAGAACTAGGACCAGGTGTTAATGATACTTCCCACGTCACATAGGCTATCATTGATTTCCCTCACTGTAGGAATGGGTGGACCTGAAATTGCAATGGAATCCAAAAGACTACGGGGGGATTACTTCCATCCGAGTCCCTTCCGAGTCACTGTGGCTTCCTGACATTGTTCTGTTTGAAAAGTAAGGATTTATAGATTTTCTTTTAGCATGCCTACCATATGTGGGATGAAAATGTAACCATCATGCTTGTAATTCAGGTTAAAACATGTTTGGTAACATCTGGTAGTTTAAATATGTATTATTCCCCATAGGTTGTAAGAGATGATGATGGTAAAATACTTTGCATTTTTACGTCTCATTTTGCCCAATCTTAGTGTTACCATTTATCTATCAAAAGAGTCGCATAGTAGTAATACGGCCGTCTCTGATATGTGGGAGCCTTATGTGGGATATGTGGGAACACCTGTGACATGGACTTAATGGGTCGGTCTATAAACAAAAATAGAGGTGGCCCTCTGCACTGGTTACAGGGTTGGCACTCTGAACACACTGGATTATTCTAAGTTACGATGCGTTTTAACATATATGATGGTCTTTATCTTTAAGAGAATCACAGATTTTTTTATTATGAAAAAATTGCATTCATGTATTGTCAGAATTTTTACACATCACATTCAAGGGAGCAGCAGTACAAGATCCATAGGCCCCATAGGGGTTGGTATTGTGAGCAGTCTGAATTGAAGAGTCACTTTTCCTTTTTCCTCTGCCTTGGCTGGGAGCCCCACAATGTCCCTCTCATAGCACCCCTTCTATTACCTTTTACAACAGAACAATGATGTCTTTCACTGTCTGTGTATTACATGCTTCGATGCATCATCAAAAGCTGAAATTATCCCAGAAGATTATTAGAGGTTCTACTTGCCGGGAACCATCTGTGCCACGTTTATATGTGACCAGCATAAAAATCAGCTTCCTTCAGGATCAATATAGCTAATAAATAATTAGACTTTAACGTCTTAAAGATTTAATCAGCCGTTAAGTCATTAGTGGCCATTTACTTGAAAAGTTGTAAATAGCTGTAACATTTTAGTGAACAAAACACTTAAACTGTTACTTGTTTTTTTTCAGCGCGGATGGACGTTTTGAAGGAGCCCTCATGACAAAAGCTATAATAAAATTTGATGGAACAGTATTGTGGACTCCACCAGCCAGTTACAAAAGTTCCTGCACAATGGATGTGACTTTTTTCCCGTTTGACCTGCAGAATTGCTCGATGAAATTCGGATCGTGGACGTATGATGGGAATATGGTTGATCTCGTACTGCTGGATGAAAATGTAGACAGGAAGGACTTCTTTGATAACGGAGAATGGGAAATCATAAACGCCACAGGCTTGAAAGGAATGAGAAAAGATGGACTTTACTCCTATCCATTCATCACGTATTCCTTTGTTATGAGACGCCTTCCCTTGTTTTATACACTTTTCCTAATAGTCCCTTGCCTTGGACTGTCTTTCCTGACTGTTCTCGTGTTTTATTTGCCATCCGATGAAGGAGAGAAGCTGTCGCTTTCCACCTCTGTTTTGGTTTCACTTACGGTTTTCCTACTTGTCATTGAAGAAATTATTCCTTCCTCTTCAAAGGTAATACCACTGATTGGAGAGTACCTCTTATTCATCATGATATTCGTTACCTTATCAATAATTGTGACGGTCTTTGTCATTAATGTTCACCACCGTTCCTCTGCAACGTATCATCCGATGGCTCCCTGGGTGAAAGGACTTTTCCTGCAAAAGCTTCCTAAGCTACTTTGTATGAAAGGACACGTTGATCGCTTCTCCTTCTTGGATTCGGAAAGCAGCGTCCCGCCTGCAAAATCGAAGGTTTCCGGCAAACGGAAACAGATTCAGGCAAACGCTGGAGAGAAAGTCTTAATCGCCTTCTTGGAAAAGGCAGCCGATTCCATTAAATATATATCAAACCATGTAAAGAAGGAGCATTTTATTAGACAGGTGAGTAAGAAGAACACTTTGCTTGTGACAATTGTGTATATTACAGCATAAGCATACAGGTCATTAAAGACATTGGAATTACAGATGTAGCAAAGGTTATTGTACCCAGTGGCACGCTGTAGTGGGATGTCCTGTGATATTCTGCGCTATCACTGCCGTTGAATCCTGTGATATTCTGCGCTATCACTGCCGTTGAATCCTGTGATATTCTGCGCTATCACTGCCGTTGAATCCTGTGATATTCTGCGCTATCACTGCCGTTGAATCCTGTGATATTCTGCGCTATCACTGCCGTTGAATCCTGTGCTATGAGGGTTGCAAATAGCTGGGCTACATCTGTACAACGTATAAATGAGATGCAAACGCTTGAAATAGTATTTGATTATCTTACACATTTAGCGTTTACACAATGCAGTAAAGTGTTTAATCTTCCTATCTGACCTTTATTTGACGGCATTTAAATATATTCAGTTATTTCTCTGTTTAATGTGCTATTTAACATCCAATGGCGCATGCAATGCTTTTCTTATTTGTTTGTTGACTTGACCTTTTCCGTTGGTGCCAGGCAAGTCCCTCCTCTTTCACAAATGCCTCATAAGTTTGTTTGAGGAGGTACCCGGGCGCTATCTCTGTGTAGCTTATCTGATGTGCAGAAGTATAAAAAGAGTGGTGTAATACTGCCCGTAAATGGTTTTCGAGTGGTATCCTCTTGTGACTCGGAACCCCAGCAGGATCTATCCAGGACCCTTATAGGTAATGAATACAAAAAGGATGGGGGAGCACAATGGTTGGAAACAGGCAGTGTTATAGAACTAGTAATTGCTCTTTAAGGTGAAGCAGTTATATCCTGAGCGAGTGTGTTGGCTCAGGTGTCTAATATCTAATTGGAAAGCTAGGCACACATGGGTATATGTGTGTTGGTGTGAAGGTGAAATAAAATAAAAGTATATAAAACTTACACGGCCTTGTGTAAGCCCAGTCACATCAGGGTTTCTTTGGGAGTCCCGTATGCTTCTGATGAGGCTTTTCTTCTTACGATGCGGGTTCTTCTTCTTGATGTATCGGCCACTTGCTTCGTTGGTTCACAGTGCCACTCCAGGGGGATTTCCTCTCGTATAAATAGAAAGGAGGATAGGGTTAACACATATAATTATATATACGTCAATGAGGGGAGGGATGGTGTGTTTTATGGACCACCAAAAAATTGTTTAGCACTCACACGGACTAGTGTGAGTGTAATCCTATCTTGGTATCTTGTTCACTTATAGGTGTTGCCCTATCAAGTAATGAAAGGGTGGGGTATAAGGGTATTAGTGGTAAATATAACACAATACTCACACGGGCCAGTGTGAGTACACACTCTTAGCGGTATCTTGCTCTTCTGTTCCAGTTGTAAGTGGTGGTGAAGATGGGGTTAATATATAAAAGACACTAATGTCTAGAGGGTTAAAAACACTAACTTTAATGAAACATAGAAAATAAAATAAAAACAAACACAGAATACAATTCTGTGGAAGGTGAATGCAAGGGGTAGACAGTGTGGTGTTTAGTTGTAGGGAGTCTCTCTCTTCCGCGTCCGGATGGAGAGCTGCAACTGCACCTCCGCCTCCTCTGTAATGTGCTTTAAAATGTTCCAGGTAAAGAGCAACGCGTTTCGTCCAAGTACTGGACTTCCTCAGGCTCTGTAGATGTTGTCCTGCTGTTCCCAGCCTCTTTTATACATAAAAGAGGCTGGGAACAGCAGGACAACATCTACAGAGCCTGAGGAAGTCCAGTACTTGGACGAAACGCGTTGCTCTTTACCTGGAACATTTTAAAGCACATTACAGAGGAGGCGGAGGTGCAGTTGCAGCTCTCCATCCGGACGCGGAAGAGAGAGACTCCCTACAACTAAACACCACACTGTCTACCCCTTGCATTCACCTTCCACAGAATTGTATTCTGTGTTTGTTTTTATTTTATTTTCTATGTTTCATTAAAGTTAGTGTTTTTAACCCTCTAGACATTAGTGTCTTTTATATATTAACCCCATCTTCACCACCACTTACAACTGGAACAGAAGAGCAAGATACCGCTAAGAGTGTGTACTCACACTGGCCCGTGTGAGTATTGTGTTATATTTACCACTAATACCCTTATACCCCACCCTTTCATTACTTGATAGGGCAACACCTATAAGTGAACAAGATACCAAGATAGGATTACACTCACACTAGTCCGTGTGAGTGCTAAACAATTTTTTGGTGGTCCATAAAACACACCATCCCTCCCCTCATTGACGTATATATAATTATATGTGTTAACCCTATCCTCCTTTCTATTTATACGAGAGGAAATCCCCCTGGAGTGGCACTGTGAACCAACGAAGCAAGTGGCCGATACATCAAGAAGAAGAACCCGCATCGTAAGAAGAAAAGCCTCATCAGAAGCATACGGGACTCCCAAAGAAACCCTGATGTGACTGGGCTTACACAAGGCCGTGTAAGTTTTATATACTTTTATTTTATTTCACCTTCACACCAACACACATATACCCATGTGTGCCTAGCTTTCCAATTAGATATTAGACACCTGAGCCAACACACTCGCTCAGGATATAACTGCTTCACCTTAAAGAGCAATTACTAGTTCTATAACACTGCCTGTTTCCAACCATTGTGCTCCCCCATCCTTTTTGTATTCACAAATGCCTCATAGTAAGCAAAGAAGGGTGTGTAGCCGTGTTGGTCCTTTCTTCTACGTAGTAATAAAGGAGGGAGCGGGAATAGGAGGTATGATACCTTGTATTGGGCCAACAAGTAGTTGAAATGTTACAAGTTTTCGTCCCGATGAAAGACTCAGAGATTCGAAGTCTTGTAACATTTCAATTACGTGTTGGTCCAATAAAAGGTATCATACCACCTACTCCCTCTTCCTCCTTTGTAACTAATGCCTCATAAAAGGATGTAGTGAATAATAGGTGAGGACAGAAAGAGGACACAATACAGAATGAGACTTGCACCCTATTCCAAATGCTTTGGAATATAACTCAGTAAGGGAAACTATACAAGAAACACATAAATCGCCCAGCTGGTCACTTCATTATTAAGTGACCTAATTATTAATGATTATGTGTATGAGACAAGACTCTAGGACCTGTGACAAATACTTTCCCCATTGTGCCTTATTCCTGCACGTCGTTGTCTTAGTGATTACAGCGGTGGTTCCAGGAGAACACCACCTGGTTCCTCCATACCACATGGAATCGACACTGAATTTCCCCCACCCAGTGAATGTGGCTCACGCAATTTAACAGAGCATAATGTAGAAACGTAGTGAATCCTCGGTGGAGATATGTGGAGCACTGCATACAGGGGGTGACATTTTTTTTTGACAAAGGGCATTTTTCACCCAAAACGCGTCAGAGTTCTTTTTACCCCACCATGTTTTTGTCTGTCTCCCATGTTTAGCCCAATAAATTGTTTTGTTTTTTAACCGAGCTTGTGGGTGTGCCGTACCCCTCATTTTTTCACCCCTGTATGCAGTGCTCCACATCTCTCCACCGAGGATTCTACTATCAATACTATTCCATGCTGGATGCACACACCTGGAGCCAACAGTACTTCAACGCGTGAGTAATATTACCCCATGGAGGTGTTTTGTATCTGTGCTTAAAACACAATTATTACCACTTTACTCTAAGTAGTTTTCTACTATAACTGTGGTGGTCAAAGGGTTATTAGAATAGCTCTAAAGGCTTGATCTTTCCCAATTACGCCATAAATCCCACTTAGAGATTTAAGCCCTTATGTTGGCAACAACTATTATTTGAGTTATATGTTTGGTAATCAGTGTCAATTATGATTGCTCATGGTATTTACTACATGCTCCAATTACTCCATTTCTGTGGTTTGCTCCAATTAAGGGACATCAAGATAAGCTTTATGATATCATGTTCAATGATCTGCTGCACTGATCCAGGACTTGACTGTTCAAACTTTTCTCTAATGTAGAAACGTGTTGTGTCTCAAACACCAAGAATAACCATGTCAATGTCAGGATGGCTTTGATCGTATTGCAGGGAATAGATTACATTTGTATGTGCAATATGTGTCTGAGTAGCTGATAAAAAAAAACGTGTGTACAGTAATTTATTATTTTTTGAACGATTTATTATGGTAAAAGTGACCTGAGATGTCGACCTTTTTGTTTCATACAGGTTGTGCAAGACTGGAAATTTGTTGCTCAAGTTCTTGATCGCATCTTCCTTTGGTTGTTCCTGACGGTGTCTATATTAGGCTCGGTTCTCATATTCACCCCTGCTGTACAGGCATGGCTCAACAGCTACAAAGTCTAATCCTGATCTCCAGAAAGCACAGGGAATAAAATAGAAAAATACATTGGGGCTTTTACATGCTAAACCGTGTTTTTGCTCAAGCTGAAATGTAGCCATCAGTCGTAAACCCTTTCAGTGCCAGAGGGTCGTGCCACTCCACAGCCAGGGACCCTCCAGCACTTCCACATCACCGCTCTTCGGGGTGATCACGTGATGAGTTCTCAGTTCCTGGGCGTTGGGCCAAATGTGATGGGGAGAGGGAGCCACCCAGCCCCTTTCAGTGAGGTGAAGGATCATGGACAACTCCTAAAAAAAACTAGCAGAGACCAATGACATTGTGTAGGGGCCCCCAGAGTGCCATTTTTCTTGATGTACACTGTACGCCATTAGGGCACTGAATGGGTTAATTTGGCATGCACCCCTTTAGCCTAGATCCCTTTTTTGCATTAAAAGCACACACCTGACTGGTTAAGGGATGGAACGCTAATGCTATATGCGATAAAACAAGTTATTGATAGTAATATCAAGTGGCTGCTAGAGGAACGCTGTAGCTGTTGATGGACTAATAAAGATAGACGTATTAACGGCATGTATAAGTCACAGCCTTTCTTCTTACCAATTCTTATTCATTTCTGTATCCAATGTACAATATGAAAATATCAATAAAAGCATTGTTTAAAAAAAAAATAGCACATACCTGGTAAGAGTGGGCAGGTTCACGGGTATGAAATTGAAACTGAAGTTTGTACAGATTTTTGCGTTAATCTTCGGAACAAATCTGAGCAAAAACCCAAGAAGGAGTTATCCTGACACTTTTTTTTTTTAAAGTACGTATTTAGTAAACTGGGCAAATGTTTGCAAAAATATTGATGTTTGAAAAAAGGTTGGCCAAATATTGAAAAAAAAAAAATTGTGATTTTTTTTTTTTTTTTTTTAGCTTTTTGCATATTTTTATATAAATCCAAAACAAAAAAGGCAATAAAGTTCCAGCAAAACCAAAAAACACATTTTAAGACACCAGTGAAAATTCCCATCCTTAAAGCAGAAATGCTGGCATCATCATTTTTTTTTGTTTTACCTTACCTGAACCACGGGCGGCACGGTCGGACTCTGGAGCTCATTGGTGATCCTCCAACAGCCCGGGTATCCTCCGCTGCACAGGAGCGGCCAGCCCGGTTGGATACTGGGCAAATAGGGTAAACGATATGACGGCTTGGCTCAGGGCTTTACTACGGCGGCCAATATAAATGACGAGGCTGTGGCTTCACATTGGTGACTCTGGCGCCCATGTTTATAGCTTTTTTTTTTTGGTCAGAAACCGGCACCCCCCCCAAAATATCTACTAAAGGGGGAGCACCCGATCAGCTTCCGGTGAACTCCCGCTCAGGCAAACTTAAAAAAAAAAAGCAGCTGGGGGCTGCTAATCTAAAATCTGTTTATTAATAAACAAACAATAATCAGTGTACATTTCAGCAGAATTTTAGAACTAGCTTACTATGAAGTTGTTCATTTTGGAACTTGTTCGTGTAAATAAAATGGTTTATTTTCCTCGCCACAAATTTTTTTTTCATCGACACTAACCTTGTTTTGCGGCTTCACAGAATTTCCCCCGCGGGTTGCTGCTTTAGGACTCTCAGGGTTCTGCATAGCAATACCTAACTGGAGGAACTGCAGGCAAACTGCACCAGAAGGAGCAAAGGAAACTGCCTTTGAAAGCTGCAGTGTTGTATTCTGTGATACATCTGGCCCATTCTTTTGTCCAAGAATTGCATCACTTTTGAATGAATGCCCATAGATTTTATGCCGCTTTGAATATTCACATGGCTATGTTGTCACCGGGCAAATATCTTAGGAGGTCCTCAGAGGTCAGAGGACCACAGATCACCTCCAAGAAACTCCCCTCACTTAAGGTAGCACAAAAAAAACATAAATAAACGTACAAAGGAAATAAAAAAAACACGCGCATGGATCTTGCCTTAGTAAAATAATAAGCCAATATAATTTAATAAAATTGTTGTGTATAACAGATGGATTTGTTTCCACTTGCCACAAAATTTACTATGAATTACAGAAGTCTAACTTTGTGTACGTGGCATTTGAAGATTAAAGCAATATGAATAATTTAAGATAAAATGAAAAAAAAAATTGTCCACGTCATTGCATGAAATTAAAGTCAAGTTAAAAAAAAATCATGAGCATAACTCATGATCTCTTTAAATAAAGTATTCATCCCTTCTCTAAAACATCTTTTAGTTCCAACTCGTTGTTAATTGTAAATGGACCTTGTTTGCAAACACATTGAATTCTTGGATGTTTTGAGAAAGAGGAATAAAAAGATCTTGGGAGATTTGTCTTCATACATAAATCAGAGTGAACACTTTCACAAAATAATGACACACAATCAAATTTGATACTTAAAATCTTTATTATTTCAAAGGTTCTCTTTGTAGAGGACAACAGTTTTCAGTGCATAATACATAGAGACTGAGGCTTATGCAATAAGGTGCAATCATGTTGATTCAGCACTACCACATGGGAAGTCCTATGGAACGGTCCATGTGGTAGATCCAAACCAGCACTATCGCACTTTGTTGCATAGCCCCTTTGGGGTTGTCTAGCAATGGAAATCCACAATGGGGCTATGGCCAACTTTGTTGCAAGACAACAGAAAATGACACAGATGAATAAAATACCTAAACACATTGAATGAGCTGAATGATGCCTGCTTAACTTATTGGTATCCACAATGATTAATGGATAGGTTCTACTGTCCGACTTGCTCAGTAAAGGCCATGCAATAAAAGCGGAAGTAGCAGATAAACACGAAACGATACTGGCCAATATGCCCATTATCTCATAGCAATATCATGGGGTTATCAGGGACACTCCCAATCATTTATGATGCCTCGAGTCGTCTTAAACAACACAACCAACGAATATTTTTTTCTACTTCTTGTCGCCAAAGCAACATTTACTAAAATATATAGGAGTATGTCAGACAATTCACATGGTAATTATTTGGTCAAAGGTGCATGAACAATGAGATGGTGTATTTGTGTAAACCCTTCTCTCTTTGAGAGGCCTACAGAGACCAGATCTAAGGATGTCTATTTAGGAGATATTGTAGATTTACCTTGAATTGTAAAAAAAGCTAGAATCTCTCAATTGCAGTGAATAATTAGGTCCATCTACCGTAGATCCCAAAAACAAGCTAATAAAGTCATGCATATTTCCAGCTTGTGTGGAGTTTTAACCTATAAAAACTACTGGTGTGCTTTCAATTCATGGCTCTATAGATTTGCCTATAGCATAACATTTTCCATTATAACGCTATGAAAGCAAAGAGTATTTCAACATAACCCTGAGAATCTTTTGCCATTTGTTTTCAGCATGGAAGGCTTAAATGCTTTGGATACAAAGCGCTGAAGATCTGGGAATTGTGCTGTGCAAACTTAGGTTTGACATTTCATTTCACGAATGCCTCTTAGTGAACTACAAATAGGTGTAACAAGCATATGGGCTCATGTACTAAAGGGTGCGGAGCTTCGACACGGCTTAACTCACACATTTCAATGGGAGTTAGAAAGTGGCCCTAAACAGAGATTCACTTTGAGCAGTTGCTAAACTTAAGGTTTCCAATAAAAACCTGGTTTGTCCTTTCCAAATGGTAGATTTGTATGAAGAAAACTAACGAGCCCACTTAAAAGATTGGACATTGAATTACATATGGTAACACATAAAAAGCAGCTTCTCCAACAGCAACTCCAAGTCCACACACGCCATCTTCACGGCTCTGCCATGTTCTGTTTGTGTTAAGGACCAGGCTGGGCAGAAGGAGACATGGGAGACTAGCGCAATAGAGAGAGAAGAGATTCCATAGTGTCTCAGAAAATGCAAACACCCCCTGTGAGCACATTCACATGTCTCAGACAGGACTGCAACCCTCCTTGTCACCATCATCTCTTAGCATACAGTGCTTCCACTGCAGCCAGGGATTCTGGGTAATGACATGCAAATGAGCGCATAGTATCACTTTACACTTTGTCCATTTTAACATGGAGCCCAATAAGCCATTACATAGCGGTTTCAGCACAGCCGGGGTTAAAGTGCATAGCCAGGAAACCTCCTCACAGGCAGCTCTTTCGACTCTTTAGGTCTCACCACTGCGAGGTTGGTCACTGGCTATGCAGCATGAAGCTGAAGTAGTGGCTACAACCAAACACAAAAAGTTAAAGCAGGTAAAAAAAAAAAAAAAAAAGTAACAAAAATCCTCCACCATAGTGTACAGCGAATAAAAGTATTACTTGTGAGCACGTTTTACGTCTCAGACAGGTCTGCAACCCTGTCTTTCCCCATTAATCTCTCAGCATACAATGCTTTCACTGCAGCACTGGATTCTGGGAAAAGACATGCGATGAGCACGCGCAGTACTATCGTGGAAAATGCCAGAGGGGGCCGCAACCGAATTAAAACCGAAAACACAGACCCGTCACAAATAAAAAAACAAAAAGGTGGAGTCTCAAAAAAAAAAAAAAAAATATAAACTTGCTACAAGAAGATTTTCTGAATGGACTTGTAGCTGTAATATATTCAAAGTGGCAAAACGTGTAATGCTAATTAAACAGTCAAATATTACTGGGCAGTATTGATCCAATCCAGTTCTACGTTATTTCACAGCCCAGTTCTGTGGTTGTCTTCTTGAAAGGGGCGACTTTAAATGAGTAAAACATGTCAAACATGGGCCAGCTGGCACTGTAATGTTTAATAAGTGTGTACTCGCCATATCTTCTGTGAACATTACTTGCCAGGCAAACTTTCTGGCATGTCAAACACCTGTGTAACCTGTGAAGAAAGGATCACCTGTGAATCCCAACTACTTACAGGCATTTTTCATTAAGCCTTCTTTCATCAACTAAGTGTGAACATGGAAATAACATTTTACTTCAGTGACTCCAAACACTGGAAAAAATAAATACATATATTACGATCAAATGTCAGGTTCTCATTTGAAGATCTTGGGGGGGGGGGGGCGAGGGGGGAGGAAAAGTAGGCTTTGGGGCTTTACTCATTAAACTGCGATAATACCGATCGGGGCGCTATGGCACAAAGACTCCCACTTCGTTTTACATGGTGTACAGAAACCTAATGGTAGCCCAAAAAATAAATGAACGGGCTCTGCTAAATTTGTTAAAAAAACAAAACAAAAAAAATGGATTTTCTTTAAAGGTTACCCCACGAAAAAATAATAAAAATCAGTGAGGTCTGCTAGATATGCAACAGGGCTTCCCACCTTTTCTCGTCAGCCAAGAACAGAATATGTTGTTTAATGAAAAAACTATTATTTACACTAACAGCAGAAGGAAAGCCGGCAGCACAATGATGCTCTTCCTATGGGATACACAAGTTCCTGCAAACCCGTACTCTACTTACAGAACAGATTGTTTAACACAGAGACAGAGTGGGGAGTCCGTGCACTGTGCCCTTCTGGGTGTCCCAGCAGAAAACCACACTACTTTAGGAATGATAATACGGCGCCGTTGAATTTGGTGAAAATTGGGCAGTTAAAGGCTAGCAGTTTCCTGTACTACTCGTTAGCCAGCAAGAAAAACACACGTCATCTTGCATTTGGGCCATTTGATGTGGTTAGGACCTTTTCCGTGCACAGTAAATGCGGCAATTGCCAATTAGATTTCTTTTGGAGGGGCCTAGGACGTGTCAAACATTGTCAGCATCGCTTACGATCATATCCACTGCAGGCAACAAAAATGCATTTGTTTGTTATACAAAGTGGGATTATGCTTTCAATATCTTTTTGTGAAATTGTCGGCACCTTACACAAAACAGGGCACAGTTATCAAGTGCCGGAATGGGTTATTGCACCCGTTCAAGCATCAACTCCCATTGAAGTCAAAGCGAGTTAGAACCATCTGGGTATGTACATACATATATATAGATTTGTTCAATAAGGAACCTACAGAAAGGAGAAAAAAAATAAAGTTATATGTACAAAGCAGCAACACTATTTACAGTTCAATACACTTAAGTGCCTGATCGTTGTGACCGTTCTGAAATGCTGGACTGACCATGGCTACACGCGCTGATCATGCAGATCGTCTGCTCAGGGACATATCTGCATGACCCCCCAGATATGGAAAGTATCTGCATAGGGAGGAGAAGCAGATGTACTTTAACGTGCCAATTAAGTCACTGTATTTCTATTTCTTTTTCAGCGTATTATTTATTTAAC
Organism: Ascaphus truei; assembly: GCF_040206685.1. Taxonomy (NCBI): domain Eukaryota; kingdom Metazoa; phylum Chordata; class Amphibia; order Anura; family Ascaphidae; genus Ascaphus; species Ascaphus truei. The sequence continues at coordinate 331,061,111 of NC_134483.1, forward strand.
CGTTTCAATGGTCCTCATAATAATCGCACAGCAGGAACCATGAAAATAATTAAACATGTTGGCGTTTCATTGAAGGAGCATTTTACTATACTATGAGACAGATCTATGTTTGCTTTTAACCTCTATTTAAATGGGTGTTTCCTTTCAAAGTACTAGGAATGTCATCTATAGGAGGTTCTAATTTACACATATATACTTTTTTTTTGCTAGAGGTACTACATTTTGGGATATCTGTTTGATCTAGACAGGACAGTAATATTTTCACCTTCCGGAGGTAAAAACCCCCCAAAAATAAACAAGATCTGAATTTACATAGCATGCAGGGCAGTTAATTGTATGTTCATTTGAGAGAAATATATATATATATATATATATATATATATATATATATATACATACATATATATATATATATATATATATATATATATATATATATATATATATATATACACACACACACGAGATTAAATGGGCAAAGTAAAATACCACAAAATAGCTAAAAGTTTGTTCATCGTTTCAATGATATGGATGTTCACTGTAATGCTGAAGAATCTAAAGTGACGTTTTATTAAAAAGGCCTATTTATTAGGCATTAACTCGCTGCTCGCTGGCTGCCTGTGAGGCTGCTTCTTCGTGCAGGAGAGAGGAGATCAGGGCCATTCAAATAATTGCGACTAAAACCTTCTTCAGGGCGGGGAAGCGACTGCACAGCGTATTAAACAAGGGCCAGTGCTGCAAAAACACAAAAAAGTGGAGACTAGTTATAAAATCTGAATTTTGACAAGTACAACACAGGAAGTAGTATGTATTCTTGGTTAAAGAGCTTTCCTCGTAAGCCATTCTGCATGTCCATGACAAAAGCATGGTTATAAGTTGTGAAAGGAGTTCCATATGCTACTCCCACAGGGCCGCTAAAGTCACTTCTATGCTCGGTCCGTTCTATTGGCTGAATGGATGGTCACTGGGGTGAGAATCATGGCTGCCTGCTGATGGCAGTTCTGGGCGGGTGTAATCTGCAGTTCACCACTGTTGCCAACTGAAGTCGTCGTTGCTTCCAAAGACCAAGAAGAATCCTAAAATGGTGGAAAAGATGACGCCGTTTCCCGTGAGGACCAACGCACACGCTCCCCACTTAATCTGTGAATACAAGTAAGAGCCATTTAGAAACAAAGGCAGGGGCTATTTCTCAGGTCTCTCAGCTGCAAACCTGTGAGAGAGGCTGCACCAGAATTATTAAGCAATAGCATTCCCATTGAAACCAATGGGGATATTCTTGGATACATGTGGCACATTATTTTAGCTCTACTTTGGCAGGTGGGAGACTTCGATAAATGAACCAAAAAGAGCACTGTGCAAGTTGACAATGAAGCAGCTGAATACATTTGCATGTTGTACATGTTCAATCCACTTTACTCTCCACCTCTTACGCAAACTGTACTACAAGCCTAGAACGCAAATGCTTCAGTCGCACGTTACATGTGGGTCTCGGGTAGATCGATAAGCAATTTTAAAGAGGAGAGATTCCTTCTAGGACCAAAGGGAACGCATTTCAGTGACATGTTCAAGGGGTCTCATCTGTGTAATTGATGCATTTTTTTACAGAAATCTGACATCATGAAGTATTTTTAGTGGATTTGTTAAAGTTAGACTTGGGAGGGGTTTGGTTTCCCTTGTGTGTGATGTCACTGTGATCAGCAAGTGCTTGTACAGCCAGAGCCCCCACCTCCCTTTAACTTCATTGGTTGTTTGGATGAAGTCAGGATGGGATAAGGGTAAAGAAACCACTTGATTGGCAAACACTTCCGCATTCAGACTCCCCGTAAGAAATTCACCTGGCCGACTGTGTGCAATTGCACATTTAAAAAGTAGTAAATGTGTCATATTACCGATGACGGATGTTTTTTTTTTTTTTTTTTTTTTTAACTACAGGATAATTATAATTAAATTTAAAAAAAAAAAACTCTTTAATGGCTGCAATACCAGTGAAATCTATTCATAGAATCCCAACATTGTAAGCCTTTCAACGTGGGCGGGATCAGCAGCATATTGCATAACAATGGCAGAGAAAGTGTTAAGAAGAAACAGATACAGTCCTTTTTTAATATTCTAATGGATTGTATTTATCAAAGTCTCCCAGCTGCAAAACGGATTCAAAACACTTAATTTTTCACATCAATCTTGCTCCTGATTTTGCAGCCAGAAGACTCCGATAAACAGACAACTCAATTAAAGAATATATCGTTCAAAATGTTAGAGGCCTTTTGGCTACGGGCATTACTGTATCAATATGTAATTGAGACGTTGGGCACATTGACACCGCCAAAACAGTAGGTTAGTATTAGTATCTGGGCTTTGGTTCATCGCACTTTTTAGAATCAAATAATTATATAATGATATACCTAGACCATTTGTCAATCACAGAAATCAGAGATGTCTTCCATAAATTATAATAGCTTTTTGTACAATAGCATACTTCAAACCAGATCCACATAAGGGTGCTAAGTAAGCTCTGACTCCACTTTATATGAATATGAGTAAAGGCACGCTGAATCTTAGCCTCCTTTTGTGGATCTAGGCCTTAATTAGCAGGCTTTTTTTTTTTACGGGATAAGGTGATAGGGGAGCCCCTGCTGCTGCCTCAAAGAAAATGAACGGTGAACGGTGCTCTGGGTATACACTGAATAGGTAGAGAAGGTAGAGAAGAACCCAGTGTAGCACTCAAGTTCACCCTCTGGTGATGTGTATGATTTAAAACATAAACTTTATTAAATACAACACATATATAAAATATTGGGTATTAAAATGACGTACTAGAGGTCAGTGGATCATGATACTGACAGCCGTGAGGCTCAGGATCAACATAGTATGTGTGTCCTATATGTATCAATTATCACATAGGAAACTAAGCAGAAATCCTGATATGGACCTCTGTGAAAGGTGAATAAGTAGGGTGTGCTCCGTAGAGTACTATGTCTACAGGTCACAATGGGCAATATATGCATAGACCATAAATAAAAGTGGTGTGACTAGTAGTAACTGGTGCACATGTAAAGCAAATATAATGTGCACCAGTAGATCTCAGTGTGCAGTCAGTTAAGATCCTCCTCAGTGATATAGCTGTAAGCACAGTGCTGTGTGAAGCTGACCTCAGGTAACCTCCTGAGGTCCACAGTATGGAGGTGTAATACCCTGTAGTGACCTCAGCGGCAACGTCACAGATAGCACTAATGAACACTGTCCTAATAGTATGGTGGTGGGCACCCTTATCAGGTGAGCTTAGCATATAAATAGACACTGTACATGAGGAGGGGGTGGCTGCGTAAAGTGAAACAGTAGCTGTGGTAGCTATGAGTAGTAATATACTCTAAGCACATAAATCACAGAACTACACTCAGTACTAAGTAGAGAGCACTAGCCCTATCAATATTCAATAAAACGAGGCTCTAAGTGTCCATCGGGGCACTACAAGCCTATATATCAGCGCGAGCAGGACACCGCATCAACTCGCGGTATGAGACATGAGAGCAGAAACTATAACAGTCCTGCGCGTGCACGTGTGGGGACGGAGCCGACGCGCGCGTTTCGCGAGAGGCTTTCTCAAGGCGAATGTAAGTATTACTATGTAATGGTAAGCTATAAGTATTACGAATGGTAAGCTATAAGTATTACGAATGGTAAGCTATAAGTATTACCATTCGCCTTGAGAAAGCCTCTCGCGAAACACGCGCGTCGGCTCCGTCCCCACACGTGCATGCGCAGGACTGTTATTGTTTCTGCTCTCATATCTCATACCGCGAGTTGATGCGGTGTCCTGCTCGCGCTGATATATAGGCTTGTAGTGCCCCGATGGACACTTAGAGCCTCGTTTTATTGAATATTGATAGGGCTAGTGCTCTCTACTTAGTACTGAGTGTAGTTCTGTGAGTTATGTGCTTAGAGTATATTACTACTCATAGCTACCACAGCTACTGTTTCACTTTACGCAGCCACCCCCTCCTCATGTACAGTGTCTATTTATATGCTAAGCTCACCTGATAAGGGTGCCCACCACCATACTATTAGCACAGTGTTCATTAGTGCCATCTGTGACGTTGCCGCTGAGGTCACTACAGGGTATTACACCTCCATACTGTGGACCTCAGGAGGTTACCTGAGGTCAGCTTCACACAGCACTGTGCTTACAGCTATATCACTGAGGAGGATCTTAACTGACTGCACACTGAGATCTACTGGTGCACATTATATTTGCTTTACATGTGCACCAGTTACTACTAGTCACACCACTTTTATTTATGGTCTATGCATATATTGCCCATTGTGACCTGTAGACATAGTACTCTACGGAGCACACCCTACTTATTCACCTTTCACAGAGGTCCATATCAGGATTTCTGCTTAGTTTCCTCTGTGATAATTGATACATATAGGACACACATACTATGTTGATCCTGAGCCTCACGGCTGTCAGTATCATGATCCACTGACCTCTAGTACGTCATTTTAATACCCAATATTTTATATATGTGTTGTATTTAATAAAGTTTATGTTTTAAATCATACACATCACCAGAGGGTGAACTTGAGTGCTACACTGGGTTCTTCTCTACCTTTTTTTTTTACGGTTTGGGATGAACTTGTTACCGTACATAGTTACATAGTAGAATAGTTGCTAGAAGTCACTTTGATCATATATGGCTGGTGGTCTGCATCAATTAGCGTTATAAAGGGGATCCTATAGCCATGTTAAGCATGTTGGAATTCGGCCTTAGTGCCACCACAGCCTTTATGGTCCGCTTGTTATGCGGTGTTATTCTAAGTGTGGGATACCCGTTGTTATCATATGAAATATTTTTCTAATCGGGGGATCACTGGGAGCATTTTGTGGAATATCAGCAGAACAAAAACTGTATCGGAAGTGTATCAAACTGTAATACGGAAGTGTATCAAACTGTAATACGGAAGTGTATCAAACTGTAATACGGAAGTGTATCAAACTGTAATACGGAAGTGTATCAAACTGTAATACGGAAGTGTATCAAACTGTAATACGGAAGTGTATCAAACTGTAATACGGAAGTGTATCAAACTGTAATACGGAAGTGTATCAAACTGTAATACGGAAGTGTATCAAACTGTAATACGGAAGTGTATCAAACTGTAATACGGAAGTGTATCAAACTGTAATACGGAAGTGTATCAAACTGTAATACGGAAGTGTATCAAACTGTAATACGGAAGTGTATCAAAAACTGACGGAATCAATAATTAGCAGGTTATGCTATGGACAGTGGTAGTGACAAGCTAGCAGAGGCTGTAAAATAAGACATTTTCCCATCTTTTCGTTATCAATTCCCTTCAAATTTATCAAGTATATAGAAAATCATTTTATTTTTATTTCAATTACTGTTTAACAATTTAGAATATATTCTGCTCCAATTCGTCAAAATAAAAAGCCAATGTCTTTTAAGCTACGGGTATGTGCTGAAATGAACGGGACTATTTGCTAGGGCCATTTTGTTGCAGGTTTTATGCTTTTTAGGGTTAGGAATATTATGGTTCGGATTAGGTGTTAAGGTTAGGGGTTAAGTTTAGGATTAGGGGTAAGGTTAGGATTTAAAGTTAGGTGTTAAAGGTCCTAGGTTGCAGTTATTGGCATTACCCAAAATGGCCCGGCCTCCCGCAGACTGTCTAGGTCATCTGCGGTGCAAACTGGCCTGGCGGACAACTGTCGGCCAGCCCAAGGCGAAATGGCTGTGGCCAAACAGCCGTGGCTATCTGTTCTACACCCTGTGGTGAAGTCCTTCGCTGTATATTTCACTTACCAGATCCGCCCTGGCAAATACAATGGGCATGCCAAACGCAGACACAACTATGCCAGTTGTGAGAAATATGGCGAGCTCCTTGCAGGCGTTACTTGCAGCGTCTGTGTCGTCCACCACTCTCCTTGCTATGCAGTATGGGATAGGAGCAAGGATGTAAAAGAACAGGACAAACAGTGGCCAGTATTGGCTAAAAGAAAGAGAAAGAAAATAAATGTTTGTGAGCGCACAAGTCATCATGCAAAATAAGAAGAAAGTACAGTACAAGCGGTTCCCAAGCTACACTAGGAATTTCACATGGCTCCCACTGCGAAAAGTTGAGTCACAAAGACAGCATGCCCTGGTGCTGTAAATATATTGAATTTAGTTTTTTTTTGCCCTCCATGCTTATACGGCAAGATCAACGTGCGTTTCATGCAGGACACTAGTGGATGCTGTGAGTGTAGTGCATTCTTACTGCATAAAAAGAGATCTATAAAAGTTAAAAAGTTCAATGTGCGGTAGAGATTCCTATGGAGGATGAACTCCCACGGGGATTGTAGTGGAAATAAATACATTCTAACAGTGTACCAACCAGGAGAAGCTTCAGGGACTATCGGGATTTTTCCATTTATTTATAAAATGTTTCATCGGAAATACATTGAGCGTTACCTCGTTTTCAAGTATGTCCTGGGCACAGAGTTATGTTGACAATAAAGTACAATTCCGACAGTCCGCTATCTTATAGTTTGGAACTCCTGATAGTTAGGCACCTGATGGCTCATTCACTAGCCAATAACTGAATTTGAAGGTATTGCTTTATTAGTACTGTACTAGTCACTTATTTACAAAATTACTGTTTATTATTTTCAGTTTCTGTACTTATAGATATTATACTACTGTATAATGTAAAAAGGTGATGTTAATGTGTCTTGGAGTATTGCTAGGAGTGACACTCAATAGCCCGGAATATCCAACAATCCGGTACCACTCAAGTCCCAATGGTGCCAGCCTATCGGAATTGTGGTTACTTTAAATGGATGGAGGTTATACATTATATTTACAGACATTTCATGTAGTGTTGAACATCTGTGCACAAGACACCTGTTGACGTGATAGAAGACTGGAGCTTTGAGAATAGGACATTCTGGTTTGTTCTTACAAGTTTGACACGCGATCAAGCTGGTATGGACAAAACGTCATTCTACCCGTGATCCTCATCATCGATAAAAAGCATGCTTGGCTTAGAGAAGTTATATGTAGGGGTTAGAGAGTCTTACTTATATTCTGGCAACGCACATCCAAGCATTAGAAACATCAGTCCGATCGCTCCGCCGAATGAAAGACTGATCAGAGCTGTGTCCAAAACAAAATTGTACAATTAATACGTTGAGAAATGTTTGAATAAAACGCCTTAGTTTTTAATTAGAGGACACTCAAATTATTCTAATTTTTAAGAGTGTGTCAGATGTAGGAAATTCACTATCTTGCTGCACCAGGTACCAACACATTACATTAGTCCCTGCAATACTTACAATTGGCCATCACTAATTGCTTTTGATTATTTATATGTACACACACACACACACACACACACACACTTAAGACTTGGCCTGCAGTCTCCCTGTTAACACACAAAGGGCTACCACAACCTCACAAAGACTATGACACATACAAACATGTACCTTCTAAAATGGGTATAATTCATTGCTCCACTCTGTATAGCCCAATATAGTCATTTACATTTCTAAAACACATCTGGTTGATTGACTTAAAGCAGCAGTCCACAAAGCTTGCAGATTTTATACTTTGTTTGAAGCTTCCCTGAACTGGAGGGGTCTCCTAGAGCGGATCCTTGGCCCCCAATCCCTTTATGTCCACTAGGCAAGAATACTTGATGGGTGGACACAAAATTACTGTGGCTGCCAGTTAGAGGACGTCAAGGTGTTTTTTTTTTTTACTGGTGACCCTGCCAGCCATAATTGGTCATAGGTCATATTTTTTCAGAAACTACAAAAAGTGTCAATCCCTTTTTAAAGGAAATTAGGGGGTGCCCCGGATGTCGTGGGGGGGGGGGGAGAGAGAAAGAGAGAAAGAAAGAGAAAGAGAAGGAAAGAGAGAGAAAGAGAGAGAGAAAGAGAGAGAGAAGAGAGAGAGAAAGAGAGAGATAGAGAAAGAGAGAGATAGATAGAGAAAGAGAGATAGAGAAAGAGAGATAGAGAAAGAGAGAGGAGAGACAGGAGAGAAAGGAGAGAAGGGGAGGGAGAGAAAGGAGATAAAGGGGAGGGAGATAAAGGGGAGGGAGAGAAGGGGAGGGGGAAGGAGAGGGAGAGGAAGGAGAGAAATCACTGATGGTCTGATGGAGCCTTCTGGCTCAGATAGTTATAAAAGGGGGATATGACACAGAATAGGGATATATACATTGTATAGAAAAGTAAAGCTGGGGGAAAGCACTGTCTGCTTGGAAGAGTTTATAATTTGCAATGCAACATATTCTTCAACATGCGCAGTTGCTTGGATCACTGAAATGAGATGTTACTGGATGGCAACAATCATTGGCTACAGCCACACAAATATTGTAAATCGCAGGCTTCCTGCCTGTCTTAGGCCCCGTTCAGGGTGCTGGCTTCGGGGGCAGGGCGTGCTGACGTGCGTGCTGCAGTGAGAAACAAAGTATTCAATTTGAATACTTGTTGTCAGGGTAGTAACTGCCCTGCCTCCGAAGCCAGGAGTTGCCGCTGACGACAGCTTCAGTAAACGAAAATTTCGTTTTTTGGAACTGCAGCAGCGTCACAGGGACCCAGGCAGCCAATGAAATCATTCTTCAGAATGATTTCAAGACTGCAACACGGATCCCTGCTCTCTGTCTGTGACCGGGAGGATTTTAGCATGTGACGTCAAAGACACGCCCACTGAACGACAGAACGCTGGGGCTGTCGGCAGGGGATGATCGGACGTCTCCTACAAAAGTAACGCGCGCTCTCGCGGACGCGCGCCCTCCATATCCCAAAGCAGGCACCCTGAACGAGCCCTTAGGCCTCGTTCAGGGTGCTGGCTTCGGAGGGAGGGCATGCTGCCGTGAGAAACAAAGTATTCAATTTGAATACTGGTTGTCAGGGTAGCAACTGCCCTGTCTCCGAAGCCAGGAGTTGAAGCTGACTACAGTTTCAATAAACGAAAATTTCGTTTTTTGGAGCTGCAGCAGCGTCACAGGGACCAAGGCAGCCAATGAAATCATTCTTCAGAATGATTTCATGACTGCAACTTGGATACTTACCCTGCCGTGTGTAACCCCGCCCCCTCCCCAACGCTGAAAAGTCTGCTGGGGGATAAACACAGATCGCCCAGCAAACTGCAGCACTGCCTCCCTCACGCCCTCCCTCCGAGTCCTGCAGCTGGCACCCTGAACGAGTACAGGCACAATGTAACTTTCTGAAGGTCAGACAAAGCAGTCATTGTATTATAAACTAGATTTGAGTCTGGAAGAGGACAATATGGGAGCTGGTCGAGTATTTTCAAGAATTCTATGAAAATCTTCTTTGTTACCATGATTAGAAACTTGGTCAGTTCTCAGGCAGAAAAATGTAAATTATGGGGAAGCATGATGGGCATTTTAGTATTAGCCTTTATTTGTAAAGCGCCAACATATTCAGCAGCGCGGTACAGTGGGGGGTACAGAGTGATATCAATGGCATAAACAGAATAACATACAAGTAAGGACAGACAAGCGCACACAGATACAGAAGGTAACAGAAGGGCCCCTGCATTGGAGACCTTACAATCTAGGGGGAATAAGGGGCAATGTTGAAACAAAAAGGTAAAGTGGCTGTCATATCACACAGGATCAATTTGACGGACAGAAACAGAGTTTATAAAATTAATTTATTGGAAAAATAAATATCCACAACTATTTACAGTAAATCAACACACACATGGGAAACTGGGGTTACCCTATAGATCTGGGTGCAGGGACCTCCCTAAAGAGATTTTCCTTGTTATTTCTTCCTGCAGGATCTGCTTCAGCTTCTCCCAGTTACTCACAGCTTCTTTTCCATCTGTCGCAGCTCAAGAACTCAGAGCTCACAGCTAAAGTTGCGCTTATCTGATCTAGCTAGGGGTCTCCCTCCCCCAGGTGTTTGCAATATGACCCAGCCCCTGATTGATGGGTGGAAATGTAACATAACTTTAGTTACATAAAATAGTTACTTGGAAAGGTCACTGATCACTCTGCAAAATTCCAGCTGAACGTCCCATTAACCCTGGTACCTGAAGTGAACAAACAAATATAAAGTCCCCAGCGCTAAAGTCCAAGATACCGTGATCTTTAAGGCAGTCTCTAGTCTTTAAGGTGGTCGTTGGGCTCTGATATAGATGCTCCAGATGGGATGATGTCCTTGATTTAGATGGATACACCGTCTGAAATAACAGATAAACAGACACACCTGATTGCGCAGTGTGTTACAGCAATCAGAGCCCTATCTGAGATGTGAAAGAATCCTACTCACATAATAAACGCCAATATATTCAGTGGAGAGGATCTGTGCTTGCTCCCCTTCTAATCCGCTCCTCACACGAACCCCACGTGGAGACCGCTTACTGGAGACAGCTTACAGGGTACACCCTCTATCCTCAATGGCATCGGGGATGCGTCCGTTACGACACCTCCACCAATGCGAGACAGGAATATGTACAAGATAGTGTAGTATGAACAGACCTTTATTTCTTAAAACACTATAAAACGTGATAAAATACACTCACATGGTGCAATAACAGATGGTATTGCTCAATATGCCGTCCGCAGCTTGCATTTCCTGATACCACACCGGAGAGAATCACTGCACACAGACACGCTGTCGACTTGGCGTGTGACGTCAGTGCTATAGGAAGCTCTCCCTGCGGCAGGACTACAATGGCTGGGATGGTTCAAAAGACTAAGCTCCTCCTCCCTACGCGTTTCGTGACACGTGGTCACTTCGTCAGGGGATGGTGGAGCTTAGTGTGTGATGCCTTATATGCAAACCCAGATGGAGAGATACTCCTACTGGGGGTGGGGCTTAGCTGCAATGTCGGTCAAGGGGGATCAGCTCTGACACTAACAGCGCGATCGGGGTTAATGCCTTGCCAATATTAAACATATATACCCACATAATGTGCAATAAATGAGAACAATACAATGAATAAATTAAGAACAAATAAAAATAATAAAACAATCATACTTACATATAAACAGCCATGTATTGCCATGGTATAGATCACATATTTATAAAATTAATAAATTCAATATGCAATCCCTGAATGTTTTACATAAAATATCCCACTCTGCTTAACTAGGATAAATTAAGAGTCCTTCAAAAAGGCTGCAAGGTCAAAATCAATGTTAAGGCCTTAACATTGATTTTGACCTTGCAGCCTTTTTGAAGGACTCTTAATTTATCCTAGTTAAGCAGAGTGGGATATTTTATGTAAAACATTCAGGGATTGCATATTGAATTTATTAATTTTATAAATATGTGATCTATACCATGGCAATACATGGCTGTTTATATGTAAGTATGATTGTTTTATTATTTTTATTTGTTCTTAATTTATTCATTGTATTGTTCTCATTTATTGCACATTATGTGGGTATATATGTTTAATATTGGCAAGGCATTAACCCCGATCGCGCTGTTAGTGTCAGAGCTGATCCCCCTTGACCGACATTGCAGCTAAGCCCCACCCCCAGTAGGAGTATCTCTCCATCTGGGTTTGCATATAAGGCATCACACACTAAGCTCCACCATCCCCTGACGAAGTGACCACGTGTCACGAAACGCGTAGGGAGGAGGAGCTTAGTCTTTTGAACCATCCCAGCCATTGTAGTCCTGCCGCAGGGAGAGCTTCCTATAGCACTGACGTCACACGCCAAGTCGACAGCGTGTGTGTGTGCAGTGATTCTCTCCGGTGTGGTATCAGGAAATGCAAGCTGCGGACGGCATATTGAGCAATACCATCTGTTATTGCACCATGTGAGTGTATTTTATCACGTTTTATAGTGTTTTAAGAAATAAAGGTCTGTTCATACTACACTATCTTGTACATATTCCTGTCTCGCATTGGTGGAGGTGTCGTAACGGACGCATCCCCGATGCCATTGAGGATAGAGGGTGTACCCTGTAAGCTGTCTCCAGTAAGCTGTCTCCACGTGGGGTTCGTGTGAGGAGCGGATTAGAAGGGGAGCAAGCACAGATTCTCTCCACTGAATGTATTGGCGTTTATTATGCGAGTAGGATTCTTTCACATCTCAGATAGGGCTCTGATTGCTGTAACACACTGCGCAATCAGGTGTGTCTGTTTATCTGTTATTTCAGACGGTGTATCCATCTACATCAAGGACATCATCCCATCTGGAGCATCTATATCAGAGCCCAACTACCACCTTAAAGACTAGAGACTGCCTTAAAGATCACGGTATCTTGGACTTTAGTGCTGGGGACTTTATATTTGTTTGTTCACTGTTTATATCAGGTTTGGAAATACCTGTCATTGTCACCTAGCTGCTTTTTTCTCACAGCATTTTGTAAGTCACTTTGATATTAATTTGATGTTGCACGAGCACTTATCATTGTTTTAGCACAATATTGTTAGCACTTAGTTTAGTGTAGGTTAGCGCTTTTGGAGGGGTTATTTTCTTTGTTTTGTTCATTTTTCTGGTACCTGAAGTGCTGGAACCAGGCTTACAATACAGAGATACAGAGATACAGATATACAGATGTATTACTGACAGGTAGGGGTAATGGCTGGCTTGACCTTTATTAAAAGCAGTCACATTTACCCCCACCATCACAGTGGCTGCTCATTGTGGGAAGGGGTATGCCTCAGGGTGGGGTATCGTCCAGCCGCACAGCTGGCTCTATTAAGGTTTGGGGGAGAGGCTGTTAGGTAGCATTTATTATTAATCCATACAAATGCAAGTTTTGCATATATTTCTATATGGAAATTTAGACAAAAATAAGACCATTATTGGAAGTTTTCTAATGCAATGAAACAGAGGCAGTGCATCCAATGTTAAAGGGCAGTCCAACCTAGGACCAAAATGAATTCATAGAAGCTGCGTATTTAAAAGGTTACATGTGGATGATGGATGTCTCAACAAAAGATGTGACCGGCATCATTATAAAAAGCCAATTCCTTTGTTAAGCGTACTAGGAAAACGCTACATTTTATACCGCATTGTTGGATGAGCGAGGAAACCCAATTCCTTCATAACACGGAAAGAAACAACGGAAAAACAAACTTTGAGACGCCATCAATTTATATATTTTGTCTCCCAATTGTGTTCGTAGTCTCAAACTTCAGTTAAAAACGGTAATGCCTGGCCAATTTAATTCTCACACTATTGTGTGATATTATACAAACCTATCAATTAGCCTGGTTTCCACTGACAGCCTAGGAGGTAACGACAATGAAGTTGTCCACACAAAGGCGGCTATTGCCTGTCACGATGATCAAGCACCGTGTTGAAGTCCAACAAAAATGTAAATACTGAATATCACTTCAACTCACAGTATTGCGGCTTGATCCAGTTAATATAATATCACAAAACTCTTCCATGTAACAATCTCATCCACAACAAAACTAGGAAAGGTGAAAAACAAAAACAAAAAACACAATTTATTATTCTCAAGAAGGCCGTGATGTAAGAAAGTTATACGGACATCGTGGGTACCATGGAAACCGATCACAAGCCTATCGCGCAGCGAATTATCATCACTGCCACCCAGACGTCAAAGTAAATGTGCAGATTGTTCTTTACAGTTAGTGAAGTGGAGAAATCAAAACATTCTGTCTCGCGAAAATTCAGCCGCACCGTCGCTCTCGTGCATGAGCGCTCCATGGCCGTCCCCATTGACTCACACCCGCTTGTTTGCGGGGCGCGCGACGTCTCCCTGACTATGGACGCGGCCTAAGTAAGGATGGAAGAAAAGGTGCCCGCAAAATTTCATCAGAATCGATCAAGGCTTTTGGCTTGTGGAGAGAGAACACACAAACACACAAACACACAAACACACAAACACACAACCAAAGAGGTTTCAAAGTGTAAGGGAAGTCTTCACTTAACTCGCTCATCCAATGAGAAACAACAAGAGACTGGACTAAGTCGATGCAAAATTATACATTGCTCAACCTCACCATTACAAAGGAAAACAGAATATTCGATCCTGATTGTGTACATCTTACTAGTCAACGCAAATGGGAAACTCCAAGTCTCCACCCAAAACATACACCCTAAAATTAGATGGTACTCTCCATATGATATGAATAAGCACTAGAACAGTCACATGATACTCTTAAATATACATTTATTTAGAAATCCCATATACAATATACATAATCTCAAACCACACTGTAGAACCCCCCCCCCTATAAAAGTCTATGAACCATTCCAGAAAGAATGTCTTCAATATTGCAATAATCATTCAAGACGGGCTCTATAAATTGCAATTGCACAGTCAATTATCCACTTTAAACATGAAGAAAGTTCATATAATGAAGAGGCATGAAATTGCTGTTTCCTCCCTTGATATATACTGCTCATGTGCACTAACGTACCATACATAGCTCTCCTTTATTTAGGAAAGACAGAAAATGTTATTTTTATGAAAACAATGGGTAATCAGCTCATGATATGTTCTAGGTGAGCGCCACCAGCTCTGCTTGGCCTAGCAGAGAGAGGTTGACTGCTCCTTTATGTAATGGGCTACTCATATTTATAAAAAACAGACATCTAAAACAGCACGAACTCTCTGGATTGTCATCCGCAGCCGCGACAGACATAACAATAATAAAAAAAACCTTAACAAAATGATCCATTTAATGCCCTAGATAAAGGAGAAGGTAGGTACACTCACAATTACGATAAAGAGTTGCCACGTGTGCTCAGAAAGGCCCAGCGAGTTGGAGTATAGCAGATCCTGGGAAGAAAGAAAACCGTATCCCCAGTGGTCAAGAGTACAAGGAACAACGTTTTCGTTCTAGTGTGGACCTTTGTCGTGACCAAAACGTTGATCCTTGTATGTTTGTACAACGAACAAAAATTTCGCCAAGACAACTGGCGTGCCGTCTTCTTTCTTCTTACCATGTAATGTCCTGCCAGGTGTTTAAGTGGGCAAACACCGGATATTTCAGAAGAGGAAGATCGGAGTCCCGTGGGAATTCACTACACCCCCACTTCAAATACCAGTTTCAATATTTCATCTTCACGCTCCTTTCCAGAACAAAGCAGGAGATGCTGAAGAGATGAAGCTGGCGAGATCAGAGGAGTACACATCAAAAGGCTTAAGCCGCACATAATTGATTAAGAAACGACATTAGAGACAAGCTCATGCCAGTCCTCAGCGAGGCAACATTTGATGGAGACAGACATGGTTGTGTCCGTAGGCAAGTGCACTTTGGCCCAGATACACTAAAGAGTGCTAAACTTTAGCGGCTATTCAAATGAATGGGAGTTAAGGCGTGCTAAAATGTAGCACCCTTTAGTTCAGCAGAGCTTCGGATGACAATCAGCACAACAGCTCTGAAATAACCGCATATAATGTGTGTGGTTTCCTGCAGCAAGATAGATCTTGGCAAGGGATGAGCTCTTCTGCACAATAAAAAAATAAAAAAACTTTGCACTTCCGTTACGTTACATGAGCAAAAGTATATTCCTTCAACTGGCTTTTTAAAGGCATTAGCAGAAGAGCCAAAATATAGCAACTGATGCGTTTGGTAACCTATTTTAAAGTAATTAAATAAGAAACTAGATTTGATTAAAAATCCAGTTGAAGAAAGAACGTTTGATTTGAAATGGTTTTGTTCTCAACTTTGGATGGGACGTCACAATGAACCTTTTTGCTGCTAGGGCAATGCATCGCTGGCCTCATTGGCAAAGAAGGGACTGATCCTAGCAAGTCTAAATATTCTATACATCCTCTGTTGTGCTTTTATGCCCTTTGTTCTTGAGCAAAGATACTAATACGTTGTAGACATCATTGTTTAAAAAAAAGAACAACAAAAAAACACAACATTTTTAAGGCGTTTTTTCAAAGCTCTGGACATTGAATGGAAAAGTCAGTACCAAAGGTATTTAAAGCACTACAAGTAATTGCTAATTGCTTGAATGCCAGGAACATAAACCCTCAGATGATTCTTATATTATCGATGATGTAGCCTCTTCCAGCCACACTGCACATTTCCTACACTTGTCTCAACCAAATGGAATGAAAAGTTATAGTGCATATTTACTAAACAGCCTCCTCGCACAGCACACCTCCCGGCGCTGTCACACACCTCCCGGCGCTGTCACGCACCTCCCGGCGCTGTCACGCACCTCCCGGCGCTGTCACGCACCTCCCGGCGCTGTCACACACCTCCCGGCGCTGTCACACACCTCCCAGCGCTGTCACACACCTCCCGGCGCTGTCACACACCTCCCGGCGCTGTCACACACCTCCCGGCGCTGTAACACACCTCCCGGCGCTGTCACACACCTCCCGGCGCTGTCACACACCTCCCGGCGCTGTCACACACCTCCCGGCGCTGTCACACACCTCCCGGCGCTGTCACACACCTCCCGGCGCTGTCACACACCTCCCGGCGCTGTCACACACCTCCCGGCGCTGTCACACACCTCCCGGCGCTGTCACACACCTCCCGGCGCTGTCACACACCTCCCGGCGCTGTAACACACCTCCCGGCGCTGTCACACACCTCCCGGCGCTGTCACGCACCTCCCGGCGCTGTCACGCACCTCCCGGCGCTGTCACGCACCTCCCGGCGCTGTCACGCACCTCCCGGCGCTGTCACGCACCTCCCGGCGCTGTCACGCACCTCCCGGCGCTGTCACGCACCTCCCGGCGCTGTCACGCACCTCCCGGCGCTGTCACGCACCTCCCGGCGCTGTCACGCACCTCCCGGCGCTGTCACGCACCTCCCGGCGCTGTCACGCACCTCCCGGCGCTGTCACGCACCTCCCGGCGCTGTCACGCACCTCCCGGCGCTGTCACGCACCTCCCGGCGCTGTCACGCACCTCCCGGCGCTGTCACGCACCTCCCGGCGCTGTCACGCACCTCCCGGCGCTGAAACACACCTCCCGGCGCTGTCACACACCTCCCGGCGCTGTCACACACCTCCCGGCGCTGTCACACACCTCCCGGCGCTGTCACACACCTCCCGGCGCTGTCACACACCTCCCGGCGCTGAAACACACCTCCCGGCGCTGAAACACACCTCCCGGCGCTGTAACACACCTCCCGGCGCTGTAACACACCTCCCGGCGCTGAAACACACCTCCCGGCGCTGAAACACACCTCCCGGCGCTGAAACACACCTCCCGGCGCTGTAACACACCTCCCGGCGCTGTAACACACCTCCCGGCGCTGTAACACACCTCCCGGCGCTGTAACACACCTCCCGGCGCTGTAACACACCTCCCGGCGCTGTAACACACCTCCCGGCGCTGTAACACACCTCCCAGCGCTGTAACACACCTCCCAGCGCTGTAACACACCTCCCAGCGCTGTAACACACCTCCCAGCGCTGTAACACTACCCAATTTTAAGAGAGTGCTGAAATAACTAGTGACCCACAAGGGTTATTTAGTTACATAGCAGATATATGTCCTATATAGAAGTTCCAGTCGCCCAGTAAAATAATTTAGGCGTGCCGGGCCTTTGGCAAGCTTGTAATAAAAAGACAGCAGTACACATAGCAGAGCATTATAACCTTCATGGTTTATATTTACCAAGGCATAACAGTAATTCTTAAGTAAAAACAAAGGCACATATGCATCCAGCAAATATCTAGAGTATAGGGATAGGATTATTTTTCATCAATGTAATTTTTGCCCCAGCGTTCCACTAGTTTTGTTTTGATACACAAAGCCCAATGAGTTCCCACCATGATTAGGAGCTAGTTCTCAAACCATATCAATAGCAGGATTTCATACGTTAATTGCGGATTCCCATGGACCTGGTTCTGCTCTATTATGACAGGTTCTGCCTCCTCAAGCAACACCAAGTGATCATTGGACTGGTCTGTAGTCCAACTGATGTCAATTAGGCTGTGCTTATTGTGTCGGCGACGCAACGGTCGCTGGAAAATCAAATAGAGATAACTTCCTGCGATCGCGACCAATCTGTCGCTCCGTCGCTTACTATAAGCGCACGCTACGGCGGCAGCGCATGTTTTGCCGCGACGTCGCGCCGCTGTCACTATAAGCGCAGCCTTAGATTATCAGGCAAGCCATATAAGGTGCAACCTCACCCATTATCAACTTGGCTAAACACATCATTTGCTAGAGCGGCCAATGACATTACTACCATAACCCCTTCCGTGCCCTATAAACGTACAACGCACTTCATGAACGGTGACGCCCTGGGGGACCTTACGGCTCTTGCTCTATGACATGGAGTTATGCTAGTTTTCCAAGGGGCGTTCCGGATCTCAGAGAACCAACAGGCGTTAACCCACCAGGATGCAACCACATTAGCGCTCAGAAGATCAGTCATGTGATTGACAGTGCCAGAGGGCCCGTGGCCAGAGGTAGCAGGACTCTTGTCAACCATGGCAAGGTAGATCCTTCAGCAGCTCGTAAACCACACACAAGGAAATACAGGCAGACTGTTCCAAATTTGCAGCAGCCTGGGTGCTCCGAAGATGATCGACCAATGCATAGGCAAAGTGTAGGCCGAGCACTCACAGGTTTGAATGCAAAAAGTAATGTGGGACATTTATTGAGGTGAGGATTAACGCCTCAAAATTGACATACTTAAAAGTTACTATATAATTATACTTAAACAAGTGTAGTTTTAAGGATTGCCATGAAAGGGAGACTACGATTGTAATAACCCGAGTCCTCGGCTTGTCTCAACCTTACGGTTTATTTGCTTATCCCACCCCGTCCCAAAGGCCCAACATCACTAAACTATGATACGAGTTTCTCATCCTATGTGCCACAATCTTCTATGCCAGGAAGAAGCACACTTTAAAGGGAATCTATCCCACTTACAAAGTCCAAGGAAGTTTAAGAGAGGCCTGCATGAACGTGCAGAAATGGTGCTTTAGAAGGATAGAAAGAACGAAAA
The DNA here is from genome assembly GCF_040206685.1 of Ascaphus truei. Lineage (NCBI taxonomy): Eukaryota > Metazoa > Chordata > Amphibia > Anura > Ascaphidae > Ascaphus > Ascaphus truei. The sequence continues at coordinate 331,080,019 of NC_134483.1, forward strand.
TCCTCAAACTACACAACACAGCTACAACATGGGAAAGAATCTCTACATAGAAACAAGTACTCTTATCACCACTTTCCTGCCTAGTTCCATCCGTAGGAACGAGTTCTACTCCCCTCCAGCCAGGGTTAGAACAGACGTTTTCTGGCATGCAAGGAAGGAAAACCTCCCGAAATCTAAAAGAACAAAATCTGTTTGCTAGATCCCATCAGAAGATGCAACGTCTGAAGGGCTCCACTACGTCAGATAGTGGCATGAATAGGACCATTATGACCTTTATACGTCTCGTGTCTGAGGGATGGTAAAGCTTTGTATCCTCAGCTGGTCACGGGACTATCAGCTGAAAACGACTTGCTCTGCTTGCTAATCCCCACTTAATCATTGATGCTTTAACCCTTTCTTATCCAATGTCAGGGAAAGTTTCCTTTCCTGGAGAATTTCAGTTGTTCCAATATTCCTAAGGCACTGCCTAACATTGTGGAGACTTTTTGCTATATAGTCCAAAAACACAAGAGACTTTATAGCACTACAGGACTAACACGGTTTAGTAAATTTGGTCTATAGCGCCTATTGTAGGGACCATTTTGCCAATATGGTCTATATTAAAACAGAAAGAGAGTCCCTGGAGCTGAAAGAGAGTCTGGTTCAGCGCAGAAGTCTCCCATCCTGGTAAAAAAATAATATTTAGGGGGGCAGAAAGAAAAACCCAACATGGGAACTGCAGCTTTAATCGGGGAAGGAGAGACATTTCCAGCCAATGGAAAAGGCTACTCAACACTCACTAAAAAAAAAACAATAAAAGAACGTGCAACAATTAAAGATCATACAAAAGGACCTTTCAGTTACCACTATGTTCCACAGAATATACAAATACATTTCAAAAGAACGGTTTGGGGCTGGACTACTTCTTTAATGCTGTAATATGGGAGCTTATCATGATCTCTCAAATGCTCTTATTAAGGTGACAAATCCCTGAGGAAGTTATAACGAGAAACACCCATGTATCTCAACACGCAAGACGCCTACAATATCAAGTAGTGAAAAGTAAACCATTAAAAAGGGGAGAGCTTTAACCTATCCGACAAAACGATTAGTTCAATATAGTCTTATGTGGAGCTGGATCATTAGGAAGGCAGAATAGTTTACAAATTCAGACGACATGTGGCTTGCAGATCATCACATACGTCCTGGTTCTGTCACTTGGTCGGTACCAATATTTATACAGAAACAGATCTGGACATACTGTATGATGCATGTAAGTAGAACACCACCATAGGGATGCTGCATTAAGAGTCCCCCGCAGTCTCCCGCTGGATTACCTTTACGTACCAACATGAGATAGCTATCAGACAGAGATCCAAGCACAGGGAAACCCCGAGACTCGTACCCGTTCCCCACTTTAACACCCTTACTTTTTATACGCTCAAAGATTAGTATATTTTTATTGTATTTTAAATGATCGCTATGCTTTCACCACACTGCACTATCACTGTCTATAAAACGGGACAACCCGGTTCTCCTTGTGACCTTGGGCAAGTCATGTATCTCTCTGTACCTCAGGCATTGAAATTAGATTGTAAGCTCTTCAGAGCAGGGACTAATTGTGACTGCAAAATTCTATATACAGCTGTATAGACTGGCACATTACATATGAAAATAATAATAATACAGAACAACAACATGTATACATTTAGTTTAACAGTTTACATTAGATATGAGGATAAAATTACCTTTGATGCCAGCCATGGCGGTGACTGTCCAACTCCTGAAGATATGAATATATATATATATATATATATATATGTATATACCAAAATATATCTGTGAGAATGTATATTTAAAATACGCTCTACAAGTTAATATGCATTACTGTATATATATATATATATATTTACAATTGGCTCTATATATATACCCTTGTGCTTGATAACCACACTAGCAGTATATACTGTATCATACAATGAATTACAACGGGTGACTCCCGGCCTGAACAAATCTCCGATAACAACACAGACCCCACTTCCTCCGGAAGTGTTCCTTCCTTAATTCCTTCCCCCTGTTCTTTTTTTCCCCGTTTAAATAAACTTTATTAAACAATAAATGACACCGGCCCTTTCACGTCGCCTTCTCTCCCCGCCCACGACAACAGCCAATGGGAGACTGTCACGTCCTGACACTAGAAAAATAACACGACAGGAGTGCTGATGAAAGTGTGTGTAATGTCAGTGTAATCCCGGGATTGTGTCCTGCGCCCCCTACTCGCTCAGTGTCCTCAGGGTTCTAGAACGCGAACGCTACGGGGTGCTTGTGACGCAACAGGGGGCCGTGGAACGCGGTGAGGGGGTGTGTTACGTCACAGAGGGCCGTGGAACGCGGCGGTGTGAAGGTTCGGAAGTGTGTGGAAGACAGCGGCGGAGATGGCAGTGGTCGCCGTGTTGCTCCTGACCCTTCTCCCCGTCCTGCAGCTGCTGTCACCGGTGCGGGGCTGGAACCAGCCAGGTAATGGGAGACCGGCCAGAGGTGCGCAGCTGGCAAGGAAAAGATGCACGGGTGGCGTTTCCAGGCAGGCCAGCTCGCACTGACTTCCTGCGGCTTGTTGTTGTGGAGTCAGTCTCATTGTTTTTTTTTAGCAGCCAAAAGTGTGATGGGTTTCAGTGGAGTGAAAATGCCATTGTGCAGGTTGAACTCCGGATTTATGGGTGCTTGGTCTCCCCACAAAAAAATAAAATTAAAAAAACTTAACCCTTTCACTGCCAGAGGGGCCACTGACCGTAAAAGTTAATGAAGCCTTACTGATTTCAGTGACTGGGACTCTACAAGTAGCTACAGGTAGATTTACTAAGCTCCAATGAAGCATATGGAAGCTTGACCCATTCAAGTCGGATCGGCGCTCTCGCAGCTAGTCCTATTGAAGAATATATCATTTTTATATACTTTTTGCTGGCTTTTCTTGGTTCGCTTTTGTCAAAATTAAAATTGGGGCTGGGGGAATAAAAGACACACGGGCGTACTAAAGGATTGGCAGATATAATACAGTTGAGCAAACATTTATTATTGTGTGTGTGTGTGTGTGTGTGTGTGTGTGTGTGTGTATACAAGTGCGTAACTCAAACATTGAAACCAATCATATTGTCTGGATCAGTGAACATTCGCATTACTCCCTCCAATAAATAACAATATTTAATAACATCAGGTTGAACTACCCTTGTGAAGTAGGAGCTATTTTAAATGAGGACCTCCAAATCAGTAACGAAATATTGCAGTTTCCCTAATGGCATATGAGGGCCGTGGCTTCAAAAGAATAAATAAGGATGGCTTTTTATAGGAAGTAGAAAAGTAAATAAAAAGTAGTGTCTATCTTCCATAACATTAACACTGTTAACTGTAAAAGTCATACAGGCAGTCCTCGTTTTACAATGCTTCGCTTTACAACGAATGGCTTATCCGACGCTGTGCAATGCATACCTATGTTCATTTTTGCAACGCCAAAACGGCTTATCCAACGCTCTTTTTTATGACGCTTTGCAACGTTGTGTGTATGTGTGTATGTGTGTGTATATATATATATATATATATATATATATATATATATATATATATACACATAAACAACGTTGCAAAGCGTCGTAAGAGCGTATCTATATAATATACTATATAATATTATATTATACTATATAATATATTATTTATTATGATATATATATATATATATATATATATATATATATAATACAGTATATACACTATATAATTTGTGTGTGCTGCATATCTTATTGCCTGCATAAAATATTTGGTGTATTTTAGTGTTAAAAATGTCTTCAGGAACGAAATGAAGTGTTTATGGCAGGCAGGTTATTCTCTGATCATATTGTTATTCCACTATAACCAGAAGGTGTTTGGAAATAACAGTTGAGGTTCTAGTTTTTGCTTCATTTATAGAACCGGTTTTGTGTCACTCGCCCTGGATCTGGTTTTAACTTAAAAAAAAACATTGTACAAAACATAATTATTACAATAATTTCAACTCGCATTGTTTATTGGCTCTGGCAGGGTATGCAGCTCATAATGGTACAGAGAGACCTTGCTCAAAACCCCTTGGTGGTAAATGCGTGCTGCCTGGGAGAGTGGCGATATAAACTAAAAGAATGTACCCTATCTTAGGTACATTCTTTTAGGGTATGCAGCTCCACACACAGCAGTAGCTGGGAATTTTATATATACAAGAGCTAGCAATCTCCTCTGTGGTACACAATGCACGGGACAAAACAAAGCCTTTATTTTCTGCCGCGTGTGGTTTATTTCTGTGTTTCACACAATGTCTGCAGGAGGCTTGATGGCAAGAGAGCGTAAGGGACACATTCTCCTGTGGTCATGTGCCATGGGGAAGTGACGTTGCTTGTCACCAAATGTATCAAGGGAGGCATGTTTCTTTGTCAGTTGCACTGAATTGCGTGTACTCTAAATAATGGCAATAAATGGGATTATACTTCTAACGGGGCATTATATATATATATATATATATATATACATATACATATACATATACATATGCATACGTTACCGTTCCAAGGGGGATACCTGAGGAAGGTCCCTTTTTGGAGGACCGAAACGTTTGGTTTCTTGATGTATCACTATTTTCACCAATACACTTTGTGAAGTTTTCTACAATTGATTGCTATCTCTTGCTTTACCAGACTTGGAACGGTAACGTATGTCTATATTATCCATATGGGGCAAGCACCTACAGCCTATCAGCACCTAAGGAGTGCCAACTGTTCTATTTGACTATATATATATACTAGCTGAGAGACCCGGCGTTGCCCGGGATGTAATGTTCCCGTTCCTCTCTCTCCTCCCCCCTCTCTCTGTTTGTCCCCCATTCACATCAATCCAGTCCCCCCCTCCCTCCCTCCTTTACAGCTTCATGTAGCGTGTGTGCGTCAGTCACTGTGTGTTTGCTCGCGCGTCAGTGAGTCTGAGGCAGAAACACAAACACACACAGACTGACTGACGCACACACAGTCAGTGTGTGCCTCAGTCAGTGTGTGCGTGCGTCAGTCAGGCTTTGTGTGCGCGTCAGTCAGTGTGTGCGTGCGTGCGGCAGTCAGTCAGTGTGTGCGCGCGGGGCGTCAAAGGCAGGGGGGGGCGTCAAAGGGAGGGGGGCGTCAAAGGGAGGGGGGGGGCGTCAAAGGGAGGGGGGGGGCGTCAAAGGGAGGGGGGGGGCGTCAAAGGGAGGGGGGGGGGCGTCAAAGGGAGGGGGGGGGGCGTCAAAGGGAGGGGGGGGGGCGTCAAAGGGAGGGGGGGGGGGCGTCAAAGGGAGGGGGGGGGGCGTCAAAGGGAGGGGGGGGGCGTCAAAGGGAGGGGGGGGGCGTCAAAGGGAGGGGGGGCGTCAAAGGGAGGGGGGGGGGCGTCAAAGGCATGGATTCCTCCCCCTGCATGAGGGGGGACGCAGTGGACAGGAGGGGGGACGCAGTGGACAGGAGGGGGGACGCAGTGGACAGGAGGGGGGGGCAGTGGACAGGAGGGGGGGGCAGTGGACAGGAGGGGGGGGCAGTGGACAGGAGGGGGGGGCAGTGGACAGTGACACACACACACATACACACATACACACACACACACCTCAGTTGATGCGCCCTTTCTCAGTTCCGTTTGGCGCCGGAGGTGGGGAGCGACACCTACCTGTACTTCCGGGCGCCGCCACCGTCTGACTCGGCGCCGCGAGGGAGGAAGGGGGTCCGCCATCTTACGCGCCGCGTGGCAGCTGCGGGAAGCGAGGTGATTTGGAGCGGGGAGAGGTGATTTGGAGCGGGGAGAGGTGATTTGGAGCGGGGAGAGGTGATTTGGAGCGGGGAGAGGTGATTTGGAGCGGTGAGGGGGGAGAGGTGATGCCGCTGGGGAGGGGGAAAGGTGATTTGGAGCGGGGAGGGGGAAGAGGTGATGCCGCTGGGGAGGGGGAAGAGGTGATGCCGCTGGGGAGGGGGAAGAGGTGATGCCGCTGGGGAGGGGGAAGAGGTGATGCCGCTGGGGAGGGGGAAGAGGTGATGCCGCTGGGGAGGGGGAAGAGGTGATGCCGCTGGGGAGGGGGAAGAGGTGATGCCGCTGGGGAGGGGGAAGAGGTGATTTGGAGCGGGGAGAGGTGATTTGGAGCGGGGAGAGGTGATTTGGAGCGGGGAGAGGTGATTTGGAGCGGGGAGAGGTGATTTGGAGCGGGGAGAGGTGATGCCGCTGGGGAGGGGAGAGAGGTGATTTGGAGCGGGGAGAGAGGTGATTTGGAGCGGGGAGAGAGGTGATTTGGAGCGGGGAGAGAGGTGATTTGGAGCGGGGAGAGAGGTGATTTGGAGCGGGGAGAGAGGTGATTTGGAGCGGGGAGAGAGGTGATTTGGAGCGGGGAGAGAGGTGATTTGGAGCGGGGAGAGAGGTGTGTGTGTGTGTGTGTGTGTGTGTGTGTGTGTGTGTTTTATTTATTTTTTTGGACCTTTGGCCCATCACTCCGCCTCAGGCCAATGAGAGGTGTGGGGGGCGGGCCAAGGGGGTGGTGTGAGTGTGTGAGGCCAATGAGAGGTGTGCGGGGGCGGGCGGGCCAAGGGACCAATGAGATTGCCGCTAGGGACACCGGACATCCAGCAGGCAGGCAGGCATGCATGCAGGCAGGCAGGCAAACATACAGTGCTTTCACTAATATAGTATAAGATATATATATATATATATACATATAGCTAGCCAAAGGGTTTAACTAAATAACCAAGTACATTTTATTATTATTGAAGTATTTAAACTTTATACTTATTACTTTATATGTGTTGTCAATTTGATGTAGCATTGGGCACCCCTGTCTTTTGTTGTATACATTTGCTACGCCCAGTAGCACTCTTTTTGACATAAATATATATTCATGATGTGGTGGGTGTGGGAGTTTGAGCTACCTGGGAATGTGTGTTAATATATACAGCTCAACCCCCTTATAACGCTGTGTTTGGGGTCCAAAGAATCACATTGCGTTATAAGTGGATCGCGTTAGAAATAATGTACAATTGTATGCATTGTACAATAAAGTATTTAAGATAACAATAACCGTGTTGTAAAGTATTCATAAATATGAAAATTGGAGCCACGCTTGCATCGCGTTTATAAGCGGATTTGTGTTGTAACGGATCGTGTTATAACAGGGTTGAGCTATATGTGTGTGTGTGTGTGTGTGTATGTATGTATGTATAGTATAGTATAGTATAGTATAGGCTAAAGCAGTAAAATTCAGGGCATTATTGAAAACCCTGCCCTCTGATTGGTTAAAATTCTGGGCATTATCCAATCAGTAATGTCTGGAATTTAGCTGCTTGCAAAGTGCAGTTTTCAATGGGTTTATTTCCAGCCAATCAGCTTTCAGAACAGCTGAGACAGGGCAGGGGATTGGTCAGGACGTATCAGCCACGGGTTTCTTTGTGGCTGCAGTTTGTGTGTGTAGAGGTGCTGTGTTGTGTGCGTAGAGGTGGTGCTGTGTGGTGTGCTTGTGTGTGTAGAGGTGCTGTGTTGTGCTTGTGTGTGTAGAGGTGCTGTGTTGTGCTTGTGTGTGTAGAGATGCTGTGTTGTGCTTGTGTGTGTTGAGGTGCTGTGTTGTGCTTGTGTGTGTAGAGGTACTGTGTTGTGCTTGTGTGTGTAGAGGTGCTGTGTTGTGTGTGGTGTGCTGTTGTGTGTGTGTGTGTGTGTGTAGAGGTGCTGTGTTGTGCTTGTGTGTGTAGAGGTGCTGTGTTGTGCTTGTGTGTGTAGAGATGCTGTGTTGTGCTTGTGTGTGTTGAGGTGCTGTGTTGTGCTTGTGTGTGTAGAGGTACTGTGTTGTGCTTGTGTGTGTAGAGGTGCTGTGTTGTGTGTGGTGTGCTGTTGTGTGTGTGTGTGTGTAGCAGCAGTTTGTGTGTGTTGAGCTGCTGTGTGTGTGTGTGTGTGTGTGTGTGTGTGTGTGTGTGTGTGTGTGTGTGTGTGTGTGTGTGTGTGTGTGTGTGTGTGTGTGTGTACACAGAGGGGGCGGCAGTGTGTGGATATAGATATCTGCAGTGTAAGCGTGTATAGAGGTGGTTTCATGTATTTACCATTTTATTTTAATTAAAAAAATCTATTTAACTATACAAAAGTGTCTATTATTTATGAAAAAAGCCTACATTTAGCCTATAATAGCAATAATCCCCTCAGAACAGGGCATTACTGGCCAATAATGCCCTGGCTGGGTTAAAGTCCCTCGGCTTCGCCTCGGGCCTTCAACTCTTCCAGCCAGGGCATTATTGGCCAGTAATGCCCTGTTCTTCAGGGATTATTACTTAAGTATAGTATAGTGCAATCCATGCCCATGGTGCTTCACAGCAGTACTACACAACAAAATAATAGGTGACATAATGGGAATAAGCGCTTCAGACATGAAAGTAAACATTGGGGAAGGGAGTCCCTGCCCGGAAGAGCTCACACTAAGCCAATCCCTGGATGCCAGAAGTGAGTCTCTGATGAATTGTCTCCCTCGTCTTTCTTGCAGAGCGAGTGTTGCTGAGGGATATCCAGGCACTCACACTCCATGCAGACCGATACACCAACTCTCGCCGCACGGCGCCCGTCCCACAGCTCAAATGCAGCGGCGGCACTGCCGGGTGTAGCGCAGTGATGCCACAGGTGGTGCAGTGCCACAACCGAGGATGGGATGGCATTGACGTCCAGGTATACCACGTTACTACTGCCGCTTCTGGAAGATTAGTTTGTAATGCCGCAGCTTTGCCCCTTTTTCCATCTGAGTGGCCAGGGTGGCCTAACTAGCAGCTAAAAGGTTCAAATAAATGTTAGCCGTGATTACCACTTCCTTTTTAGAATCTGGATAGATTGTTGCAGACACACGTCCCAGTGTTATCTCCTATTAAACTATGTGACTCTGGGAAGTCACTTTATGTCCCTGTGCCTCAGGAACGTAAATTAGATTTTAAACTCTGGGCCAGGGATTATGTGGCTTAAAATTGTGGGGGTTTTTTCTCTGTCAAGAAACCGGTTATTATCGCTATTTTTATTATTAAAATCACCGAAACGGGGACAAGTTTCAGAAACGGCAGCTTTTTGCATCTTGGCCCATATTTATTAGGTGGTGCTATTGCATAAGACACCTTCCGCCTCAGGAAGACGACATCGTGTCCCTTTCAGGTGAATAGCCTCGCTTAGTAAATATGGGTTAGTTATTTCAGTGCAGAAATTCTCTGAGGGACCAGCACAGAACAATCCAGAGATCAGTGCTACTCTGAAGAAGACGAGTTAGCGACTCCTAGTGTAAGTGGCGTGTTCACCATTCCCAATTACTGATGTCGTTTTTCAGCCAAATTTTAATATAGTGCCAGGCTTGTACATACATAATGCAGCTGAGTTTTAAGCCAGGTTCAACAAAACCCTGAAGAAGGGCCAAATATGTCTTAAATTCCAATGTTGGGAGGTCTGCTAAACAAGGTTTTCTGTCCCTTTGCTTCAGGACCCCGAGCCAGACACATTTGTTTTATGAACATGTAAGCACATTCACGTGTTTGTAGATGTACTTTTTTTGGTCGTTCAAATATTTAGTGGCCCAGAAAGTACATTTGAAAACCCCAGACCCAACCCCTTTAATAAACAAACACCATCAACAATGTGCACTCGTTAAACTAAAAAAAAAAAATATATAGAACTATGTGTATGAATATATTTGTGTATAAAGATCACTTTGCAAGATTAACATTTAGTATTTTCAAATACATATTGTACCCCCTCCCCCTAATTAACTATTACAAAAAACACACACTGTACACACAAAAAATACATTGTTAAAAAAAGAAATAAAAAATACAGTGTAAAGTCCAATAACTTTTGTATTCGGCGTATCTGAGTTGCTACCAAAAAAAAGTTATTTTCTGCAAAAACAAACAAAACAAAAAAAAACAGAAAAAGACAAAGCGCCCTAATAGTGCAGATTAACCTTTTACTTCCATCAAATCGAAATCAAGTAAGACTCGCACTCACAATAATAGAACACCAGCACAACGTTTGAGCTCCCGTACCAGCTCTCTGAAGTTTTGACCAAGCATCTGACATCATTGTGGTTTAGCTGCTGGATTCTGCCATTACCTGGTCCATTCGCCGCTCTACAAGATACCAGGACTAACCATCTCCCTTACATGTTATATAAGTTCACTGGCTTACAAAGTCACATTAGTGGAGAACGTAACTTCATCTTTTTTTATTTTTTTTTCCTCAGTGGGAATGCAAGGTGGACATGGACAACTCTTACCGATTCGGGAAAGTGGAAGTGAACTGCGAGGGCTTCGACTACCCTGAGGATCCCTTCGTGCTTCAGGGATCCTGCGGGCTGGAGTACACTCTGGAGCTCACAGACCAAGGTCGCGGAAGATCTCAAGAGGGTTACGGCAGTAGTGGCTTCGGCTCGGGCTTCTTCCAAGGGCAGTCGAAAGGTTCCCAGAACACTCAGAACTCCTCCGACGCTAGCGGAGCAATCGTCTTCGCGGTGGTCATGCTGCTTGTGTACGGGGCGTACAAGTTATTCCTGAGCGGGCCAACGACTCAGCAGCCTCCCCCTGATCAGTACGGCAATGAGTACCAAAGCCACACTTCCAATACCGCTCCTCCCCCACCCGGCTTCAAGTCAGACTTCACAGGTATTTCGAGTTCATGGTTTTGTTTGTTTTCTGTGGTGCTGCCAGAATTGTCCGTGCTTTGCCAACAAGTTGGATACAGCTGCAACAGGTCATCTGCACTGATATTCACATTGTTTTTATTATAAGACTAGCTGATATACCCAGCGTTGCCCGTGATGTAATGTTCTGCCTCCCCCACCCTCCCTCTCAACTCCCTTCCCCCCCTCTTCACAGCTGTTCAGGCTTCCGCCCCATTCTCTCCTGACTCCCCCCCCCTCTCTCCTGACTCTCTCTCTCCTGTCTCTCTCTCTCTCCTGACTCCCTCTCTCCCTCCCTCTCTCCTCCCTCCCCCCTCTCTCCTGACTGAATACCACCCCCCGCCTGTCCGCTGTGCGCCACCATCTTTCCGGGGGCAGCTGCAGGAGGAAGGGGGTCCTTCTGGAGGCTGCCTGCCCACTGCCTGTCCCCCCGCCGGGGAGGGAAGTGAGCATTGGCGGCTGGGGCAGGAGGGCCGTGCCGCGCTTCCCCTCCGCCCGGGAGCCGGAGGGGGGGAGGGAGAGAGGAAGGGAGAGGGAGAGAGAGAGAGAGTTGGGTGACGTCATAGAGCCGGGTGACATCATAGAGCCACCATTCTGATTGGCCAGAGGCTGAGGACCAATCAGATTCACCGCAGCTAGTACCAACCTTTCGATTTTATATATTAAGATATATTTCAGATCATAGTACAAATGGAGATCAAACAACTAACAAACAAAAACAAAGGGGGTTTATTGTAAATACGCTGAAGCAGCCATTCAAGGACTTCAACAAAGGGTTGTGGCTGAATGGCCTCTTCCAATAATATAGACTATAACCCAGAAAGATGCTATTCCAGCGCAGATGTGACCTAAAAAATAAATATATATTTTCATTCAAGTAAATTAAGTAGTGGACATTAAGTAGCGACAGGTTTCATTAAAAGCTAGTTAGAGGCCTATACCTAGTTTCCTTGTTGCATTCGTCACAGCTGAGTTTTAAACCGGTATTTAAAACTTCACAATTGGAAAGAACATTGAGACATTGTTTTTACCTAATTTCTCAGACAGAAAACTGCCAGCAGGATGACACTGTCAGGATGGAAAAGGCAAAGTAAAGACAATTGTATATCAAAACAAAACTGTGGGGCATTTAATTAGTGTCATTCGGCCTTTCAAGTGGTCTGTGCTTATCTGCTGTCCAGTTCTGATTGGCACGGGAAAGCGTTGAATTTACAGAGTATTGTGTTCAACTCACTGGATATCACTTGCAGAAAAGATCATTTTTCATTCCTCCTTTTTCATTCAGTTTCATCAGCAGGTTTTGGTGGGTTTGGTGCCAATTCAGCCTTCGGCAGCCAGGCCAACCAGGGGCCCGGGTTTTGGACCGGCATGGGAACAGGAGGCATATTGGGATACTTGTTTGGTAACCGGAGGTAAGTGATTGCAATGTGAGGCGTGGCAAATTTGGTAAAGATTTGTTTTAGCTGAACAAGAACGGGAACTTGTCATTTGGTAAAGTCCTACTTGGAAGCAATCCATGTTTTTTTAGGGAACGATTTAATGCCATTGCAATCTTTCAGAGGTGAGAGGGATGTATTAAAGGTGTGTGTGTGTGTGTGTGTGTGTGTGTTGTGGCAACGCTCAATTGTGAAGTTAAATGTAATTCTGTCGCTGCGAGGAGTCACAGAGTAGTCATTTATAAGGTGCACTTTCACTTAACAATAAGTGTTGAAGTTGCAGTAAAGGGCAAGAATAGCAAAACTACTACTCGCCACATTGTACCAACGACCTGTGCAAGCGTAGCTTGGCAATCCTGTTGCATAATACATGATGAGTAGAGAATGGCACATGTAGGTAACCTTACATTCAACAGGTGCCTGCTGATCTCCGTGGATGTTGAATAAAGCTATGAACCATGGCAGGGTAGAGGGGACTTGAAGTACCCAGAGGCGACAATTACTATTACTGTATATGAATAGTAGACTCCATTTTTCTTCCCATGTTTCAGCTTACCTCTCACCCCAGTGGAGGACGCTGGAACCTCTCTCTGTTCACCTGCTTAACAGCAGTAACGCAAGACTGCATTCATAACCCTAAAGGATCAGGGGCGAGATGAACACAAAAAAAAGGAATGATAGTTTCTCTGATGATATTAAATTCTTCAAATGTTATCAGATGGACTACATTATGTTGTTTGCACACTGTTTCTATTGTACACGGAGAAGGGGGGGGTTCGATTTTTCAGCAGCCAGAATACTTGAAAAACTGCATTTGGATAACAGAAGTCCTGGAAGTGGAATATGAAGATAGGAGGGGTTAGGGAACAGCAGGAAGTTGTTATGGGAAGCCCTAGTCGCCTATTAAGGGTCTGTTCACTGAGATGTGAAAGCCATTATCTGTTGCCATTCTTTTTATTCATAATGGCTGTCTCCTCTCGGGATAGAGCTTTTGGTGTCTTGCCATCTGGCAGACTGCTTGATTCCCTTTGAAAATGAACAGTGTTTATGAAAGAAGTTGGGAGCTCACCCTGAAGACCTGTCTGTGCAAGGAATTTGGGCCCCATGGCAGAGACTTGGGAAATCTCTTTCTTACACTCTCGCTTTGTTTGTGCCGGCATCTAAAGCCGAGAGCATACTACCCGCACGGGCACTAGGCCTGCACTACAAATAATAGTCACTGTGATGTTGTAAATGACATCACTTGTGTCATTATGATGCTATCCACTGGTATGTGCTTTGAAAGGTAAAATATGGTATCATAGAGTCTTCCGGCTTTCTATAATACCAACTCGTACCACTGGCCAATTTCACTCCTGTATGACAAGGGAGCTGAGCTGTTCAAAGCCAGGCAGTTCTGAAAATACTGCAGTATGGGTGCTATATGGGTTATAGGTAAACACTTACCCAAAGGCTAACCAATGACTGAACATTGCTGCAGACTGTTTAATGACCATCTCAATGTCAGTGAAACGGTATAGAAACACACATCAATGATTTACAGAGGTTCTTTCTTTTTTAATTTAGGGCCCAGCCTCAACCTTCATCCTATTTCAACGGCTGGGGTGGCCCTTCTTATTCAGGTCCAATGCATGGAAACTCTCATGCGTTCAGAGCCCCAGCGAGTTCAGGAGTAAGGACCGCCTCAGGTAAGGAAAATATTGACCCGATTTATTAAACCGTGCTAAACCTAGGAGAAGCCATTCAGTTGCCTGGGCCTCACTTTGCATTGTATCTGTGTGGAGATCTGGAGATGTTAACGATAGCTTTCCTCAGTAAAATGGACACTTTCATTGCCATGTCATGCTTTGTATTACCATTTACTTTCATATTAGTAGTAGTAGTGTGTGTATATATGTGTGTGTATGTATGTATGTATGTATGTATGTATGTATGTATATATATATATATATATATATATATATATATATATATATATATATATCTCTCTCAAATGGAAATATAACTGTATGCTCATTTGCATGTGTGTGTGTGTGTGTGTGTGTGTGTGTGTGTGTGTGTGTGTGTGTACTCATTTTTAATTTTGTGCTCAATCTACAAAGTCGCTGGGATACAATTCCAAATTAACTGAGCAGTCTACTTACTACAGCACCAGAAAAGGCCCGTTTTAAGACTTGCCTTCACTGGTCTCCAGGTTTATCAAAGATGCTGCCCATTCATCCTTTCCATAGAGTACCCAGCGCTTTCAAAATAGTTACCATGCTCATTTTAAAGCATCAGTACAGCAGCTTTCGGCACTGAGACAAATTGCTTTGGGTCTTTTTCCCAACATAGAGTATGTGAGAAATATACTGAGGATGAGGAAACTCATTCATCTGCCTGCAGATAAACATGGCGGAGTACTGCCCTAAATGTTGTGGTACTGTGCTGGATTGCATGGACAGCGGGGACATTTCGGGAATAGATTGTGTACAAACAGAACGTAAATAATGGGAATATTATATAGGCAGCAAGGAGGGGGCCGTGCGCACCAAAAAAACAATGCAAACAAATTAATGCAAATGAGTCATTTAATGACTGAACACAGTCCAACGTAAAGATCCAACGTTTCGGTGCAAGCACCTTCTTCACCAAACGCCAAATATCTAATTAACATATCCAGTTTGCGATGGAAACACTGCTTCGGACGGCGGCAAATATACAGCTGGGCTTATTTTACTACCGGGGACATGTGTAACTGCTTCCATCTGGGTCATTGATGCCTCTTTTCCCAAAACCTGAAACCTAGAAGTATTTTAAAATAATTGGTATTTATTTTGTAACCATTGGGAGCTGCGACTTGAGACGTGCGTTTTGGCTCCCGCAGGCTACTCCCTTTTTGTCTGACGTCACTGTGTGTCCAGCAAGTGCTTGTACAGTTGGAGATCAATCTCTGCCTCTCATCGTTACTAGTTCTCTGATAAGAAAGACAAGTAAAGTAGACACACAAATATTGCCATTGATGCGTTTGATGGAGAAAGTGCAGTGAAGAATAACGGGGTATTTGTCTTATTATTTTTACTTTGTTACCTGCAGGCTTTGGTGGAACAAAAAGAAGATAGATTGCGCAAATGGAGAAGAAAATGGGAGGAGGACCAGGAGTACCAACGTTATGTTCAAAAATTGTTTGATGGGGAGAGAGCTGAAAAATAAACCTGGGTCCTTTGTGCATCTGAGTGCATATTATTACACACGTTTTAATCAGAGGGTTTTCACTCGAGGCTTTTGATGCATATCCTGTTATGTTTGGGAACATGTTGAAATTCTTTAGTGCACCGTGAAGTATGATTTTGCACTTCTACAATGTCCTGGGAAAAATGGATTTGATTAAAATACTGATATGATAGGAAGTTTATTTTACGATTGCAATATGTTATTAAATAAATGCAGCGTAGCACATTGTTTTGGCGACGCATTGTAGGTTCTGAAATGGCAGCGACGTGATACTGGAAGATCAATTTCAATGGTTAATTCTTCTTACCTAAAAAAAAAAAATGTTTGCAACGGGCACGTGAAGTTTTATTTGTTACCCTTTTGATGCCAGGCGGGGTCTGCAACTTATTGCAGAAAAGGTGACGTAGACCTCCCATGGTCTTTTGCAACCAAGGCATTGGGTGCCCAATTCAATAAGCCCTGAAGATTCCCATTCAAGTCGATGGGAGTTTTTCGGGCTTATTAAATAAGCCCCCTTTATTTGCAAAGAAGGTACTTGACCTGAATTCTTACCCAGACCCCACGGTTATTAAAATCTACATGGAATCTAAATATTTTCTATGTACTTTGTTACTGACGTGCCTGATAGTAGATATCGTTGATTTAAAATGGTCTTTTCCATAACACTATGAACATGGAGGCTCATTGGCTGGAATGCATGAAGCCGCAGTACAGGACATGACGCCCGATCTGACGGTGACTGTCATTCACTTGAATGAGAATTACCAACAGAGCGGGTGCGATGTCTCGCTTCCTGACTCCCGGCCATTCAGCATTTGGAGTGCCATTCCCGGTTTACTCACAGAAGAGCGATAACTTGTACCACTGCTGTAAATTGGGCAGCTGTGCATAACAACTGCAATCTCATTTCATGCTGTTGCTTAATATTTATGGAATACTTTTAAAAGAAGGCTTTCGGTTTTGTGGGTATGATATTTTATGCAACTCAAATTTAGAATAGTATTTTCTTCTTTTTTTTCCATTGACAAATCAGACAAAGTAACAAATCTGCGCACAAAGCCCCATAGCAAGATTTGGATTCCACACTAAATACACATTTTTCCATCAGATTAATGGCCAGAACATGAGCTACACTAGAGAACCATATTCGGTACAAGTAGTACTACCCTTCTGGATAGACATGCTAGCACCATGTGTGATTCTCTTGTCTCCGTATGTAATGTGTGAAAAACATTCACAATCATTTTGTTTTAACCAGCTATGTGTGTCTATTAATTTAAATGTAGTCAATTGTAAACGGTAAAATACATGTAAGAGTTTAATTCTAAAGTTTGATCACCTTCTGTAGAAGAGGCGGCACCTTTTTAAACCGTCATGTTTTCTAACAATAGAGAGCTTTATTCTATACAGCATATGCAGAAGCGGCCATTTGGGGCATTTTTATGCGAAAATGCCCACCGACTCAACGGATTTTGGCTGAAAATATCCCAACATCCATTTTGGCATATATAGAAATAACGACAGAGGACTTTAAATTAATCCGTGCAGTACCCAGAACCCTTTTCACCTATTTCATTGTCACAAATTTTACAGTCTGAACAAACATTGTAATGTGAATGAAATCCAGAAAATATAACATAAATGATATATTAATTTTAACACAGCAGTGTGTGAATGTGTCTGTTGTCCAGCTATAGCATAGTGACCTGATTTTGGAATTTCTAGAATAGTTTTAAATGTGCTGGGGGGGGGGGGTTGGTAAAAAAAAAAGATTACACTGTTTAAAGATGAGATTTTTCATAAATGTCTAGATTAAAATCTAAATATTTTAGAATGTTTGGTTACTTGGTTTATAAATATTTATTAAAACCGCAATGAGCATTCCGCTTTTTATTCTCCGTTTAGCAAAAAGTCACGTTTTTCATAGCTCTGTGCTTATGAGTTAGGTTTTTAATCAGATAAAAATGACATCCAGAAAGTGGTTAAAAAAAAACAAAAACATTTATTTGAAAAAGTATGTTCCTTTTTCCCAATAGATTAGGTACACCACCATTGTTGTAACACCCCTTACCGCTGTCATTCTCTAGTGTTTTCTGAGTGATGGAGATATATTGTTTTGAAAACCTTGTACAAATAAGAGAGTGATGCCATAGGGAACCCTGAGTCATTGCCAGGATAGAACAGGAACCTCCCTATTTTAGGCCCTTAAAATGTGCTCCGACTTGCAAAATATTGTGGTCATGTATGAGCTCACCTGCTACAAACAGAGAAACTGCAGCAACTCAAAGAAACAAATCTAATTGGAAGTTGTGTAATATTTTGGTATGATGCATTTGGTGCAGTTTTTATTTGTTCTTTGGTAGACGGATACACAAACTCCCCCCGATTTCCCACTCCCCCTCGTTTTCAGAGTTCCTCACGGCCACTACCTGTAAAATGGTAGCAGGAGCGTGTCCAGTGATATAGAACCCCGAGTGATTTACAAGATGGCACAGCCATCATAGGGTAAGCCAATATAGGGAGGTTCCTTTCTCCTCTTTATAATAATAATAATGAGTGTGGATCTCTGGTTTCTGGAGAGGCACATTTAAATGTGAAAATAGGGGTAAAATCTATAAACGCTGAAGCGGCCATTTGGGATGTTTTTGGACAAAAAGCCTTATTGAAGTCAGTAGGGATTTTTGTCTGAAACGTTGGTGTGGAGTTTATGGGATGGCAAGTTTAACATGCATATTAGTCAGGAAATCTATTATGACAGTATCCCCTCATCTTCAGAACTGTGAAGCAGCTTGACCGTAGTTAAGTGAATAGCGCTAATGTTGTTTAGTAAATAAGCCCTAAAGTGAAAGGTAAAGCTTTTTATAGCTGTCTCTTCACAAAGGGTAGGAATATAAGAGATTTAATATAGGTAGGCAGTGAAAAAATGCTATGTTTCCCATTTCCCTATTTTATTTCTGATTACTGGTCCTCAGAACAGGATAATTAGTCTAATGAAAAATACAAAAGAGAATGTAGCAACACATTTTGAGAGTTTGCAGAAGTTTGCAGTTTTTTTTGTTTTGTTTTGTTTTTAAAGAAAAATGGCAGAAATGATAGTTTGGTTGCTACAATCTTACCAGTCTACAATGTAATTCCTCCAGTTGTTTATGGAAAAAATTAAATCTTCATTTGCGTTTGTGTGGTGACTTGGTTTTAATATGAATACTTTCACAAACGTAGATGATTTCTTTCTGTATGTAATAGTAAATTTGAAAAATAAACTGATTAGAGTGGTGACTCAAGTACTTTTCCATTTTCTTTGTTGTAAAAAAAAAATTATATTTGCAACTTAGATTTTATCTTTGGAACTTTTGTCTTTTTGTATTCTGTTGCATTTTAATTTTTTTAGCTGTATACAGCAGCAAGCATAAGCTTATAGTGGTTGTCCATGTTAAAATGGATTTGAAGCAAAAGGTGACGCTGTGTGCATGTCATTTCCCAGAATCCCTGACTGCAGTAGAAGCGCTGTATGATAAGACGGGTGCGCAAACTTTTCAGCCTGCGCCCCCCCTTACCTGGTATCTGGCGTCTTTTGACGTCACAATGTCATGTAACGCTGCGTTGCCCTGGCAACGTGCCGCTGGAAGCCGCCGGAGACCAGGTAAGGGAAGCTACATTTAAATGTCATTTGGAAGAGTGCGGGGCCTCTAACCGCCGCCCCCACCCCAGAAAATCTCACCCCCCCCCCCCCCCCCCCCAGTTTGCGCACCCCTGTGCTAAGACATAATGGTGATAGGCCGGGTTGGAGACCTGTGTGAGATGTGAAGGTGCTCACAAGTGATATTCTCTGCTGCATGGTTGGGGGGGGGGGGGGGGGTTGTCATTTTTATTTTTTTAAGTGAAACTTCTTTAGTGGCACTTAGTTCTGATGGGGCAAAACTGGAGAGATGGAGACGAAATGTGAAACGGATGTGTCACGGCTCCCTCCCCCGCTCCCATGTCTGCTGTCATGGCGATGCTCCTAACGGCCGCCATTCCCCCCACACGTCCGCCGCCGCTCCTAACTGCCGCCGTTCCCCAGCCGCTGCGCGGTAGTCATGGCGACGCTTACGGACGCCACGGCTCGGAGACCTCCCTGCGCTGCCGCTGCTGCGTTAATGAGAAGGACAGCTTTCCCCCCCCTCTTCCCTCCCAAGTCCGCTCACCCTCTCCGCCATCTGCCGCGAGCCGAGCCCGCTCTCCCCCTCCTCCCCCCCTGCCCGCTCTCAAGACTGCATGCTCTAGCAGTGTGGCACTTCCGGTGCCCGCTGCTTGCGAGTGCGCGCAGTCCTGCCTGCTCTGCCGCCGTGATGTGAGGGGGTGATGTGAGGAGGTGCAAGGGGTGATGTGAGGAGGTGCAGGGGGAGATGTGAGGAGGTGCAGGGGGAGATGTGAGGAGGTGCAGGGGGAGATGTGAGGAGGTGCAGGGGGATATGTGAGGAGGTGCAGGGGGTGATGTGAGGAGGTGCAGGGGGTGATGTGAGGAGGTGCAGGGGGTGATGTGAGGAGGTGCAGGGGGATATGTGAGGAGGTGCAGGGGGTGATGTGAGGAGGTGCAGGGGGTGATGTGAGGAGGTGCAGGGGGATATGTGAGGAGGTGCAGGGGGATATGTGAGGTGCAGGAGGGGCGATGTGCAGGAGGGGCGATGTGCAGGAGGGGCGCGCATACGTCACGCACACAGAGTCACACGCGCTCACGAGGAATTCACGCTTAGTGCAAATAGTTAATACAGGGGATTTGTGCCGAGCACGCACGTTCTAAGTCAAATTTATTTGCGTTTTGTCAATTAAATTGTATTTTGATTTTTAATTAAAACATCACCAACACAAATACAATTTCTGTGACAAAAGTCAAAGAAGTTTCACTTACTATG
Source organism: Ascaphus truei (assembly GCF_040206685.1). Lineage (NCBI taxonomy): Eukaryota > Metazoa > Chordata > Amphibia > Anura > Ascaphidae > Ascaphus > Ascaphus truei. The sequence goes on from NC_134483.1 coordinate 331,100,235, forward strand.
CGCGTGCACAGCACACACAGCTTTTTATTTTTTTTAACACCATCACTTGTGTCAAGAATTGTAATGCTTACTTACTAATGACAGCATCATTATTAAGCATTACAAATACAGCTGCTCTAGGATTCATCTCAGTGCTAACACTGGTCAAGTACTGGCTCTGACCTAGTAGTGCCACATGTACAGTACAGAAATATTTTTGCAATGGACAAACTAAAAAGCCCACCCTGCATTTAATCAGATTTTAGAAACGGATAAACATTGAACCCCACCTACTCACGGAAGAAAGCATTGCTTGGCAAATAAAACCCTTCACACACTGCTACTTGGATAAGGCATGAGAGAAAGTCGCATGCAATGGATTCTGGGGTCTATTATTGTGATCAGGGCATTATTGCAGGGCGAACAAAAAAATAAAGCGTTAAGGAGCCAGCCTGAATTTTTAAGGAGCCAAAGTTTGGAAGTAAAAGGGGAGTGGTGGCGGTGGCGGTAATCCTGTAGCGCATGCATGTCAAACTCCAGTTCTCGAGGGCCGCAAACAGGCCAGATTTTCAGGATATCCCTATTTCAGCACAGCTGGCTTAATTAGTGGCTCAGTCATACTTGGCCACTAATTGAGCCAGCTGTGCTAAAATAAGGATATCCTGAAAACCTGGCCTGTTTGCGGCCCTCGAGGACTGGAGTTTGACATGCATGCGTGTAGCGGGTGTGGCTGGAGGGTCACTCAGTGCTGCAACACAGACCCTGGGTGTGAATTTTTAGGCACCTGGGATTTCCCCATCCCTGCACCAATGCCCAGGTAACGGTGAGGTCAATTACTCTCACTTAAAAGGGCGATACCAGCAGGTTTTTTTCCCACCCACAGGATTGGATCAGGGGGTCTCCGGAGCTGAACCCCATTCATTTCAGCTCCGGGTACCCCCTGCTTCCGGAGGTACTTGCCTCTGTAGGGGATGCCGGTAGCTGCTCGGCTACCAGGGTTCACATTATGGCGGCGTTTCAACGCTTGCGAGCCGCTAGGAAGCCCTGACGTCACCCGGTTCGGCATCCTATTGGCCCGCGTGACGCGGGGGCTTTAAACCCCACCTAGCTCAGCCAGAGCGGCTACCGACACCCCTAATGGAGGTCTGTATCTCCGGAAGCAGCAGGTCCCCGAAGCTGAAATGAATGGGGGGTGCAGCTCCGGGGACCCTCTGCTTCAATCCTGTGTAAATAAATACATGACGCTGCGTCACGGCAATGCAGCGCCATGAGATGACGCTGGAGGTGATGCCGCTCCGGAGAAGGTAAGACAGAGGTCCCGCTCTCTCGTGACAGTTTAATTTAGGGGAAGAGAGTGGGGCCTCTGTAACCTCAGGGCTGGGTACAGTGGCACCGATGGCACTACCATCAAACCAGCATGGAATCGGTGAAGGTACAGTAAGTGGGATAGTAGATTAGGTTGGGGAAACAAAGACATGTTTATCGAGTTCCACTGTTGGTAAATTGTAATTAAGTGAGATACTCATGCTATATTAATATTTACATTACAAACATGATAACAGTGAGGACGACACAAATGATGGGATGCATAAGAGCGGAGTTTGACCCTAGGAGCACCTCCCCATAGGTGGAGGAAGTCATTAGTTTGCCCTCTAAGCCCTTCTCCAATTTGCCAAGTCTGTTAAAGTAGAGGAGTACGAGGAATTCGAGATGAAACTGGAAAAGCATCACATCCGCGCTAGGGTAGTGGGGCAGTACTCTATACAAGGTGCCAAGGAAATAGCGAGGGTAAGCGTAGGACAAGAAAGTGCCATTTTCATGAATGTATCATTTTATTTATACATTGCCAACAGTGTCTGCAGCACGTTACTAAATTAAGTACTTTATTTGTTTACAAAGGTACGCGTCTACATGTTTTAAACAGCTTCACTGCCAGTGATGCCTGCGCTAAGTGTGCTAAGGAAAAGGGGCATCTGTATTCAAATAAAATGGTGTTCTCTCCCAGCCTGCATATAAAATAAAAACTTTGCAAGTATGATGCAAATATCCTTTCCTCATTTTCTACTACGTGTTGGCCTCCCATATGTAGTTACACCCTCTCTGCTCGGTTAGGCTGCGCTTATAGTGCCTGGGACAGCGCGTCAAAACAAATGCATTGCTGCCGTCGCGGGCTCTTATAAAAGCGCGACCGACGGCTTGGGCGCAATCGCTGGAAGTCATCTCAATTTGATTTTTCCAGCGACCATAGCGTCGCCGGCACTAGAAGCGCAGCCTTACTGTACCCTTCAGCAGCTCCTCACAACTCCCAGGTCATTACATCACTTGCATACCCGCCAACTGCGACTATTTGTCTCACAGAAAGTGGTGTGTGTGCTACATGCTGCACCTGTTACACAGAAAGTGGTGTGTGTGCTACATGCTGCACCTGTTACACAGAAAGTGGTGTGTGTGCTATATGCTGCACCTGTTACACAGAAAGTGGTGTGTGCTACATGCTGCACCTATTACACAGAAAGTGGTGTGTGTGCTACATGCTGCACCTATTACACAGAAAGTGGCGTGTGTGCTATATGCTGCACCTGTTACACAGAAAGTGGTGTGTGTGCTATATGCTGCACTTGTTACACAGAAAGTGGTGTGTGTGCTACATGCTGCACCTATTACACAGAAAGTGGTGTGTGTGCTATACAGTATGCTGCACCTGTTACACAGAAAGTGGTGTGTGTGCTATATGCTGCACCTATTACACAGAAAGTGGTGTGTGTGTGCTACATGCTGCACCTATTACACAGAAAGTGGTGTGTGTGCTACATGCTGCACCTATTACACAGAAAGTGGTGTGTGTGCTACATGCTGCACCTATTACACAGAAAGTGGTGTGTGTGCTACATGCTGCACCTATTACACAGAAAGTGGTGTGTGTGTGCTACATGCTGCACCTGTTACACAGAAAGTGGTGTGTGTGCTACATGCTGCACCTATTACACAGAAAGTGGTGTGTGTGTGCTACATGCTGCACCTGTTACACAGAAAGTGGTGTGTGTGCTACATGCTGCACCTATTACACAGAAAGTGGTGTGTGTGTGCTACATGCTGCACCTGTTACACAGAAAGTGGTGTGTGTGCTACATGCTGCACCTGTTACACAGAAAGTGGTGTGTGTGCTACATGCTGCACCTGTTACACAGAAAGTGGTGTGTGTGTGCTACATGCTGCACCTGTTACACAGAAAGTGGTGTGTGTGCTACATGCTGCACCTATTACACAGAAAGTGGTGTGTGTGCTACATGCTGCACCTATTACACAGAAAGTGGTGTGTGTGCTACATGCTGCACCTATTACACAGAAAGTGGTGTGTGTGCTACATGCTGCACCTATTACACAGAAAGTGGTGTGTGTGCTACATGCTGCACCTGTTACACAGAAAGTGGTGTGTGTGCTACATGCTGCACCTGTTACACAGAAAGTGGTGTGTGTGCTATATGCTGCACCTATTACACAGAAAGTGGTGTGTGTGCTACATGCTGCACCTATTACACAGAAAGTGGTGTGTGTGCTACATGCTGCACCTATTACAGAAAGTGGTGTGTGTGCTACATGCTGCACCTATTACACAGAAAGTGGTGTGTGTGCTACATGCTGCACCTATTACAGAAAGTGGTGTGTGTGCTATATGCTGCACCTGTTACACAGAAAGTGGTGTGTGTGCTACATGCTGCACCTATTACACAGAAAGTGGTGTGTGTGCTACATGCTGCACCTATTACACAGAAAGTGGTGTGTGTGCTACATGCTGCACCTATTACACAGAAAGTGGTGTGTGTGCTACATGCTGCACCTGTTACACAGAAAGTGGTGTGTGTGCTACATGCTGCACCTGTTACACAGAAAGTGGTGTGTGTGCTATATGCTGCACCTATTACACAGAAAGTGGTGTGTGTGCTACATGCTGCACCTATTACACAGAAAGTGGTGTGTGTGCTACATGCTGCACCTATTACAGAAAGTGGTGTGTGTGCTATATGCTGCACCTGTTACACAGAAAGTGGTGTGTGTGCTACATGCTGCACCTATTACACAGAAAGTGGTGTGTGTGCTACATGCTGCACCTATTACACAGAAAGTGGTGTGTGTGCTACATGCTGCACCTATTACACAGAAAGTGGTGTGTGTGCTACATGCTGCACCTATTACACAGAAAGTGGTGTGTGTGCTACATGCTGCACCTGTTACACAGAAAGTGGTGTGTGTGCTACATGCTGCACCTGTTACACAGAAAGTGGTGTGTGTGCTATATGCTGCACCTATTACACAGAAAGTGGTGTGTGTGCTACATGCTGCACCTATTACACAGAAAGTGGTGTGTGTGCTACATGCTGCACCTATTACAGAAAGTGGTGTGTGTGCTACATGCTGCACCTATTACACAGAAAGTGGTGTGTGTGCTACATGCTGCACCTATTACAGAAAGTGGTGTGTGTGCTATATGCTGCACCTGTTACACAGAAAGTGGTGTGTGTGCTACATGCTGCACCTATTACACAGAAAGTGGTGTGTGTGCTACATGCTGCACCTATTACACAGAAAGTGGTGTGTGTGCTACATGCTGCACCTGTTACACAGAAAGTGGTGTGTGTGCTACATGCTGCACCTGTTACACAGAAAGTGGTGTGTGTGCTATATGCTGCACCTATTACACAGAAAGTGGTGTGTGTGCTACATGCTGCACCTGTTACACAGAAAGTGGTGTGTGTGCTATACTGTATGCTGCACCTATTACACAGAAAGTGGTGTGTGTGCTACATGCTGCACCTATTACACAGAAAGTGGTGTGTGTGTGCTACATGCTGCACCTATTACAGAAAGTGGTGTGTGTGCTACATGCTGCACCTATTACACAGAAAGTGGTGTGTGTGCTACATGCTGCACCTGTTACACAGAAAGTGGTGTGTGTGCTACATGCTGCACCTGTTACACAGAAAGTGGTGTGTGTGCTATATGCTGCACCTATTACACAGAAAGTGGTGTGTGTGCTACATGCTGCACCTATTACACAGAAAGTGGTGTGTGTGCTACATGCTGCACCTATTACAGAAAGTGGTGTGTGTGCTACATGCTGCACCTATTACACAGAAAGTGGTGTGTGTGCTACATGCTGCACCTATTACAGAAAGTGGTGTGTGTGCTATATGCTGCACCTGTTACACAGAAAGTGGTGTGTGTGCTACATGCTGCACCTATTACACAGAAAGTGGTGTGTGTGCTACATGCTGCACCTATTACACAGAAAGTGGTGTGTGTGCTACATGCTGCACCTGTTACACAGAAAGTGGTGTGTGTGCTACATGCTGCACCTGTTACACAGAAAGTGGTGTGTGTGCTATATGCTGCACCTATTACACAGAAAGTGGTGTGTGTGCTACATGCTGCACCTGTTACACAGAAAGTGGTGTGTGTGCTATACTGTATGCTGCACCTATTACACAGAAAGTGGTGTGTGTGCTACATGCTGCACCTATTACACAGAAAGTGGTGTGTGTGCTACATGCTGCACCTATTACAGAAAGTGGTGTGTGTGCTACATGCTGCACCTATTACACAGAAAGTGGTGTGTGTGCTACATGCTGCACCTATTACAGAAAGTGGTGTGTGTGCTATATGCTGCACCTGTTACACAGAAAGTGGTGTGTGTGCTACATGCTGCACCTATTACACAGAAAGTGGTGTGTGTGCTACATGCTGCACCTATTACACAGAAAGTGGTGTGTGTGCTACATGCTGCACCTGTTACACAGAAAGTGGTGTGTGTGCTACATGCTGCACCTGTTACACAGAAAGTGGTGTGTGTGCTATATGCTGCACCTATTACACAGAAAGTGGTGTGTGTGCTACATGCTGCACCTGTTACACAGAAAGTGGTGTGTGTGCTATACTGTATGCTGCACCTATTACACAGAAAGTGGTGTGTGTGCTACATGCTGCACCTATTACACAGAAAGTGGTGTGTGTGCTATACTGTATGCTGCACAGGTTATGGGACTGCCATGGTGATTGCTTGGAAGTACCTTCCATCCAGCAGCACTGTTTGGCACTCATTTTATACCCACAAACGGCTGGAGGGCATGTCGCACCCATTCCTGGGCACCTTGCAACTCACAGTGACTAGGCATTGAAGGAGGAAGCAGCAGCAGCCACCCCCTCTCCCTTCCCACGGATACCTCCCAGCCCATGTGCACATGGACTTCCGCGTTATTATGGCATTGATAATCCGGAGCAGAGGCCTGTGTGCAACAGCCCTGCTGCAAACTGTTACACAGCCCCGGGGCAGCCGCAGCAGCTTAATCACTGGATCTTTCCCCCGCGCCAGCAGATCCTGCACCAGATCCCTCTGCAGCACCAAACCCCTCACAGGAAACAGCTGCAGGTCCCATCTCCCTGGCAGCTATTGCACCAGATCCCCTCCCGGCGGCAGCAGCAGATCTGTCTGTGGCTTCTCCCCCGCCACTAGATCTCTGGTCCCCAGCACTAGAGTGTACATCGGATCCCTCAGCAGGATCCCTCCTTGCCCCGGGCACTGCACCCTCCCGGGAGGTGGCAGGCTGAGCTGTGCCAGCAGCCTCACCATGTCCCACTCCCATCCTGATGGTGATGGTGGTCACCCCCGCCGGCGCCCCCATTGCGCGTTTGATTACCTGGTGATCGGGGGAGGGTCCGGCGGACTGGCCAGTGCACGGAGAGCGGCGGAGCTGGGGGCCCGGGCAGCCGTGGTGGAGAGTAACAAGCTGGGGGGCACCTGTGTGAGTATCCCCTCCTGCAATAAGACAGTGCTGGGACAACGTGTAGGGGCTGTGCTTTAAACGTAAGGGGAAGCTAACACACTGTTAAAAAAAAAAAAGAAAGTTCCACAAATACTTCCAAAAAGTTTATTTCATATATATATTTATATATATATTTTATTTTTACTTTCTCTTGATTAAATCATATTATAGGATGGGGAAATAAAGGTGCAGAAATAACATTTAAAAAAAGGGGGGGGGATGGGAGGGGAGAAAGGATGACGTCTGACACATCTGTTTAGGTAGAGGGGGACACCATTGTATGTTTATATACTGTAGATGCACTTTTCGGTTACACGTTTAGTGCTGGGAGCGACAGTGCTGAAAGTATGTAGAAGTGTACCTTAGTAAATAAAGGTGTGTGTGTGTGTGTGTGTGTGTGTGTGTGTGTGTGTGTGTGTGTGTGTGTGTGTGTGTGTGTGTGTGTGTATATGAGGTGGGCAAATAACTAAATCAAGTGAGGTTGGAACTTACACAGTTTGAATTAAGTAAACTTGATCTATTAAAAAACACTATCTCCATGGAGAGTGCTGGGTCTCATACTTATATCCCCACTGTACTGTATTATGATATTGTAACGCGCTGCAGACACTGTTGGTGCTATATAAATAAAATGATGCATTTCCTCACTATTCTTCCATGTAGTAACAAAGGAGTGAGAGGGAGGAAGTGGTATGATACCTTTTATTGGACCAAAAACAGTTGAAATGTTACGAACCTCTCGGGGTACGTCATCGGGTTACCCTGAGTGGAACGAAAGCTTTTAACATTTCAACTCCTTGTTGGTCCAATAAAAGATATCATACCACTTACTCCCTCTCACTCCTTTGTTACTACATGGAAGTAAGGACTGTTCTATAGAGGACACGCTTGCTACACCGTGTGTGCGCGGTACTTATAGTTGGCTGAGCTTAGTCAGCCTTTCTATAATGGCGCGCACGGCAGTGAGCAAGGAGCCGACCGATGAGGGAGAAGATGAAGAAAATAATGAATTTGCGCCGCTGTTAGTGTGTGTGTGTGTGTGTGTGTGTGTGTGTGTGTGTGTGTGTGTGTGTGTGTCAATAAGTGCACAAATATTTTTTTTTATCCAACATGTTTTTTTTTTCTTTTAAAAATCTTATTTAAGAAATTATTCACTCACACAATCTATACACACACACACACACACACACACACAGTACCTTCCGAGCATGTCACTCCCGGCAGCACGGACGCTATACATACAAAAAGTGTGCGCCACGTGCATGCACGCGTACCCGCAATTACTATAACACAAGCCTAAGGACCAACTCGGCTACGCACACTTCTTTGCTCACTATTCTTCAGCACCTTGTGTAATCTGCAGCAAAACCACATTTTGCTCTGTGCGAATCTCCCTTACAATAGAGCGGAGGCCATGCTTGTCTTGCTTCATCTCCAATTCCTCCTGCTATACTTCTAATGATAACATTTGTTTTCATATTAGCCCTGACGATATATGTAGCTCTACATACAACTTTGCAGACGCCATGGGTCCCTCTCCTGGAGAGCTTGCAAATCTTATTGTGGTGCCCGAGGCACAGGGAGAGTTAACAACAAGGAGCTGATACCGGGACTTAAACCAGGCTCACCCATGTCAAAGGCATGAGCTACACTCCTTAATGCATGTAAAGAGGGAAGTAACTTTTATTGGCATATCTTACCCTCCAAAATTAGGCACATGGCAATAGGTACCAAGTCAATGTGAATTAGAGGAGTCTCCAAGCTACTGGCACTGCAACAACATGCGAAGATCATATAACCAATAAACTATGTGCATTTTTTTTCATTTATTTGTATATACTAATTTTTCTCTATATACTTTTATATACAGTTAGGTCCGGAAATAATTGGACAATGATACCGGTTTTGTTATTTCGGCTGTGTACCAAAATAAATTCACGTTACAGTTAAATAATGAATATGGGCTTAAAGTACATTCTAACATCATTAAACTCCTGATTGGAGCCTACAAATGTTCACGCCCTCAATTACATGAAAGAGGGTGAGATTTAAAATCCAGCAGTGAGGGGGTTAAAAATAAATATTAATACACTACTTACACGGCCATGTGTAAGTACAGGCTCATAAAGGGTTCTTGTCAGGTGTAGCCTCTTATTAGAGTCCTCTATTCATCCTTATCTTTCCGATAAGCCGTTTGCTGATAGCTGAATGACGTCACTTCCATGGGTCTCCACCAGACCCAGAGAAGTGATGGGAGTGAGTGTTCAAAATCAAGATGACAATGTATTAAAATGACAACAAATGTACACTCACATGTAGGGAAAGTCCGTGTCTGCAACACAAAGGATCCAGTTCGACTCTAGCAAGCTCTAGTACTTCGCCTCCGCGTCCGGTGTGAAGAAAGCTGCTCAGCTGGAATAGTGAGTGTAGCCAGATCGCTATGGAAGCCTCCTCGTGACAATCCAAGAACAAAGGTAGAGCAACGTGTTTCGCCATAAAAACGACTTCCTCAGGCGAAACGCGTTGCTCTACCTTTGTTCTTGGATTGTCACGAGGAGGCTTCCATAGCGATCTGGCTACACTCACTATTCCAGCTGAGCAGCTTTCTGCACACCGGACGCGGAGGCGAAGTACTAGAGCTTGCTAGAGTCAAACTGGATCCTTTGTGTTGCAGACACGGACTTTCCCTACATGTGAGTGTACATTTGTTGTCATTTTAATACATTGTCATCTTGATTTTGAACACTCACTCTCATCTCTTTTCTAGGTCTGGTGGAGACCCATGGAAGTGACGAAATAGCGGCTTAAATGTCCCACATCACGCGGGCCAATAGGAAGCTGTGATGTCATCCCTTGCGGCTTCCTATTGGCCCATGTGATCTGGACATTTAAACTACACAGAGATGCCGGCGCCCCCTACAGAGGTAAGTATCTCTGGAAGCAAAGGGTCCCCAGAGCTGAAATTAACACAGTTCAATTCCAGTGACCCCCTGCTTTAAACCTACAATAAAAACAAATTAAATTGTGTTTTGCTGCTTTAATGCGCAAGATCCCATAGATAAGATAAATATTTAACTTGAAACATTGGGTGCAGTTTTTTTTTGCTGCAGTTTTTTACCCGAGGGACTTTGTTACATAACCTCTAAGTGAGATGTAAATGAGTGGTCCCACCTACGTTTTTTTAGAGTTGGGACGCAGGGAGCTCCACGAAGCTGACCTGCGTTCATTTCAGCTCCTGGGACCTCAAGCTTCCCCAGATACCTCTGTAGGTGCTGCAGATAGCACCCCCATCCAGGTGAACAATATGGAAGATTAAATCTCCCATGGCACAGGAGCCAATAGGAAGCCGTCGCGATTCCTATTGGCCCGCGTGACACGGGAAATGCAATCCTCCATGAAGAACAAGGTGTACATAGGTGAGTATCTCATGAAGCAGGGGGTCACCGAAGCTGAAATGAATGCGCTTCAGCTCCAGGGACCCTCTGCTTCCTGCCTAGGAGTGGGGGAATAATAAAACATGTTTAACATTGGATGCTGGTTTTAACTGAAGTGTATTAGAATAATCGCTGATACTAAACGCGAGAGAGAGACAGCCTTCCCAATGACCGTCGCTGCAAATACACTCAGGACTGGCCAAATAAAACCCAATTGCATGTGATGTACGTATGTGGGACACACATGTAAATGCACATATAGAACTGGTTAATAGTAGCACGTCTGTAGTGCATTGTTAGTTTGGTTTACCAGCTGCATGTGCAAGAGTTTGTAATCCATTAGTTACACAGGCTCCCATTGTGGTTCTTTCTGGGTCATAGAATGTGTGATCCTGTGACTCCTCTTAATGCTTTTCTCGGTAACCTGTCTTAATTTTGGTATACAAGTAATCCCTTGAGTAAATATGGTTGAATTAGTAGAGTTAGTAGTCTCATTTTTCTTACTGGCAACTCACATTGACTTTTGGGAACAAAGTTCAAATAGTAACCTAGTTTCCTTTTGTTTCAGGTAAATGTTGGATGTGTTCCAAAAAAGGTAAGTTTTATACCTAAGCACCTGGGTATGAAATGCACGCTTGTTCAATGTGTAGAGCCATGTTAATTGTCCAAGGGAGTAGGTGAATTAAATATATAGATACATATTTAAACAGCACCAGGGATGTCCCAATATGTCTTAATTATTAACATTCATTTGTATTATAACTGAATATGCAGAAATCAGGTTAGGGGAAGATTGTCATTTCAAGCTGAATTAATGCAGCATTCTCTACAGGCATACCCCGGATTAAGGACACTCACTTTAAGTACACTTGCGTATAAGGACATATCGCCCAATAGGCAAACAGCAGCTCGTGCATGCGCCTGTCAGCATGTCCTGAACAGCAATACCGGCTTCCTACCTGTACTGAAGCTGTGCGCAAGCGGGGAGACTATAGAGCCTGTTACAAATGTGTTATTTACATCAGTTATGCACATATATGACGATTGCAGTACAGTACATGCATCGATAAGTGGGGAAAAAGGTAGTGCTTCACTTTAAGTACATTTTCGCTTTACATACATGCTCCGGTCCCATTGCGTACGTTAATGCGGGGTATGCCTGTACTTGTTTGAAAGCATCACTAACAAACAACATGCAGTGTATGTGAAACTGAGTCCCAGATACACTAAACAGTGCTAAGCCGCAAGGCAATTTATAACTCATTCAGAATAGCCTTAACCTCTCGGCTGCCCTTATGACGTTCCCTCCAGGGGCCCTTGTGACATTCAGGAAACGTCACGCTGTTTTTGCAAATGATCTACGGGGGACTTCGCATTCACCGCACTCGCAATGGAAGAGATCACTCCGGTGACCGCCTGGCCGTAATCCTGGAAGTCCAGCGGCACTCCGGCTGCTGCAGGCTGGACTTCCGGCGTTCCGAAGCTTAGTCCTGCTTACTAATTATGACCCTAACTATCTTCGTAGAATTCCACCCGTTCCCAAACTTCACCCTTCATGGAGTGGATTGAATCTTACGCCGTCTCGGCACACACATGTGTGCCGGCTGCAGTTTGTGTGGTGCAAGCAGCTTTGCGTCTGCTATGTAATTCTCTTACCTTCCCCCACCAGATCATGTGGAACGCAGCTATCCATTCTGAGGGCATACACGATCTTGAAGATTATGGATTTCAGACCTCGGATGTGAAATTTACTTGGAAGTAAGTAGCACACATTCAGTTCATATTTCATTGGCAGTCATTTTTCATGACCACTTAAGGAGTCATGTGACTATCATTCAAGCACCTTTCATCCTTTCTGCTGTTCCTGGAACTGGGGGTGGTTTCTGCTGGGTTTTTGCATCACTGTAACGCTTGCGCTCACCACGAACAAGGCGGGACCCCGGTACTAGATTGCGCACCCACATCAGCGGAGGCACGCCTGGAAAGTGGATAGTCAGCGTAGCCGGGTCTGGGTTGGAGAAATCTGGTTAGTTTAGATACTTGCCGGAGTCCGGGGGCAGAGCCAGTGGGATGGTCAGTGTCCGTGAAGCCGAGGTCGTTTTCCAGAGAGTGTCCAATAGTCCAGCCGGGGTCTTTATCCAGAGAGGGTCCCAATAGTCTAGCCGGGTCGGTACACGAGAAAGCAACAGAGAGAAACACAGCAACAAGGCAAGGCACAGCAAACGCAGGAACACAAGGCTACGCAGGTTATGCTCAGCAAGGCAGAAGTGAAAGTCTTTTAAAGGAAACAGGAACCAATGAGGCTGGGGGCGGAGCGGAGGCATGGCCTCTGCAGAGGCAGGGATAGGCTGCAGGAGACAAGAGGCATTAGGAGTACTTGCCACGCAGCTGGGAAGCGGTGCACGACGTCACGTGCACGCGTCGCGACCGGTGGGCGGAGCCAGGCTCGGTGGCACAGTGTGAAGAGCTGAGGGTGCACGCGCGCCCTGTAACCAGAGCGGGGAGGCGCGCTGCAGCAGGTAAGGAGGGAACTCGCTGCAGAGGACGTGTTCCCCGATTCTTTTCAATCACATCTCCTCGGCTTCCTCTTCTGCCCAGGGCAACATAGGAAGAGATTGAGGATCATGTGGTCAGGGTTGGAGCGATCATGTGGTTCTGAAGCTAGAATGTTTACTGCCACTCTTCAGTATTGCAGGGCTGTGGGTCATTGCATCTGTGAAATTGTATGTCTGTGAGTAGATTTACTGGCTGTGTACTTCTTTAAACCAGGCTGTGCTGAAAATCTGTGTAATACAGCAGGCTTATAGGGGTCCATGTTAAAATTGACATGAAGTAAAGATTAACACACTATATATGCTCATTTGCACGTCATTCCCCAGAATCCCTTGCTGCAGTGGAAGCAGTGTATACTAAGAGATAATGGTTAAAAACACGGTTGCAGGCCTGTCTGAGACATATGAATGTGCTCACACGTAGAGATAGGCAGAACAGTCCAAATCCGTTTCATGGAATTATGCGGATTGTTTTGACCAAATCTCCCCCCCCCAAAATCCATCTACAAATTCGGGTACTAAAATATCAGAGCGGATTAATTCAAATCCACCATTGCATACAATCAAGACAAGACAAGAGTGAGAGGGACTTTCAATTTAGTAGTGTCTCCAGTTGCATATATATTCCTTTAAACCTCTCCAAATAATTTAGGGAGACATGATTGTGCTGAGAAAAGAGCACACCTGAGGTATCTGACTGGGAGATATGCTAATGGTTATGCAAACTATATTTAAATGAGTCCCATCCCACACTTCAAAAAATGATTTACATACCAACTATATAAGTTGATAAGCCCAAGGCACCACCTAATGACTGTTTCAGACACAACAGGATTAGAAACCACAACCACTCCTTTTCTAGGCTGCAGCTCTAGCAGTGTGAGCTAAACCAGCTGATGGCTAGCAGTGCACACTGTCTACTACTAAGAGAGGTTTGAGGAGATATACATACAACTGAAGACACTGCTAAATTGAAAGGCTCTCGCTCTTGTATTTTTTGGAAAGCCACCTATTAAACATAATTCAGACACAGGGGTCTCAAACTGGTGCACTGATGTTAAGTGCATGTGGACAATGCTGCGGTTACATCATTACTTCCAGCTGCTTGGTATCAATAGCTGCATCTTTTGTCATTTGTGTCCGTAAACAGTATAGGGAATGGGAATAGAGAGCAATAAGAGCAGTTAGAATAGGAGCTACAAGATGTACCTAAGGCTAGGTCCCCGCTGCCTGCAGAGGCGTGCGCAGCAGGGACAAGAACCACCCCTCAATGAGGCCGGGCCGCTACCTACCTTGGCCGCTGCGCTGCTTGGCCAGATTTTTCTGAAGACAGGAAAACTGTGTTCAGGACTTGCGAAGGAGCGTTGGCCACACACCCCGGCCGGGGCCGTAGCCTAAACCAGTGTATGTAACCATTCATTTTATTATTAAAAGCAGCATTTCCTCTTGCCCGTCTTTTTGTTGTTGTTTTTGTTTTAATAAATGCAGCAGTTCCTTATGTAACCCCTCTCTTTTCACTACACCTTAGACTATACACCTGACATGAGGTGGAGGCATAAGTTTGCATAGTTACGTCAGCTGCCACGTGTGTGTTTGGGGCCAGTAAAAAGTGGACACAGCACTTGGATGGATATATACAGTGCTTGACAAATCACCCAAAAATCTACTCGCCGAACCAAAAAATCTACTCGCCACCTAGTCCCGCCCCCAACTCCGCCCCTAGTCCCGCCCCCAACCCCGCCCCTAGTCCCGCTTTAAAATAAAATATATAAATAAAATATTTAATAAATTCCTAGTAAGAACAACATTCGTTTTTGACATAAATGTATTTATTGTATTACATTATACTACAATTAGTCCTTGTTACGTGTGTGTGTGTGTGTGTGTCGGATGTACAAATAAAAGCCACAGGTGAATGACTAGTTTCCTGAACCCCTTAACCAGTGCCTGGACGTCCCCGCTTCACAATATCTAAAGCAGCAATCCCGCCTGGGATCTTACCTGATCCGCAGTCCCTCAATGTCCAGGTACGCTCATTCCCGCAATGTTTTACATTGGAGGGGATGTGTTCCTTACCTGTCTTCTGGGTTAGGGGGGGTTCCGATGTCTCCCGTGTGAAGCTTGAGTCAGATCTGGAAGAAAGTAGTATAAGTTATTTCTGTGTAGTTAGGGCAGTTAAGATATATAGGGTAAATAAGAGATCCAGATACAGAGTG